>NC_064645.1:93887590-94192043 GCF_023864345.2 Schistocerca serialis cubense
TCGTCCCTCCATTCACGCCTGTCGCGACACCACTGGAGGCGGGCTGCACGATGTTGGGGCGTGAGCGGAAGACGGCCTAACGGTGTGCGGGACCGTAGCCCAGCTTCATGGAGACAGTTGCGAATGGTCCTCGCCGATACCCCAGGAGCAACAGTGTCCCTAATTTGCTGGGAAGTGGCGGTGCGGTCCCCTACGGCACTGCGTAGGATCCTACGGTCTTGGCGTGCATCCGTGTGTCGCTGCGGTCCGGTCCCAGGTCGACGGGCACGTGCACCTTCCGCCGACCACTGGCGACAACATCGATGTACTGTGGAGACCTCACGCCCCACGTGTTGAGCAATTCGGCGGTACGTCCACCCGGCCTCCCGCATGCCCACTATACGCCCTCGCTCAAAGTCCGTCAACTGCACATACGGTTCACGTCCACGCTGTCGCGGCATGCTACCAGTGTTAAAGACCGATGGAGCTCCGTATGTCACGGCAAACTGGCTGACACTGGCGGCGGCGGTGCACAAATGCTGCGCAGCTAGCGCCATTCGACGGCCAACACCGCGGTTCCTGGTGTGTCCGCTGTGCCGTGCGTGTGATCATTGCTTGTACAGCCCTCTCGCAGTGTCCGGAGCAAGTATGGTGGGTCTGACACACCGGTGTCAATGTGTTCTTTTTTCCATTTCCAGGAGTGTAGATGCTAAGTGACAAGAATCAGAGACAAGTGTTACTCCTTGTTAAAGACAACTGAAGCCCTATTGGGACAGCTGTTCTTAGTGTATGAAGGTCCACCTCGACCAGTTACCGAGAGAACGTTGCAGTCGGAAATGTATGCCATGTACATCTAGAGTCACGAGTCTCGCTAACATTATTGCTCGTAGTGGCACAGAAGCACGACTGGAACCGTATCATGTGGTCTGACGGATAAAAATTTTTCCTCTTTTGAGACGATACGGCCCAGTGAAGTGTTCGACGTGCAATGTGTGGACAGTGTAGTTCAGATCGGAGGTATTTGTGTGACATTCTTTGGTTGTTTTTCGAGTCATGACTTCTCTCTGCTCATTGAGATTACAGCGAACTTGAGCCAGGGTGTGTTTATTTCAACATTCTCTGTGACAAAGTTTTTCCCCTTCTTCTACATGTGCCTGATGAATATGTTGTGAACTTTTCAGTTTTCGAGATGAGAACAGCTACGTTCACAAGGCCGCATGCACGCGCTTCGGGTTTGAAGAACGCTCAGCCTCACCATTGCATTTTGACTAGCCGGCTAAGTCACCCAGTCTTAATTAAAATGACAGGAACTTTTTGGAACAGCAGGCCAAACTCACAATCAACGTCTCCATAACTTACTAGTTCTACAGGGCCTAGTTATTAATGAACCGTTTCGGCTGGATATAACATAGCCGAAAACTCTCTCCTTGTGGGCTCTCTCCCTCTCCAAACCGAGGCCATTGTCAAGACAAGAGGCGATATCACATGATATTTGCATGATGTGTCATTGGGGTGGCTGATTTTTTCTCCAGTGTACGTGAATCTGAGGAAGCTATGAGTGCTGTGGCGCAGGGAACACTGGGAGTGGTAAGCTCATGGGTGTTTTGCGGGTATAAATACTCGTCAACTTCATGTTATTTCTTCATTATACAACCCCGCTAATGAGATCACCTGAGCTTAAACAATAAAATAAGAAAATATAACTTGTGCTCCATTCCAACAAACCAAGATGAACAGTTACCAAAATTACTGATGGCTAAAATAAATGTAGCTTCAACAATAAATGGGGAGCGCAAAGTAAATCAACAAGCCTACAACTAATTAACCATACAAGTTGGAAAATAAGAATAGTAAAGCAAGTTTGGTGGGCAAAAGCCAAGCCATTCTTTCTTAAATAAAATATGGTTCATACGGTTCTGAACACTATGGAACTTAACATCTGAGGTCACCAGTCCCCTAGAACTTAGAACTACTTAAACCTAACTAACCTAAGGACATCACACACATCAATGCCCGAGGCAGGATTCGAACCTGCGACCGTAGCGGCCGCGCGGCTCCAGATTGAAGCACCTAGAACCGCTCGGCCACAATAAAATATGATAACAATATTGACACTAGTAGATATCTGCAGAGTTATTGATACTGTCAACTTTGCCATAATGCTCAGAAAAATGTGACGACTAAATTGCACAGATAGTGCTCTGAAGTGTCTTGAAAGCTACTTGAAAAACAGGCAGCAAAGTCTGTCTGTGGAAATAAAAAATAGTCCTGGAAACATGTTCTTATAGGCGTGCCAGAAAGGTCCGTTTTAGGCCCACTTTTGTTTTCCTTGTACATCAATCACACACTGAAGCGCCAAAGAAACTGGTATACACGTGCGTATTCCAATACAGAAACACGTAAACAGACCGAATACGGTGCTGCGGTCGGCAACGCCTATATAAGACAAGTGTTTGGCGCAGTTGTTATATCGGTTACTGCTGCTACAATGGCAGTTTATCTAGATTTAAGTGAGTTTGGACGTGGTGTTATAGACGGCGCTACGGGACATAGCGATGAAATGGGGATTTTCCTGTATGACGATTTCGTGAGTGTGCCATGAGCATCAGGCTTTCGGTAAAACATCAGATCTCCGACACCGCTGCGGCCGGAAAGCGATCCTGCAAGAAGGGGACCCAGTACTGAAGGGAATCGTTCAACGTGACAGAAGTGCAACCCTTCTGCAGATTGCTCCAGATTTCAGTGCCAGGGCATCAACAAGTGTCACCATACATCATCGATATGTGATTTCGGAGCCGAGGACCAACTCGTGTACTCTTGATGACTGCACGACACAAAGCTTCGCTCCTCGCCTGGGCCCATCTACAGTGACATTGGACTGTTGATGACTGGAAACATGTTGCCTGGTCAGACGAGTCTCGTTCAGTTTGTATCGAACGTGTACGAGTATGGAGAAAACCTCATGAATCCGTGGACCCTGCATGTCAGCAGGGGACTGTTCAAGCTGGTGGAGGCTATATAATGGTGTGGAGCGCGTGCAGTTGGAATGATACGAGACCCTTGATACGTCTAGATACGACTGTGACAGGTGACACGTACGTAAGCAGCCTGTCTGACCACTTTTATCCATTCACTTCCATTGTGAATTCCGACGGACTTGGGCAATTCCAGCAGGACAATGCGACACCCCACACATTCAGAATTGCTACAGAGTGGCTCCAGGAACACTCTTCTTTGTTTAAAGACTTCCGCTGGCCGCCAAACTCCCCAGACATTAACGTTATTGATCATATCTCGGATGCCTTCCAACGTGCTGTTCAGAAGAGATCTCCACCCCATCGTATTCTTACGGATTCATGGACAGCCCTGCAGGATTCATGGTGTCAGTTCCCTCCAGCACTACTTCAGACATTAGTCGACTCCATGCTACATCGTGTTGCGGCAGTTCTGCGTGCTCTCGGGGGCCCTACACGGTATTAGGCAGCTGTAACAGTTTCTTTGGCTCTTGTGTGCATTTCGTCTGTGTTGTTTTCATGTACATATCATTTACAAGCGATTACCTCCAACTCTACCCGATTTCTATACCTGAAGATACAAGTACTGCTCCGAATGGTCAGCTGCATGGGGCAGCCGTGCGGTCTGCGGCGCTTTGCCACGGATTGCCGGGCTCCCCCCCCCCCCCCCCCCCCCCATTGGAGGTTTGAGTCCTCCCTCGGGCATTGGTGTGTGTATTGTCCTTAGCGTAAGTTAATTTCAGTTAGATTAAGTAGTGTGTGAGCCTAGGGACCGATGACCTCAGCAGTTTCGTCCCATAGTATCTTACCACAAATTTCCAGTTTTCGAATGGTCATCTGTGTTCAGTGGCAACATGGACGAAAAACTTTGGCCTTAAACTAAATGAAAAAAAGTTACAGTCAGCACAGCAACAGAAATCAATAAGTTCCGAATTCAGCGATCCTTTGTCTCCTGCCGACAGCACCCCAATACCGTATCAGGAACCAGTAAAAATTGTGGTTGTAACTTTTGATGAAGATTTACCTTGAGCAGAGAAACTAATATTGTTACCATATGTAAATTGAAGGGGTATCGTCGCTGTCAGCTTCAGAGGGACATTAAGCGGAATCAGCAGCGGAGAGCGAAAACGTTTACCAGACCGGGATTCGAACCCGGGATCTCCTGCTTACTAGGCAGGTGCTGTAACCACTGCACCGCGGGACCTGACAGCAGTGATCGCCATTCAATTTATATATAATGTTTCACAGCTGCAGATTTGTATAATACTGTTACCATGTGCCAGAAGACTTCTGCAAGCCCCAAAAGATTTCAGAACGTATTTCCACAGAATGTCAAACTCCTGCAAACACTCGTTCTACTGTATCTCCACTACTGTGATGTAATTCAACGTGGTACGGTAGGAAAAAGACAAGATGGATACAGCTAACCATGAATGCTTGTATGCGTTACATCCGCAGCATTCGTCGATATGACCGTGTCAATACTTCACACATCCAGTTGGTGTGGCTGGGGCCACACAAGTTACACGACTACTCCACCGGCTCCTGAATGCTCAAGCACCCCAGTACCTCGCCTCAGAGATTAGACATCTTCCGCGCAATCGTGATATAAACACAAGCTCTCTCGCATGTGGTATCCTAGCTGTGCCGATTCATGAAACGAAACTACTTGCAAACTTCAGCGCTGTCGCTTGTATCCTGTTCTAAAACAAGGTGCCCTGCTCTCTTCACACAATTCGAAGCCCTTTTAAGAAAAAGTTGAAGCTCTCCCTTCTCTCATGGTCAAAGCGTTTCCCCAAATTAACGTTATAGCCCATCTTTCCCTCTATCAAATAGCGAAGCAACTGCTTCCATCTTCGCCCAATTATGCTTCTTTCTCTTTTCCTTTCACTTTGAGTCACACCTCCTTTTTCTTATGTTCTTTAAGTATGTATTATCACATTACTCTTTCCCTTCCTTATCCATCGCTTTCTTCATGCCAACTATTACTTACGCTCTTAATTAAAAACTTACCTTATTGTAATCTGTAATTATTGTTGTATGTACCTAAGAGATGTGTATGTTTTAATGTCGAATGCTTGTTTGGGTAATGACCCTAATCTTGCCGGTTTAAATAAATAAATAAATAAATATACATAAATGGACGATGACAGAAGACGTCCAAAAGCTACGGCTAATTTTGCAAATCATAACTAAAAGTATCAAAGAGAAGTTAATTTCAAGATGACAGAAAAAGGCCTACACAACGCTGTAATATGGAGAAAGAGAGAATAATTCACCAAAGGCAAAAACACTAGGACAGGAGACTAAAAATAAGAAAAGTTAGCCGTATAACATAACATAACAATAAGCGGACGTCCCTGTGGCCTAATTTATCATAGAATCTTCCGCAACTGCAACGGACGGATAATATGAATACGATGTGCTATAAACGAATTTCTTTCAGGTATCAAATGGGTTTTCGTTGTATTTTGGCGTTGTATGTTTTTCTTGTTTGAAGTGTACTATTTGCCGCGCGGGATTAGCCGAGCAGTCTAGGGCGCTGCGGTCAAGGACTGTGCGGCTGGTCCCGGCGGAGGTTCGAGTCCTCCCTCGGGCATGGGTGCATGTGTTTGTCCTTAGGATAATGTAGGTTAAGTAGTGTGTAAGCTTAGGGACTGATGACCTTAGCAGTTAAGTCCCATAAGACTTCACACACACACACACACACACACACACACACACACACACACACACACAAGTGTTCTATTTGTATTAAGTTTGATGTGTTGTAATTTTGTTTTCCATGTCTTTGTGTGTATGATTGTAGGCAGACAAACAGAAGTTTGTTCTAAATTCTCTGTGTTCACAGAGAATTTTGTGTGTGAGCAGAATGTTTCCGCAACATGGCGTCGCGTATTCGATCAAACAATAGATCGCAGAAATTAAAGTGGGATACGGGGAAAGAATCGACAGGATTAGAAGCGTGAGCAAGACTTGCACATAAGATTCGAGGATGGGTACAGCGAATAGGAAGCAGTTCCTTTGTCCAGCGAGTAAGGTACTGTACCCGCTGGTAGGAAATTTAAAGCTCCTAGCACTTATGTGGCGGAAGGTCTCATCTTCCTAACCTATAGTAATATTTTAAGTGATGTTGTTGGTTCTGCAATCACAAATTCAGACTCTAGTCATAAACAGTTGCGCGAAAACCAAACGCAGGTTTGGAGATATGTGAGTCAAGAGTCGCTCATCGAGTGTGTTAAGAATCCAACTTGTAATACGGGACAGAATTTCAGTGGGAAAATAGCGGAAAAGGCGAAATTCGAAGCGGTAAGTTAACCAAACTAAGAGAACAGCAAGAAAATTGGGCGAGGGAGTGCCAAGAGATGACCGAAAGGCCTACCAGCGAAACTCAGAGATTTAAAAATTTAGGAAGCATTCTTGACTGCAGCACAGAGATCGGTATAAAATGTTAAAAATCAATAAAATCAGTCACGATTGCGTTTTCAGATTTTTTATTTGTTGGCAATTGGTTTCAGCACTTTCCTCGGATCATCTTCAGGCTTACACAGCCACCTGCAGCCATTACGGCGGTATAACCGTGAAGATGATCTGAGGAAAGAGCCGAAACCGGTTGCCAACAAACAAAAACATCTGAAACGCGATCGAGAATTTTTTTGATTTTTAAGATTTGAAACTCAGAAAGCACGTGAAGGCTGAGAAGAGGAACTGCAAGTGCTCAGTATTAAGTTGTGGGACGAATTAAAAAAGGAACATGATGTAAAATTTTCGAATGGGGAGAACAGAACTGAAATGGTTGAAGCGGGACAAGTAATATCACTTGAAGGAATTAAAGAGCGCAAGGAGGCCGTGCAGCATGTTTTAGAAACCATATAGGAGCAACCAACTAAAGACCAAGAAGACTTTGCGGAAGATCCTAGGATTGGAGGAGAAATGAGAGATATGACCAGGAAAGTGGTGAATGCTCTATGCCTGTAGTAGGTTACGATAAGACAAAGCCCCTGATAAAGTTCAAAGACGCCAGTGCTGAAGTTAATTGGTGTCACTGAGATCGTATCACGGAACTAAGCTCGCCAGACAAAAATTTAGCTACATCGCTGCGCTTACACATATGGACCGTTTAGTCTTTACAGATGGCGCAGCGATCGTGTCACGTGCTCAACGGCGCAGTAGGACTGCCTCTACACTAGCAGGAGGAAGAAACGATTGGTGAGACATCCATATTTTAAATGGACATCGTACGTAAACATGGATAAATGTAAGGACGCGAAAGAGTATCAAAAAAGGATGTCGTGTTTGGCCGTACCCACGGCCAGCGGATGTGAAGTTGCTCGTGGATCTGTTTGTGTTTCACGGCAGATTGTTCAACATGGTTACAAGCAGTAGTGTAACACACGTGGGTACGAAACACAACGTCAGAATTGTGTTCGAATGAAGATTCTCAGTGACAGGACACGAGACGCGTTTCACGACTTGTGAATCAAAACCGCTTCCAGAAACGACAGGAATTGCTGCAGGCAGTGGATGGAGGTGCATCCCAAACTGTTAGCGAGAGAACATTACCACGGGAATTGCATTCATTGGGCATCTGGAGTCTGTCGCCTCGCAAGAGGCTGTTGTTGATGCAGGCACATAAAGACAACAAAATGTTCATCGGACTGGAAAAATACGTGACTGGTTTTCTGAACACTTCTCCACCGTGTTACACTGAAGAGCAAAAAAACTGGTATACCTGCCTAATATCGTGCAGAGCCCCTGCGAGCCCGCAGAAGTGCCGCAACACTATGTGACATGGACTCGACTAACGTCTGAGGTAGTGCTGGAGAGAACTGACACCACGAATCCTGCAGGGCTGTCCATAAATCCGTAAGAGTACGAGGGGGTGGAGATCCCTTCTGAATAGCACGTTGTAACACATCCCAGATATGCTCAATAATGTTAATGTCTGGAAAGTATGGTGGCCAGCGCAAGTGTTTAAACTCAGAAGAGTATTCCTAGAGCCACACTCTAGCAATTCTGGACATATGGGGTGTCGCATTGTCTTGCTGGAATTGCCAAAGTCCGTCTAAATGCACAATTGACATGAAAGGATGCAGGTGATCAGACAGGATGCGTACGCACGTGTTACCTGTCAGAGTCGTATCTAGTCGTATCAGAGGTCCCATATCACTCCAACTGCAAATGTTTCCCACACCATTTGAGCCTCCAGCAGCTTGAACACTCCCCTGCTGACATGCAGGGTCCATGGATTCATCCGCTCCATACAATTTGAAACGAGATCGTCCGACTAGGCAACATGTTTCCCGTCATCAACAATTAAATGTCGATGTTGACTGGCTCAGACGAGGCTTAAAGCTTTGTGTCGTGCAGTCATCAAGGGTAAACGAAAGGGCCTTCGGCTCCGAAAACCCATATCGATTGTTTCGTTGATTGGTTCGCACGCTGACACTCGTTGATGGCTCCCATTGAAATGTGCACCAATTTGAGGAAGGGTTGCACTTCTGTCACGTTGAACGATTCTCTTCAGTCGTCGTTGGTCGCGTTCTTGAAGGATCTTTTTCTGGCCTCAGCGATGTCGGAGATTTTATGTTTTACCAGATTCCTGATATTCACAGTACATTTGTGAAATGGTCGTACGGGAAAATCCTCACTTCATCGCTACCTCGGAGATGCTCAGTCCCATCGCTCGGGCGCCTACTACAGCACCACGTTCAGACTCACTTAAAACTTGATAACCTGTCATTGTAGCAGCAGTAACGGATCGAACAACTGCGCCAGACACTTGCTGTCTTATTTAGGCGTTGCCTACCGCAACGCCGTTTCCTGTCTTTTACATATCTCTGCATTTGAATACTCACACCTATACCAGTTTCATTGGCGCTTCAGTGCGGATCTCGATTGGCCTGCAAAATCATCTGACTTGAACCCCCAGAAAGTCTGCGGGATATGTTGCAACAGCGAGTAAATCACCGACATCAGCATCCGCGCAATTTGGTGGGACTGTGCCATGAAACCCTCAGTGACTGGCTTAATCTGCGTGCGAAGTACCTGCTCAACATTGTGGACTCACTTCCTAACATAATCCAGGAGGTTATCGAGTCCAGGAGGGAATTACACGGTGTTAAACGATGCTTGCAATGATTGCTGTAGGGGTGACTAATTTTTTGTCTGACGAGCTTTCAAGAGGCAGTTAAAGAGACAAACAGGCAAAAAGTAAGTAAACCATTCCTTATTTCAAAAGTAATCACTGTGACCGTTAATACTGTGACACAACACGTTCGGTGCCTACATGGAAGAAAGGTTTGCAGTTGCACGCGCGCCCTGGTTCGTCTGAAGTAAATCGACGGCTACGAAAGTCTTTCTTCAGTGATCCGAAGGTATGCAAATCGCACGGGGAGAGATCGGGACTGTGTGAAGGATGTGTAATTAGTTCGCAGCGACACTTCTGCAGTGTAGTCCAAAATTGGTATGCTGGAGAATGTGCCCCTACATCAGAAATACTTATCAATGAATGATGTGCTGTTACAACGTTGAAATCTGAGAGATTCTCGATGGTTTTTAATAATTCCTGGTCAGTTGGTAAATACACTCATTTGGCACGTTGACCTTAGTTATGCTCAGTACGGTGCTTGCAAATGTTTTAACAAACTTAAGGAAGTGTGCTACTTCAGCAACATGCTGAAGAGGATTTGTTGAGTGTTAAGCGTTTGAAAAATCGATTACAGTGTCCTACGCTGCGCAGTTTACACCATAATTCCAACGAGATTACATGATTTGGCAACGGTTGACTTGTTCCAACCTGTTTTACGGACTCAGGTTTTTCATATATTTTTGTTGCAATGGGACGGAGGTCTAAAGTTGTTATTTTTGTACCCTTACGAAAAGTTTGGGAAGAAGATTGCCGTCGCTTTTACAAACATTTCTTGCATAAGGTTGAAACAGAGTTGTGACTGATTTCTGATAATGGACCCCAGTTTAGATCACGCTGTTAGTCGAGCCTTATGAGAAGTCACAGAGATTGACCGGTTTTAATTTCACTGCATCATCCTTTGTCCAGTCGTTGGAAAGAGTGATGAGAGAATTAAACGAAATTTGTGGGCTTTATTGCTTGAGAAAGCACAGTACATGGGATGTGCATCTTTGATGATACCAAGATGTGTTGAACGAGCTTCCGAACGATTCTACATGGTTTCCTCCAGTTGCAGTGTTGAAGAATCAAAAGCATCCCAACGGAATTAAGAAAATTGTTCAGTTATCAAAAGGAGCGCCAACTCCGTACGTATTTTATTATAGACACAGCATTACAAAATTTAAAATGAGCAGCAGAGCAGGGAATAAGGTACAGTGGCAAACTAGTATGAGAATTTACATTCCACATAGGACAGGAAGTTCATATATGTTCCCACAGGCCATTCAGTAAGCTTGATGCCTTGTGTAAGAAATTTTTCAGAATTTTCAGTGGACTCTATAGGATACACAGGAGTCCACATCCGAATGCTGTTGTGATAGAAACGATCTGGACGCAAAAATCGCGACAATTGTATCACATCTCCCACATCAAGCCTTGATGATACGATATGGAGAGCGTACAACAGGGAAGTGATCATACTTTGATGATGGCAATAAATAAGTGAGTAAGTTGTGAGTTCATTTCTTTTGTTCAACGTGCTCCATGACAATATTTGTAATACTACATGCTTAGATATCGAGATACATAGAGAAGAAGTCTAATTATAACGAGTTACTGTAATACGGATGAAAGGTATTCACAATGGAAAATTTCTGTATGATCGATATAAGGTTTCCAGGTAGAACATGATAAAAGTATACTTATAATTATATTCAAAACAGTAAACTACTGTATGAATGATATAAGGTTTTCAAATAGACCATCATTTTCTTTTTCATATGCTGGAAAACGTTATTAAATTGCAAAATTTGTGAAATTCACTCATTTATAGCATTAGCAAACTTTGTTATCGACGGGTCAGCTGCCACCCTTTTCTGTAATACTCTTCTTTAGGGCATCTCTTTCTCGGTATTAAGTTCGCGACACACCCATAACAGGCGATCTACTGTTTGATTACACTCTCTGCACGCACAAGCAGCACCAAGGGGTTAGCCTGAACATGTGGTAGTAAGATTTCAATTTTCCATTCCCGGGTAACACTGTTGAAAGATTAGACGACTGTGGTAACTTTATGGGAAGACGATTGTGAACAGTCGGGAAAAAGATCGTTTGTGATCGCCTCTTTTGCAGCATCAGTCCGTGCTCTTCCGAAGTGCTTCTTAACTTTCTTCTGATCACAAACGAAGGTAATCTGTTGTAGCTTTCTGTTTCGTTTTCTCGAGCTACTTGTTTGGCAAGCTTGTCTGTCAGTTCATTCCTAGGAGTTACTACATGTGCTTTCGTCCATTCGAAATTAAAATGCCATTTCCTTTACACAATTCCCTAAATCTGTTTCTTATGTCTGCTACTAAATGTTTTTGATTCCTGGAAATTTTTAACGAATCCGGCGTAAACCGACTGTCCATGCGTATTACAGCTGCCATTTTAACATTTTTTTCTCATAAGTTCTCTTGTTTCTCTCAGGCTTGCAAGATTGTTTTTTGTTCTGCTTGGTTAATGGTGCACCCATTCTTTAGTGTGCACTTTAACTGGTAATCAGGTGTGCCATTAATGGTTATTACCACTCCTGAACCTGCTCCGTTCTCTGAATGGCTCCCATAGGTATAAACCACTATGTTCTCCTAATGTTGCTGTACTTGCTGGATGAGGCCACTGTCTTTAATCTAAAGGAATGTCTGTAGTATGGGCTATACAATCGACGAACGGTCTCAGCAGTAACACCATTTTCATCAGGAGTCTTGTTTGCAGGCAAGTTCGTTATTATTTCCTCTATTTCTGTGTGTGTAAAAGTACACTATCCACTGTTCCTTTGGGCCGTAGCGTTAGAGGTCTCATTAGTTTATGATATCTGGTGTCTTGAGTTTGATCGTCCTCCGGCACAGATATGCGAGCATGTAGATGGCAGTTTCGATTAAATCCTTTGTTGTTTTGTTACCATTTTCCCTTAGTGTTGTCATGGGAGTATTATTTCTTATTTTCCCTGATGCGATTCAATAGACGATGTTCCAAGAGTTATTTGTTGGGGTCAAGCTGCAGTATTGCTCCCTCAACTGTTTGCTGTCCTTTGTGCTTTGATAAATTCGCCTTTTTTCGCATTAAAGTTAATTCAGATGTCCTGCAGGGGACAGATTTTCTCCCAGTTTGTACTTCCGCTAATTTTGTATCTTGAGCGCTTTGTTGCTTGAAGTATCTAGAACTTCTTCAATTTCTGTGATAGGAGTTTCATTATTTGTTTCCGCTTGAACTTTTACTGCCAAATTCTGGTCTCTTTCTTTTAGGTTGTGTAAGTCCGTGTTTGGTAAATATTTGTGCCTAAGTTCTTCTTGCAAGTACCCGTCAAATTCTCTCAGGTCTTCGTCTCTAACAACAATTTTTTTTAGTCTGAATTATGCTTCCAGCATATAATGTTGGGCACACTCCTATGCTAAAAATAATAGGACTGTCGTCGGAGCAACTCTCTTCTTCCCATACTTTCACTGGCTTTGCATCGGCAGAGGTGGCCATAGTTAAATCAACATTGCTCTCTCCTTCAGTATTTTGAAAGGTTAGTCCGTGAGTCATCTCGTTCGGTAGATACAGATTAGTGGGAGCCAGAAATTCTTCCTCTACAGTTTGTTACTCTATCATTCCACATGCTAGATCTTGCATTGCTGTCCATAGTAGTTACTAAACCAACTCCTTTATTATAGGCTGTCATGTCGCCAATTTTTCTCGGGTCATTTTTGATGGTTCAAAATGGCTCTGAGCACTATGGGACTCAACTGCTGTGTGTCATCAGTCCCCTAGAACTTAGAACTACTTAAACCTAACTAACCTAAGGACATCACACACACCCATGCCCGAGGCAGGATTCGAACCTGCGACCGTAGCAGCAGCGCGGCTCCGGACTGGAGCGCCTAGAACCGCACGGCCACCGCGGCCGGCTCCATTTTTGATGGGTTTTGTGAAATCTAAGTACATGCTAGGTATGAAAAATAGCAATTTTTTTATTTTTTTATTTTTTTAAATTTTTTTTTAGTAAGCCAGCCGTTGCGGCCGAACAGTTCTAGGGGCTTGAATCTGGAACCGCGCGACCACTACGGTCGCAGGTTCGAATCCTGCCTCGGGCATGGATGTGTGTGATGTCCTTAGGTTGGTTAGGTTTAAGTAGTTCTAGGGGACTTATGACCTCAGCAGTAGAGTCCCATAGTGCTCAGAGCCATTTGAACCATTTTTGACCGTCACGCTTTCCCGCTCGGGAAGCAGCGCGTTAGACCGCGTGACTAACCGGGCGGGCTGAATACTATTTACTTCGGACGTATCCGCGCTACTGTACTGTTCTTTCTCGAAAACAGAGGTGACGAACTTGTATCTCATTTAGCGGTCGTTTCTTTTTTAATTGCACTTGACAAACGCTGTAGGTGACAACGTCCGTCGATTGCTTTGATTTTTGTGAGTTGTTTATCAATTAACGGTTGCGAAGCTACAAAATCTTTAGTGTACTGTATTGCAGTCGGAAGTATTGTTCTCCGATTTCTTGTCGCTTTCAAAAGTGCTTTGAATTCTCTCGAAGGTATAGGCTAATCTCTATAGATACCTTTCGCCAGTCGTCACCTTTTTTTGAGGAATCTGATACTGAGATTCGGATCCCGTATCCATCATGTCATCGTTTTGTTGTGTAGCACCGGATGCAGGTAGTGTGTCGGTAGCAACTGCTGCGCCCGACGCTATGTGATCTTTAGTGTGAGATTCTTCAGCCTCGCTAAATTCACGTTTAAGTTGTTAGATTCCATAGGAAGGATACTGCCATTTTCATTTGACAGATTTTGTATCTCCTGTTCATTGGAAGAAATACAGGTATTGTTATTAGTAACGACTAATCTGTTGATAGTATCCCTATCCCTATCAAAGGTCGACGTCTTCTAATATGTTTAAGTGATATTTCTAGAACAGTAGCGCCAGGGTCAGATGTATGTTGCTCTTTTCCATACGGTGTGAGAGGGTGAGGAATTTTTGAAGCTGCTTATTGTACCCAGGATACGGACTTTGGTTTAGCAGCATTATGCATGACAGCAGAAAATTCGCTTTCACCATTCGCAGTAGTCAGTAATTGCGAGCAATCTTCCTTTTGACATGATCAACACCTTTGCAATGATGACGTGCAACGTCATTCGTAATAATATACACACTGAAATAGAACCTCCTGGCAGATTAATACTGTGTGCCGGACCGAGACTCGAACTCGGGAAATTTGGAAGTTAGGAGACGAGGAATTGGCGGAATTAAAGCTGTGCGGACGGGGCCTGAGCTGTGCCTGGTTAGCTCAGTCATTGGAGCTCTTGCCCGCGAAAGGCAAAAGGTCCCGCGTTCGAGTCTCGCTGTGGTACACAGTTTTAATCTGCCAGGAAGTTTCAAATCAGCGCACACTTCGCAGCATGGTGAAAATTTCATTTTGGGCACACTGAAATAATTTCCTACATTGCGGATCTGTATCGTGGGTGATATCTACTGATCATGAAACGTCCCCTTTTGAAAAATTATAGCCGGCCGGAGTGGCCAAGCGGTTAAAGGCGCTACAGTCTGGAACCGCACGACCGCTACGGTCGCAGGTTCGAATCCTGCCTCGGGCATGGATGTGTGTGATGTCCTTAGGTTGGTAAAGTTTAAGTAGTTCTAAGTTCTAGGGGACTTATGACCACAGCAGTTGAGTCCCATAGTGCTCAGAGCCATTTTTGAAAAATTATACATGACTGTGCTTAAACTGACACACAATATTTTTAGCGCAACGCAATCTAACTTTCAAAAATCCCTACAAAAGAATGGCCCTGACTAACATTAACCTATACCTTTCACAAATCACTTACTTCACAAAAGTCTTCGTTACGCGAACTACTGCAATACAGCGAGCGCCAGCTAAATAAAAGATTCAAACTACGGAAGGCACTAACTACTGATAGGCGTAGTTAGCAAATGAAAGATTTTGATAGAGAACAAACAATGTATTTACCTTAATAGTGTTGAAAAATCATAATATACATAGCAGTTCATGATATCCAGTCTTACAAATTTCAAAACTCCGCCATTTCTCTCCCCACATCCACCACTGCTGGTGGCTCACCTCCAACTGCGCAACGCTACGCGCTGTTCACAGCCAACTGCCCAACACTACAATGGCGAATATTACAACAATGCAAACTAGCCACAGACTGCACACAGCACAGCCAGTGATTTTCATAAAGAGCGCTACGTGGCGTTACCAATAAAAAAACTAAACAGTCTACTTACATAGCCCCAATGCTCCACACAAAAAATTTTAC
Organism: Schistocerca serialis cubense; assembly: GCF_023864345.2. Classification (NCBI taxonomy): domain Eukaryota; kingdom Metazoa; phylum Arthropoda; class Insecta; order Orthoptera; family Acrididae; genus Schistocerca; species Schistocerca serialis. The sequence continues at coordinate 93,903,010 of NC_064645.1, forward strand.
AAATTGTTTTGGGCAGTGGCCAAAACAGATTTGAAAAAAATTTTCATCATTACAATAACAAATAAATCAAATGCACACACTCATTGATACAATGTTGGTCAAAAGCTAAAATTTTCCCACAGTCCATAAAGACAGTCCTGATCATTCATCACAGTAAAATAGCAGTGTTTTTCTAAAAGTCTGAGCAGTAAATGAAAATGCACACGGAAGTAGTGGATTTCCATGCAGTCTTGAAGAAGTAGTGTTGTCCTTCCAACGGAAAGACAGTGCTGACTCTCGACATGCAGACAGGTAATGGGCCACAACAGAGCAAACACACCACAGAGTCAGTCGAAGTTTTGAAGAATATTGGTAGGTAGGTCATCACAGAGTAGAACCACTGTAGTCCTGGTAGAGATTACGGTATTGGTGGGCCATCAAACGTGCAGACCCACTGTAGTCCTTGTAGAAATAATGGTACTGGTGGGCCATCAAAGATGCAGACCCACTGTAGTCCTTGTAGAGATTATGGTATTACTGTTTAGTTTTTTTATTGGTAACGCCACGTAGCGCTCTTTATGAAAATCATTGGCTGTGCTGTGTGCAGTCTGTGGCTGGTTTGCATTGTTGTAATATTCGCCATTGTAGTGTTGGGCAGTTGGCTGTGAACAGCGCGTAGCGTTGCGCAGTTGGAGGTGAGCCGCCAGCAGTGGTGGATGTGAGGAGAGAAATGGCGGAGTTTTGAAATATGTAAGACTGGATGTCATGAACTGCTATGTATATTATGATTTTTCAACACTATTGAAGTAAATATATTGTTTGTTCTCTATTAAAATCTTTCATTTGCTAACTATGCCTATCAGTAGTTAGTGCCTTCCGTAGTTTGAATCTTTTATTTAGCTGGCAGTAGTGGCGCTCGCTGTATTGCAGTAGTTCGAGTAACGAAGATTTTTGTGAGGTAAGTGATTTGTGAAAGGTATAGGTTAATGTTAGTCAGGGCCATTCTTTTGTAGGGATTTTTGAAAGTCAGATTGCGTTGCGCTAATAATATTGTGTGTCAGTTTAAGCACAGTCATGTATAATTTTTCAAAAGGGGACGTCTCAATCAGTGCGACGAAATGATTTTATATGAGAGCATTCCTGAACAGCGAAGCCAGTTGAAATATCTCTGACATGCCGTTGTATACTTCCCCATTTAGACATTTTTTCAACTATTACAGCATTGCCGGCCGGAGTGGCCGAGCGGTTATAGGCGCTTCAGTCTGGAACCGCGCGACCGCTACGGTCGCAGGTTCGAATCCTGCCTCGGGCATGGATGTGTGTGATGTCCTTAGGTTAGTTAGGTTTAAGTAGTTCTAAGTTCTAGGGGACTGATGACCTCAGAAGTTAAGTCCCATAGTGCTCAGAGCCAATGTTACAGCATTGCTAATACAGGGTGTTACAGAAAGGTACGGCCAAACATTCAGGAAGCATTCCTCACCCACAAAGAAAGAAAATATTTTATGCGGACATGTGTCCGTAGAGCTCATTTTATTACTTCTCTTCAAATCACATTAATCATGGAATGGAAACACACAGCAACAGAACGTACCAGCGTGACTTCAAACACTTTGTTACAGAAAATGATCAAAATGTCCTCCGTTAGCGAGGATACATGCATCCACCCTCTGTCGCATGGAACCCCTGATGCGCTGATGCAGCCCTGGAGAATGGCGTATTGTATCACAGCCGTCCACAATACGAGCACGAAGAGTCTCTACATTTGGTACCGGATCTGCGTAGACAAGATCTTTCAAATACCCCCATAAATGAAAGTCAAGAGGGTTGAGGTCAGGAGAGCGTGGAGGCCATGGAATTGGTCCGCCTCTACCAATCCATCGGTCACCGAATCTGTTGTTGAGAAGCGTACGAACACTTCGACTGAAATGTGCAGGAGCTCCATCGTGCATGAACCACATTTTGTGTCGTACTTGTAAAGGCAGATGTTCTAGCAGCGCAGGTACAGTATCCCGTATGAAATCATGATAACGTGCTCCATTGAGCGTAGATGGAAGAACATGGGGCCCAATCAAGACACCACCAACAATGCCTGCGCAAACGTTCACAGAAAATCTGTGTTGATGACGTAATTGCACAATTGCGTGCGGATTCTCGTCAGCCCACACATGTTGATTGCGAGAATTTACAATTTGATCACGTTGGAATGAAGCCTCATCTGTAAAGAGAACATCTGCACTAAAAGCCAATCAGCTGTTGATAGTGCCTGCACACGCTGTACATGTTACGGAAACAACTGGTTCTCCCGTAGCACTCTCCATACAGTGACTGCAAAACCACGTTCGTGATGAACACTAACCTGTTGATGCTACGTACTGATGTGCTTGATGCTAGTGCTGTAGAGCAATGAGTCTCATGTCAACACAAGCACCGAAATCAACATTACCTTCCTTCAATTGGGCCAACTGGCGGTGAATCGAAGAAGTACAGTACATACTGACGAAACTAAAATGAGCTCTTACATGGAAATTAAGCGTTTTCGGACACATGTCCACAGAACATCTTTTCTTTATTTGTGTGTGAGGAATGTTTCCTGAAAGTTTGGCCGTACCGTTTTGTAACACCCTGTATATGGAAATACGTGTACATTAAAGAAAACGACTCGTGTACTGGTACTTTTAAAACGCCTTACTGGCGTCATTTTCTCTTTAACACACAAATTACCCTCTTGCACTAATCGATCTACATTTTGAACTGTTCTTGTAATAATAGAAATATTGCCTCCAGATAGGCGAGAGCAATGCGTGACATTGATGCCGGATATTATGTCGCTTACCGTACTTACATAATCATCTGTTACGGTATTGGAAACATTGTCGATGATGGCGGCTTTTTGTGGTGAGATCACATTTTCGGTAGAAAACACAAGGCTCCTTGCTGGTTTGAAGTTTCAGTAGCGGACCCACTCCTGTGCACATTCGCAGCTTCGGTGTTGGCAACAGCTGTCTCTGTAGCGTCGCGCTGTAACCGCTTGAGGAGCTCGCCATGACGACGAAGTTACCGCATTTACCTCGATGATACAAGATTCGTATCCTCTGTGTTAAAATGACTTAGACGAAACTACTCTTGTGAGTTAGACACAATCAAGTTCACGGATTGTAACAGTTGCTTTAAACCGCTATTTGAAAGACATTTGCAACAGCAGACACATGTTTACGTTCGTTGCTAGTCAAGGATCAGGTGGTTCAGTAAGTGGTGAGTGATAATGATTTTTAAGTTAGACGAATTTTTGATGCATCTTGTACATATTTTTCATGTGTGTGGAATGTCGGAACCTTAAGTGGTGATGTGTATGACTTTTCTTTCTTTTTGGCTTGTGGCTCAGGATTCTCTTGTGGATTGTGTGTAATAGTGCAGTTTCTTAGTGTTACAGGAAGATAATGATGTAATAAATGGACAGAGTTGCAGTTAACACATAACTGAGTATTTATCTATGTGGAGAGAGATGGAGATGTATGCTGTATCTAGACTAACCTCAGAAGGGCAGAAAGTAATGAAACAAGCGGTGGTGAGGACATAACAGGTGAAGCGCAGATAAAGTTGCCAAAAAAGGAATGGCAAAGTTTTGTTTTCTGCTTATATTTGACTTTTTTTGCAGTGGTATTTGATAAATGCCGTGACTGAGAACGTCTCTGTTTTATCACCAAATGTTTTCTTTGTAACAAAAAGTAGTCTTGGTGTGTGCCACGGGGTAATAATAGACGAAGTGATTTTGTGGAATTAGCGGATGGCAGGGTGCAATTATGAAGGTGTTTTATATAGTTGTTGTAGTTAGTTGGCATTAAGTCATGGGAATGACAGACCTTTGTAGATTGGAGAATACTAGATGGTTGTAGTATGGTAGATAGGAAATGTCATTAACAGGAAATGGCATCTCTTAATGATGATTAAGTGGGTGATGCATACATCTCGTTTCTCTCCCATTTAAATGTGATAAGTATAACAAAGAAGCAGACATTAATTGTTGTAGAGATATTTTTGAATAATTTGATTGTGAAAGGAAAAAACTTGATGATATATGACTGTAAACGAAGGTAGGAACCCTACTTTGTGAAGTTATGTAGGACGATGCAGTGATGAAAAACTGTATTTTATATGCATCTAGATATTATTAATAGTCTGAACTTCTATTATCAAGTACAAGACTGCAAAGGGGCAGCTCACAGCTCACGAGATGGAATAGACGGCGAGTTCGGGGCTTCCTTTCTCACTGTCTGTGCAGTCAACGAATACCTGGTGAGAGGCTGGTATGCAGGGCAGGGGCTGTGTGAGAAGCAGTGATCAGACACAAGTTGGAAGAGAAATAAAGTGTGGATGCAACCAACCTACCTCTCATCCCCCTGTGCTTAAGTTACACCTCCCTGTGGATCCAACGGTCGCGTGCTCCATACAGGCGAGCGCTAGCTGATCTTGGAACTACTGTGCTGTTGACACAGAGCGACACCTGACACCTGTACCTCAGTGGTACCCAAACAAATATATAGCAGAGTGCTGACAGCTCTGCGGCCTGCTCGAGCACATGTGTCGAGGCACTCATTGGTGCATCACAACATATTAGTCATGAAGCAGACTGTTAGAAAAATGAGCTGCTGTTTATGGATGAGCCATAAAAGTACCAACTTTCCATACTTGGCACCTATGTAAAGAAGAACATATATTGTGTGCTTGTGAAGTTTATGTAGTTTCACAGAATTAATTACTATTTATAAGCAGGGGCAGTACATGCAGTCTAGTACAAGTACTGAAAGTTACCAGTAGTTCATTCTGTCATGACTGACCAAAGTCAACCAGTTGATTCGAAAAAGTCTTATCTCTGATCCCTTGTCCGGGAATCCCTGATCAGTAATACGAGGGCTACACTGTCACTTGTGCCTGTCGAAATCCATCTAGTTTTGATACACTATGCTGTTCTCCCTCCCCCCCATTAACCATGGACCTTGCCGTTGGTGGGGAGTCGTGCGTGCCTCAACGATACAGATAGCCGTACCGTAGGTGCAACCACAACGGAGGGGTATCTGTTGAGAGGCCAGACAAACATTTGGTTCCTGAAGAGGGGCAGCAGCCTTTTCAGTAGTTGCAGGGACAACAGTCTGGATGATTGACTGATCTGGCCTTGTAACACTAACCAAAACGGCCTTGCTGTTGTGGTACTGTGAACGGCTGAAAGCAAGGGGAAACTACAGCCGTAATTTTTCCCGAGGACATGCAGTTTTGCTGTATGGTTAAATGATGATGGCGTCCTCTTGGGTAAAATATTCCGGAGGTAAAATAGTCCCCCATTCGGATCTCTGGGCGGGGACTACTCATGAGGACGTCGTTATCAGGAGAAAGAAAACCGGCATTCTACGGATCGGAGCGTGGAATGTCACATCCCTTAATCGGGCAGGTAGGTTAGAAAATTTGAAAAGGGAAATGGACAGGTTAAAGTTAGATATAGTGGGAATTAGTGACGTTTGGTGGCAGGAGGAACAAGACTTCTGGTCAGGTGAATACAGAGTTATAAATACAAAATCAAATAGGGGTAATGCAGGAGTAGGTTTAATAATGAATAAAAAAATAGGAGTGCGGGTAAGCTACTACAAACAGCACAGTGAACGTATTATAGTGGCCAAGATAGACACGAATCGCATGTCTACTACAGTAGTACAAGTTCATATGCCAACTAGCTCTGCAGATGACGAAGAAATTGATGAAATGTATGATGAGATAAAAGAAATTATTCAGGTAGTGAAGGGAGAGAGAATTTAATAGTCATGGGTGACTGGAATTCGACAGTAGGAAAAGGGAGAGAAGGAAACATAGTAGGTGAATATGGAATGGGGCTAAGAAATGAAAGAGGAAGCCGCCTGGTAGACTTTTGCACAGAGCATAACTTAATCATAGCTAACACTTGGTTCAAGAATCATAAAAGGAGGTTGTATATATGGAAGAATCCTGGAGATACTAAAGGGTATCAGATAGATTATATAATGGTAAGACAGAGATTCAGGAACCAGGTTTTAAATTGTAGGACATTTCCAGGGGCAGATGTGGACTCTGACCAAAATCAATTGGTTATGAACTGTAGATTAAAACTGAAGAAATTGCAAAAAGGTGGGAATTTAAGGAGATGGGACCTGGTTAAACTGACTAAACCAGAGGTTGTACAGAGTTTCAGGGACAGCATAAGGGAACAATTGACAGGAATAGGGGAAATAAACACAGTAGAAGACGAATGGGCAGCTCTGAGGGATGAAGTAGTGAAGGCAGCAGAGGATCAAGTCGGTAAAGAGACGAGGACTAGTAGAAATCCTTGGGTAACAGAAGAAATATTGAATGTAATTGATGAAAGGAGAAAATATAAAAATGCAGTAAATGAAGCAGGCAAAAAGGAATACAAACGTCTCAAAAATGAGATCGACAGGAAGTGCAAAATGGCTAAGCAGGCATGGCTAGAGTACAAACGTAAGGATGTAGAGGCTTATCTCACTAGGGGTAAGATAGATACAGCCTACAGGAAAATTAAAGAGACCTTTGGAGAAAAGAGAGCCACTTGTATGAATATCAAGAGCTCAGATCCAGTTCTAAGCAAAGAGGGGAAAGCAGAAAGGTGGAAGGAGTATATAGAGAGTCTATATAAGGGCGATGAACTTGAGGACAATATTATGGAAATGGAAGAGGATGTAGATGAAGATGAAATGGGAGATACGATACTGCGTGAAGAGTTTGACAGAGCACTGAAAGACCTGAGTCGAAACAAGGCCCCGAGAGTAGACAACATTCCATTAGAACTACTGACGGCCTTGGGAGAGCGAGTTCTGACAAAACTCTACCATCTGGTGAGCAAGATGTACGAGACAGGCGAAATACCCTCAGACTTCAAGAAGAATATAATAATTCCAATCCCAAAGAAAGCAGGTGTTGACAGATGTGAAAATTACCGAACTACCAGTTTAATAAGCCACAGCTGCAAAATACTAACGCGAATTATTTACAGACGAATGGAGAAACTGGTAGAAGCCGACCTCGGGGAAGATCAGTTTGGATTCCGTAGAAATATTGGAACACGTGAGGCAGTACTGACCCTACGACTTATTTTAGAAGCTAGATTAAGAAAAAGGCAAACCTACGTTTCTAGCATTTGTAGACTTAGAGAAAGCTTTTGACAATGTTGACTGGAATACTCTCCCTCAAATTCTGAAGGTGGCAGGGCTAAAACACAGGGAGCGAAAGGCTTTGTACAATTTGTACAGAAAGCAGATGGCAGTTAAGAGAGTCGAGGGACATGAAAGGGAAGCAGTGGTTGGGAAGAGAGTGAGACAGGGTTGTAGCCTCTCCCCGATGTTGTTCAATCTGTATATTGAGCAAGCAGTAAAGGAAACAAAAGAAACATTCGGAGTAGGTATTAAAATCCATGGAGAAGAAGTAAAAACTTTGAGGTTCTTCGATGACATTGTAATTCCGTCAGAGACAGGAAAGGACTTGAAAGAGCAGTGTCTTGAAAGGAGGATATAAGATGAACATCAACAAAAGTAAAACGAGGATAATGGAATGTAGTCGAATTAAGCCGGGTTATGCTGAGGGAATTAGATTAGGAAATGAGACACTTAAAGTAGTAAAGGAGTTTTGCTATTTGGGGAGCAAAATAACTGATGATGGTAGAAGTAGAGAGGATATAAAATGTGGACTGGCAATGGCAAGGAAATGGTTTCTGAAGAAGAGAAATTTGTTAACATCGAGTATAGATTTAAGTGTCAGGAAGTCGTTTCTGAAAGTATTTGTATGGAGTGTAGCCATGTAAGGAAGTGAAACGTGGACGATAAATAGTTTGGACAAGAGGAGAATAGAAGTTTTCGAAATGTGGTGCTACAGAAGAATGCTGAAGATTAGATGGGTAACAAATGCAAATGAGGAGATACTGAGTAAAATTGGAGAGAAGTGGAATTTGTGGCACAACTTGACTAGGTGAAGGGATCGGTTGGTAGGACATATTCTGCTGCATCAAGGGATCAGCAGTTTAGTATTGGAGGGCAGCGTGGAGGGTGAAAATCGTAGAGGGAGACCAAGAGATGAATACACCAAGCAGATTTAGAAGGATGTAGGTTGCAGTAAGTACTGGGAGATGAAGAAGCTTGCACAGGATAGATTAGCATCGAGAGCTGCATCAAACCAGTCTCAGGACTGAAGACCACATCAACAACAACAACAACAATGCTGTTCTCGAATGGAGAATATCATTTGTTGGGTGATGGACGATGCAAGCCAAGTTATGGAGAAATGATGGGATGCAGCACGAAAGATGGAGGTGACTATTGTCGTCAATGGTCAGCTGTACATTTCCACTGAAAAACTGCGACACTACCATCCTAATCGGACCTCAAAATCACTTATTGAATAGATTATCCTCCTCTACGATGCCCCAACGACATGTACCACTGCGTAGTGTGTGTGAACACTAAGCTGTGTGTAAATAAACCGCAACCTATAGGGTTCATTTGAATTGTGTGTTTGTTTGTGTGTTTGTTTATGTATCTGAGTTTGCCAAAGTTCAATGTTTGTTGCATCAAGAGATATTTATTTGTAATTGCTTTTTTCTCAATTAATGATGCGCCATGTGACCAATATATTAACTCTGAGTGGTAAACAACATTATTTCTGTAACAATATAGTGGTGAACAGACAGATGTTACATGACAAGCTCTTTAGATTTTGTTTATATAAAGGTATCTGCACTCTTTGTTAACTGATTTTTGGTATGCACCATTAGTTAAAATTGTATTCACACGGTATCCATGACCGAATATTTCGTTTAGCCACACACTTTGCATGTACCTTTGATTACAATTGTGTGAATGAATAGTTCTTATGCTTCAACATGATAGCCCATTATCTTTGATTAGTGTTTATACTGAATAGTGCCTTCCATTTATTGTTTGTATTTTGTACACTTAGTTGTGTAAATATTTTACCATTTTATTATCTGAGATTCTTTTGTCTGCAGCATTGATGACAACCATTTGTGTTCATAGTACGCACATGACAAAGTCATTTTGAGTTTTGCATGTGACATTGGTTAAACTTCTATAGTTGAACATTTCTTCCATTTTTACACTTTGTCTTATGGTTTTGACTATTTCTTGTGTACAGGACTGAGTTTGATTAATTGTTCTTCTTTGTTATATAATTCATACATATTGCTTTCATTTTTTAAATTCCAGTTACGTTCTGAATCATAATTTGTTGTGATACTATCTTCTAAACCACATTTCTGGTTATACTGATCCATCTCAAAGACAAGCACAATAACCTTCAGTGGTATAAAAGCACTGTTGTATGAATTTTGAATTCATTTTGTTGCATTTGGTAAAAGGAACATGTGTCTGTAAGTTATTTGCTAAAATTTGATTGAGACGATCCATGCTTTGAATGTATCTTACTTTTTGTGGATTATTTTCAATGAATGAAATTTTCATTTTTCCTCTTCCTTTTTTTGCTTTTGTGTATCTTCGTGAAGAAGTTCACGCTTGGTACGTACATTAATGGCTCTAATTGAGGTATTGTGGAGATCTGTGAGCCGTGTTATTGTTTTGAGCACACTATAGAAGATACAAATAAGTGACGAACATTTTGAAAATATTTAGAACTAATCTTCCACTGTGAAACTATGTCGTTCCTACATATTGTCTTTTCGCAAGGTGTGGTGTGATGAGACGAATCCATCAGTTCCATTTCATACATTTCTGATGTTGCAGATCAGTCCTGCATTACAACTCGTTAGACGTTTGCAAATGTGGCATTCTTCTTGGAGGAAAGTGATTTGTTTTGTGCTAGATATCCTTCCTCTGTCCTTTACGTATTATTTAACGCATCATTTGTAAGTTGGATGAGTAACTGTGAGTTTCATAAGGGTGGCCAGAAACTGTTGTCTGATGCTGTAGTTATGCAATAGTGGTAGCTTAGTTGCAAAGACAGAGAGGTTTAAGTTGACCATTAGGGCTGGTGCCTGAGCAAGTAATCATGGTGAGGTCGGCAAGAGTATTTTGGTCATCCCTGGTGGTTATACTCATGACAAGGGGTAGCAAGGGATGGTTACCGCTCATGTGGCATAAGCACTGGTTGCTGTTGAGAATGGGTGAGAATAGATGTTTCTTTAGACAGCCTGTGAATGGAAGAATTTGAATATACTTAGTGTGTGATGTTCATATTTAACACTCTTTATTTCAGCGTTTGGGATATTAGGGAAATCCTTGATAATAGTCATAGGAATAATTTTGGGTGTGGATTTACCATCATTTTTTCATTTTTTGAGAGGGAATACTTTGTCTGTGAGTAAGTTGGCTACCACATGGTGTTTAGTATAAAGAAACTTTTTTCTCTGATACATTTAAATTTTATATTTTCCTTTGCTTTCAGGCATTTGAAAGTTGGTGACCTTTTTCAGCTAGGAGTCTGCTGGTATAAATCAGGTTGTTTCTTCCATTACTCATCAGTGAATGCTTGTAATTTCAGTGCTTATGCAATGTATGTGCTGATTTTCAAGTATAATTTGAGTTTTGCCATACAAGAGACGGGGTTTCTTTGTATACATACAGTCGTATTCCATCACATGCCACCCACCACATTCAGTTCATTTCTTTGGTGATCGTTGGACTGATGTAAAATTGTAGAACAGCAAGAATACTTACATGAGAGATTTAATTTTCTTCATTTTGGGGTTGTATAATGTAACTGACTTTCCCTGTTTGGCACTTTCTCTGAGATGAACTGAGGCTTCTCTGTTAAATATGCCATGGCCCTCGTACTGGCTATCAGCAGTAAGGATTGGTCGGTTGGTTGATCTGGGGGTGGGGACCAAACCGTGAGGTCATCAGTCCCATCAGATTATGGAAGGATGGGGAAGGAAGTCGGCGTGCCATTTCAAAGGAACCATCCTGGCAATTGCGTGAAGCGATTTAGGGAAATCACGGAAAACGTAAATCAGGATGGCCGGATGCAGGTTTGAACCATCATCCTCCCAAATGAAAGTCCGGTGTGCTTACCACTGTGCCACCTCGGTCTGTGCAGTAAGGATCACTTTCACTTCTATTTTCTTGATGAGTGAACCAATGGCAACTGTGAGATTCCTATCCTAACTCTTATGTTTTTTCGTGAACATACCGCAGCCTTTCTCTATCATTATTCACAGTAGATATGTTGGTAAATTTAATTGTATTCACAGTAGGAGCTGTGGCTAGCATTATTTTGATAAGTGTAGTCTCTTTGTGTATATTCGAATTAACTCAAACATACTTGATAAATAATTCATATGGAATGCTTAAAAGAAATCCAAGACATATATGTAACATTTACATCTTAGTCCTTGGTGCCTATAACAAACAATAAGTTAAATTAGCTATGAGTAAAGTTAGGTGTGATACTTTGACCCTACTGTTGAAATATTTAAATGAATCGAAGTTATCTGTTGTATTTTTATAGAGAGGGCATTATTAGGTGCAGATTATGATACATGGACCCTTAAATTAAATAAAGAACTAGCAGAAGTACATTTATTAAAGTAAAAATTTGTTTTATGGCAAGAGTGCAGACAAATGCATTTCATATCATGGCTCATTGCCAAAATTATAGAGAGGGTACAAGCAGGAACCATTTACATGTCGAGCCCTATCAGAATATATTATTGCCGTTAAAGAAGGAACCATTTGCATAGCTGTCCTTGACAGGATATGTCTTTATCATTAACTGGATCAAATACTAGTCACTGACGTAAGTCATGTTGGTGAAGTAGTACGTACTCGTATATGACAGTTATAAGAACCAGTGCAGTAGTGTGTGCGAAAGTGGAGACGTGCAAGGATGTCAGAAAGGAGCTATCGCATCAGGCCATGAGCACACTATGAATGTAGTTTCCCAGTTTGTTGGAGTATCAGTGTAGACTGTCCAGCGAGACCAAAAAAATGGCGTACTACTTGAAGCCACGAAATGCAGCATACGAACAATAGTTGCGTCACGACTTATCAGTGGCAATCGGTTTCAAAACCGAGAGGTGCTTCAATCAATGCAGCTCCATCTGCAGTTTCGAACCTGGACTGTCTTCACCGTGGAAAAATATTATGACAGCTTCATATGCCGTACATGCTATTTACTCAGGTGCATACTTTTCTGGGTAAACAGCTTGTATGACATATGAAGTTGTCACAATAGATATTTTTCCACGGTGAAGATGGTCCATGATAGGAACCAGTAGTGAATAAATATATTGTAAGACAGCAGAGTGTATATCATGCATTTGTCCAAATAAGAATAGTGGTTGTAAAAAGATCCTAACGGAGAGAGACTGAAGACGACCGTGAAATCCTATTAACGACAACAGAAGCCCAACAGGAATTTCAGTCACTTTTCGAGTGAACACTGCGAAGGGAACCGTATGGAATTAATGTTTAGAGTCGAGAACCTGACGAAAGGCCATTGCTCACAGTGGCACATAAAACTGGACAAAACACAGAAAGTTGGCAATAACTGACTGGACGTTTTTGCAATGGTCCAAGAAGCTGCGCAGCTTTGCCTCTTCCCAAAAGACGCAAAGCATGGTGTACGCTGGTGGCCTAAAGTTGCATTTAACCTGCAGTAGGTGTAACATGCACTAGGTGGTTCTGTGATGTTTAGGAATGTTCTTCGTGCTCTACTGATCATGTTTATTGTAAAGATGAATACGACATCTGTTGAATATTTTCTGTGATGAGGGGCTGCATTTCCGCCTAAGCCTTCACAATGACTATGACGTGGACTCTCCCACCTTCCAAGGTGACAACAGTCATGTTCACAGGTCTCCATGCATATCGTCAAGCACCCTACCTCACTTTAACTGGCCCAATATATCACATGGCGTTAACAGGGTAGGAAATGTCTCCAACTGTTTGGAACAGCAGGTGAAACTTAGCAAGCAGCATCCCTACAACCTGGTAGCTATACAGGACATAATCGTCAATGAGTGTCTTTAGCTGTATATGGCACATCTGAGGAAGCTTTTGGACTCTATTTCCTGCAGAATTGAAGTCATTAGCAAAGACAGAGCGTTTGTTACAGGGTAGGCTGTCAGTGTGAAGGTTCAGGACTAACTCTTTTTTGGATGTGCTTCATATGCAATGGTAAAGTTTCATGAGGGTATGTGTGGATGTCTGTACCTCCGGGATCTCCTCTCAAGCCTCTGAATCGATTTCCACAAAATCTGGCACAGAAACAGCATGCCTCACGAGTATTAGCACTCTGGCACTTATAACTTCCAATAGCAATGGAGATACAGGGAGAAATGTGTTTTTTCTAATGCTTGATGTCTATGCAGCCCTCCACGACCAGCACGTTGTGTGGGAACAGTATCAGCCTTCCAAATCAATCTGTTTTGCAGGTCAGCCTAGATGTCAGAAGCAGGAAACAGTTTTCCTTTCCCAACATGTAGGCTACCCTGCATGACTGACATGCTTTGCATGTTGCCCTTTACATAAGGGGCAAATAGATGATATTCAAGCCCCTGATCCGTAGCCTGTCCGGTATGACAGACACACTGTGGGAGAAGCCTACCCTGCTTTATTGAATTGTATTGCAGGGGATGCAGGTGCTCATGAGCATGGCTGGGGATAGTTTAGGGTAGATAGAGGAGCAGATGGACAGAAGAAGAGAGAGGAGGAAGTGGAATGAGAGGGGGGAGGTGGAGGCGATGAATGAGGCAGGTTGAAAGTGTAGCGGGGTAGTGGGTAAGTGGGAAAGGAAGAGGGTGAGGCAGTGGTGGAAAGAGAAAGGGGGGAGGGTATCATCAGAGGGGGGAGGAAGATATTATCAGTGAGAGGGGTGTAGGAAATGGACAAAGAGAGGGGGTAGAGGACATGAAGAGAGAGAGATATTGGGGAGAAGGAGACAGACTTATAGAGGTGGGAGTATGAGGTGGACAGACAGAGTGAGGAAGAGGAGGAGAGATAGAAGGGGATGAAGTGGTGTGTTCGCTATATGTGTAGGATGCATATACATGGGAAGCTATGGGGAAAATACTCTATATTCCAGGTTACTCTCCTGACAGTTGACCATCCTCGATTTTGTGTACACTGCCGCTACATTTTAATTGGTTTATAGCAACCAACGTGGTTCCCAGTTCAATAATCTGAATCATTTAGCATAAACTAACCCCACACAAAACAGATGTTCTACAAATTCAGGCCTCAGTGTGAATTTTATTAAATCAGAATGTATTTCTCTAAATGATAAAATTTAAATTTGTTGTCATTTCCAACTGTTCATTTTAGAACATGCTTCGTAGGGCTCACACCACACTCGACATTATTTCTACCTCTTCATTCACATGAAATGCTTTGATTCCCGACACTTTGGCAAGCAGCTTCGAGACATTGCTTTATTTGGTTGACTGCTGCGCTGAATTTGATGCACAGTGAATTTGTGAGCTTTCTTAAGAGATGAGATAAATTCTTAAATGTGATTGGTGGTTACAAAGAGAAATAATACAAAGATGAAGTAGTAAGATTTTTCAAAACGTTTTCTTTAACTGTTCCAGTATTTTATTTCTACCCTAAAAGAATCGTCTTTTTGGATGTCTCTCATGTGTGCATTGTCGTCGCCTTGCCTAGTTTCTTTTCTGTGCTTATATGTTGTTTTACACAGATCAGTGAGTTAACTAACTCAGGAACAGTGCGTCAGCGTGATCCCAGGTGCTCTAAAGTGACGTGCTGGTGGTGTGTGTTGCCAGATGGAGGACATGTTGAGTGGTGGTACGGGCCTGGGAGGCGCTCTGCCCGTGGTGCAGACGAATATCACCAAAAAGGCAGTCCTGCAGAAGAAGCCGTTGGATGCCATCCGGGCTGCCGACTTCCGCGCCATGCCCATGCTTATGGGCGTGGCCAAGCACGAGGGCATCATGCCACTGGCCTGTAAGTCATCTGTTTTTCTGTCTTACCGCTTCCACTGCTTCCATATTGACATTACGATGTACACATGACTATGTATGAGGTGTAAAAAACCTGCACTTGGTATACAAAGTTTTAGAATGTTTGTAGTAGATAAAAAGGAACATTTGTTTAATGCGACAAAAATGTGAACCCCTAGGGGTCCATGAAGGATTTTGATGCTATACTGCTGGCCACCGTAAATACAACACCAAGAAAGACAAGAGGTAGCACAACAAAATTTATTTTGTAGATAACATGTTGACCAAGTATCAAATGATTACGTTTACAGACGTCTGTGACATGTGGTTCCTGCCAGAATCAGTAGCCAGAGTAGCCGCCACTGTTGAAGATCACCGCTGCCACACGTCTCGGCATTGAGTCAAAGAGACGTTGGATATGTTCCTGGGGTACAGCAGCCCAAGCAGCTTCCACACGTTGCCAAAGATCATCTGGTGTGGCAGCTGGGGATGTAATCTGGGCCACTCGTTGAGCAACCATGGACCACATGTTTTCTATCGGCGAAAGATCCGGAGAGCGAGCCGGCCAGGGAAGCACTGCAATCTGGTTACTGACGAAGAACGTTTGGACAATGCGTGCCACGTGTGGTCGCGCATTATCCTGTTGAAATATGGCTGTGGCCGAACCCTGAAGGTAAGGAAGGACAACTGGCTCCAGCACCTCGGATATGTAGCGCCGGTTATTTAAAGTACCGGCAATGCGTACTAGAGGCGTGCGAGAGTAATATCCAATACCGCCCCATACCATAATACCCGGTGCAAGACCAGTGTGGCGGTGCATAACGCAGCTGTCCAGCATCCTCTCTCCACGGTGTCTCCACACTCGAATCCGACCATCGTGGTGCTGCAGACAGAAGCGTGCCTCGTCAGTAAAGACGTCATTCCATACTGCCGTCCACATCCGTCTGTCACCACACCATTGGCGACGGAGACGTCTGTGGTTTTGCGTCAATGGTAGACGAAGCAATGGACGTCTTGCGGACAGACCACTCTGCTGTAAACGGCGTCGAATGGTACGCGCAGACACTGGATAATGCGTTACAGACGCAATGTGCTGTGCTATGGTTCGGGATGTCACAGAGCGATCCGTCACTGCCATGCGCACAATTTGCCTAGCGGCACGTGCAGTGGTGCACCGAGGTGAATGCGATCGACCACGTCGGTCCGTCGTACCCTCCTGCATCCAACGGTCACATATCCGCATTACAGTTGTTTGGTTTCGTCCAACACGACTAGCGATTTCTCTGTATGATAATCCACAATCTCGGTAAGCCACTATCCTTCCTCTGTCGAACTCGAATACTTGATCAAACGATGTTCTCTGTTGTCTACGAGGCATAACTGATCGTCTTGTGAAACAACCACAAGGTAAACACACATGCCGAACGTACACTCGTCGAAATCGCCAAGCCTTAAATGGCGCTATGAGGTGGCGCCACAGGCGCCCGTGATGTGCGTCTGCGCTGAAATTCTAATCAGTTGCATATCTCATCGCTGCAAACCCATGGTGTAAATTTCACTTGATTCGGATGCTTCCTTCAGGGTGTTGCATTTACGGTGGCCAGCAGTGTACTTATATTTAGAGAAGGCCTGTGATGAATATTATTTCAGAGATGTTGCTGAAAATGTCGTTTGTCTACACTAATACACAACTGGCATTTATCTGCTTATGATTATTTTACGAATAACGTCTGCAGCTTCAGGCAAACATTCAGCCAGCTCATCTGGAGTGTCTATCGATTTTTTGTACACCAAACGCTTCATCAACTCACGCAAACAGAAATCCATAGGACTGAATTCGGGAGAATATGGTGTCCATGATAGTGGCAGACCGATCCCAATTCAGTAACTGTGGGAAAGGTCTGCAAATGTCCTTGACATCAATGGCAAAATACGGTGAGGCCCCATGATGCTGGAATGACAGTCCTTGCCTGACTGGTAGCGGGATATTCTCTTACATTTTAAGCAGCACTTCATGGAGAAAGATATTGAAATTTCCTCCATCGAGCATGTTAGGTGGAAGATACACCACAGTCATCGATCATCATGAACAATCATCAATACCAGGCCACACATATGTGTTAAATCCTTGGTGATGGTCTTTCCGCGCTGTTTACTGACTTTTGAATTTTTTGGCTGAAGGAGAATGAGTATGGCACCATTGCACTCATTGTCGTTTGCTCTCTGGAGTATGGCGATAAGCCCAAGTTTCATCTCTTGTCACTATAGAGTTGAGGAAAGCCTCGCCTTCAGTCTCAAAACGGTCAAGGAATTCGCAAGCGGCACTGACTGTTGATTTTGTGTGCTTCGGTAAGCCTCTTGGGCACCATTGCGCACACAGTTACGATTTCATGAACAAGATTTCGTGAAATGTTTGGACAAACTGCATGGAGGTCGTCAGTTATCGAACGGCGACCAAAGTGAAGATGTTCTTCAATTTTTTGCAGCACATCATAAGTCACAACAGACGGCCATGCGCTTCTGTCTTCGTGAATTTCCGTTGTTCCAAAATTGAAATTCCGTACCCATTTCGTCACATGCTCGCTTGAGCTTACGTCCTCTCCATAAACTGAAACAACTTCGCACCGGTGTTCATGCCTTTAGCAATTAGGTAGCGAATTACAGCGCGCACTTCGCACTTGGCGGGAGCCGGAATGAGAACGCTCATTTGTAACAGTCACCACAACGCTAATCGACAAGCTACTGATTGTTGGGAGTGCTCGATCCTTCCGCTGCCTTCCCACTACAGTACAGTTGTACCGGCTGCCCCAACGGACATTCCATGCTAAAGCTACATTCCTTGTAACCTTACTTGAGGGATAGCCCTCGTGGTTTATTTTTTATGTGCAGTAAATTGGATGTGCAAAATGAATATGAAATTCATCGACGAAATTCCAGACGATGTTCATAGATAATTTCGGAATTTTTTTTTGGTATAAGGAAGACATGGTGCCGGCCGGTGTGGCCGTGCGGTTAAAGGCGCTTCAGTCTGGAACCGCGTGACCGCTACGGTCGCAGGTTCGAATCCTGCCTCGGGCATGGATGTGTGTGATGTCCTTAGGTTAGTTAGGTTTAATTAGTTCTAAGTTCTAGGCGACTGATGACCTCAGAAGTTAAGTCGCATAGTGCTCAGAGCCATTTGAACCATTTGAAGACATGGTCTACGGCGATAAATCGATTTCATTTCTTTCCTAAACCCGATTGATCTTTCTATCTGTATTGCACTGCACAACAGTGCAACTGTAGGCGGTATCAGCAATAGGTCTTGTTCCATTCAGGCACAGAACTTGTTGATGACAATGATGCCCCCTTTACCCTTCGCTCTCAGTCTTGTATTCAGTACTGTCGGTTCTGTCCCGGGTTTGATTTTCCAGCAATCTTAGTTGAACAGTAACAGTGATACACCACAGTATAGACAGGTTTACTGAAGAAGAGTTGGCCAATATGCACGTCGTGTATGGGTGCACTGAGTGTAATAGGTAAGCAGCACAGTAGCCCTATGCTAAGCTTTCCCATCGTTCCAGAGGCGACAGTAACCACATCACAGTAGTCTACATCTCTATGTAGGCATCACTGCACTATTTTCTATCTTTTGCTGATTGAAAATTACCTGCTCTTTCACTATCGTGAAGATATTTGTACAAAAACAGAGGTAAATGGGGAAAACACCCTATAAATCAGAACTAAGCTATTAGCTTGTAATGAAGCATCAGAGGCCATGCGTCGATATTACCAAAATGCTCTGAAAATATCACCGAACAGCCTTCAACGTTTCGTTGTTGGTTCGGGTTCACCCTGAATACACACGAGAAAATGAAATGGGTCCATGTGCTGCGCTGGAGGGAGTGCGCACCTGTCGCCATGGAGGAAGGAGTGGTTGAGCGTCTCATATTCCTGGGACTTGGACAGACCTTCTACTGGCTGCCAGTATGCCAGTGGGGCATACGATGAGCGATAGGTGTGGTATCAAAGCATTTGACCGAGACCAGTTGGCGGATACCCGATGCATGGTGAACTTCGTACCCCACGATGTTCTGGCAGTGGACTTTTCACTTGTTACAGTGACAGTCATGATGACGATGATGTGCTTTGGGCGCTCGACAACAACCTTACCGTGTCGAGGATGTACCGACATCGCCACTATCTAAGGAATGTTGCCATCACCTAATAAACCGCCATGAACAACAAAATCAAAATGGTATGGGTGTTCACACAGGGTATTACTGATAGTAATAGCAGGTAAATGGGCTCACTGCAGCAGTGTTCTCGACAAGTCAGTGCTGGGCAACAACAACAGGTGAGCAGCCGCAGTATCTAGAAACTCTCCTCGCTGTTGGTCAGAAACATCTGACTCCGCTCATTTCACACCATCAGGTACAGACCGAGCGGTGTAGCGCAGTGGTTAGCACACTGAGCTCGCAATCGGGAGGATGACTGTTCGAACCCGTGTCAGGCCATCCTGATTTCGGTTTTCCCTGAGTTCCCTCAATCGTTTAAGGCAAATGCTGGGATGTTTCCTTAGGGCACGACTGCTATTCTTCTCCATCCTTTCCTAAACCGGTAGTAGGCCTATGCTACGCCTCTAATGACCTCGATGTCGACGGGACGTTGAACACTAATCTCCTCCTCCCCCCTCAGGTACAGAGATTATCACTGGTGAAATAACATCGCCAGTCGACGCCTGGAGAAAGATTTCTTGAGTTGTTGAGTTGTGGC
This sequence comes from Schistocerca serialis cubense, assembly GCF_023864345.2. Lineage (NCBI taxonomy): Eukaryota > Metazoa > Arthropoda > Insecta > Orthoptera > Acrididae > Schistocerca > Schistocerca serialis. Next base: position 93,922,706 of record NC_064645.1, read on the forward strand.
AGTAAGTGGTGCCCGCTTACAAAACGTAACCCGCCACCGCTAATAACCAATGTGCCGGATGAAATCACAGTGCTATTCGGGCACTTCTTGAAGGCACCCAACCGGTACTGACAGCCTTCACTCGCTATCAACCTAACCTGCTTAAGTTAGCTGACAGCCCAGATTTAGCATCTCATATCCTTCTGTACACAAAGCAGATGTGCCACTGAGAATTAAAACTAAACTCATTATAGCGAGGAAAACACAACTTGCACCACTGGTGCCAGTGTACACTCTATTGCATCCTGAGCTTAGACTGGTAGCGACACGAAACAAATGAACGTTGATCCAAAGTCGTACAACGTGTTGTGACTTTTATCAGGTCTGGTACTCCCATCAGCCTCTGTGCCAAGTGTCTTCCTCCAATGCACTATTAGCACAGAAAATTAGCCCTGTCAGTGCAAGGACATTGGCAGACAAAATACATGGTGATCAAAAAGTCAGTATAAATTTGAAAACTGAATAAATCATGGAATAATGTAGATAAGAGAGCTACAAATTGACACACATGCTTGGAATAACATGGGATTTTATTAGAACCAAAAAATACAAAAGTTCAAAAAATGTTCGACAGATGGCGTTTCATCTGATCAGAATAGCAATAATTAGCATAACAAAGTAAGACAAAGCAAAGATGATGTTCTTTACAGGAAATGCTCAATATGTCCACCATCATTCCTCAACAATAGCTGTAGTTGAGGAATAATGTTATGAACAGCACTGTAAAGCATGTCCGGAGTTATGGTGAGGCATTGGCGTCGGATGTTGTCTTTCAGCATCCCTAGAGATGTCGGTCTATCACGATACACTTGCGACTTTAGGTAACCCCAAAGCCAATAATCGCACGGACTGAGGTCTGGGGACCTGGGAGGCCAAGCATGACGAAAGTGGCGCCTGAGCACACGATCATCACCAAACGACGCGCGCAAGAGATCTTTCACGTGTCTAGCAATATGGGTGTTTTTTTTTGTTCTAATAAAACCCCATGCCATTCCAAGTATGTGTGTCAATTTTTACCTCTCTATCTACATTATTCCTTGGTTTATTAAGTTTTCAAATTTATACTGACTTTTTGATCACCCAGTATACTAAACTTGTGAGCAGTTTAGTGGGTCTGACCTAGTAATTAATACCTCTTAACTAAAATATATTTAAGGTTATAAATGGCAAGGCAAACATAATGTATATCTCTCTTTCAACCGTGCACACACAAACACAAACACAAACACAATGCATTGTTGGAAGCCTTCTCTACAGTCGTTATAAATGCACCACATTCCAACATGCCTCCTTACATTTATATCGGTGGCATAACAGAGTCTTAATTTAGCCGCACGGGGTAGCCGCCCGGTCTGGGGCGTCTTGTCACGGTCCGTGAGGCTCCCCCCGTCGGAGGTTGGAGTCCTTGTAACGCGCCGACTGGCGGTACTCAAGATCAAACTCACAGTGACAACGGATCGTACTGTACCAACGTCGCTATGCCGCTGATGTATGGCTTCCTGCCGAGCAAAATTACCTGAGTGAAACAATCGACCATACAGCATGAACATGGTGCAGTTTTAATTTTACAGTCGATGTTATGACTGTGGATCGCTATTAGTTTTCAGAAGATTCCAGCCGTAGCGGAGCGCCTGGCAAATACTAAAGTCTAGCTCGTAACGTACTTGCACTCTTAAAAGACAAATTGAAGACAGATCAACCCTCGGATAATTAATACTTCAGCAAACATAACCACTGACGAGACGGAAGACACAAATTTCGAATAATAATAAACAGCGCCTTTACTAAACACAGCGTCGTAATCGTACAGTGACACTATTACACCACGAATAGACACGCTGAAACATTCCAATGACACTGACAAACAATATCGAGCAGCAATTACGAGACAGGCAGATTTCGATAACAACTTCCGTTATCGTACTATCGCACAAAACAAAACAAAACCATTTTAAATACAATACCTGTTTATATTACGTAAAGCTAAATGTTACCTCTAGCTTGCAGTTGTTCTCACACACAACAAAATTCTCACAACGCAGCACACTATCTCTGGAAAAGTCTCTTTTAATTACTTTCAATGTTTATATCCAATATATCGTCGTGTTACGACCAATTCACTTTAAGTTGCTTTCACCGATATCTATAAGGATTAAGATAATTGATGCTACCATTAAATCTCTTTCTGTTTAGTCCAGCGTTGCTATGTAAATAATACGACGTAACGTATTCCACAGATTTACCAATCTTTGTTATAAGTTTAATAGCTGTCTTTTCCGTGATAACTTTCGACAACTTCAATTCTAATTGAAGTTACTTAGGACACTCTTTCCATAAATGAAATCGTTTTAAATGTTTAGCATATCTACCCTCCGTATATTTAGCGTGGATCAACTCAATTGATGAACTTTTTGATCAGATAAAACTTACAAATACCATCGTAAAATTGTCATGAAAAGCGTTAATATCTCTGAAACGAAACCTCTGCGATTCTCACAAAATATAGCTACACACAACAGCTATTAATTGAACACACGTAAAGGTTTCTTCTAACCCAAGAAAACTGGTATTTATTGGGTCTAGGTATCTCAATAAAATTTAATTCACGTAAGTGAGCGAGTGTCAGCAAAGACTAACACACCCAAAAACACGGAAATTCAATAATAAAAAAAAATAAACAAAAATCCTAGGCGCCACCGCCTCTTTAACCCTAACATAAAGTAACAATTTAACACAATTCTGAGCCTTTTCAGGTGTTAGCAAAATGCGACCGGCTAAGTTCCCTAAATTGAAACAGACCACTCGTCACTTTGACTAACAAAGTTTTTGTTTAGTTACGTGTTGCTTGTAAATGGTTCCTTCTATTCTCGTCGCTTATCAACTCAAGTACTGGTGCGATCTATCATATTACAGTGAAACATTTCGAATCCATACGAGCCAATTCTAGGTCCGCTGTATGATCGTGGTATTTAAACAACAACAAAACAACTTGTTCGAGGCTTTCCATTCTCGACACACACCAGTCACTACCAAAACACTCCAACAAAGTAGCTAACAACCCAAGTACCTCTGGGCGAGCAGCGACCACTAATCGTACACCACGGACAGGATATCGGTTCCAACGATTCCTAAAAACTCATCAACTGAAAATCTCCTTCTCTCTAACCTGGCTCACTTTGTATCTATCACAGCAAACTAGCTAACTATTCCTTACTACCGAACTGTCCAAAGGGCGACAATAAATCAATTGCCCTAGCGCATAAATTTGCCAAAACGAGTGTCTCATCTGCGATTTATAAAATCACACAAAGGCTACTTACATTCCGCAGCTCAGCTTTGGGAGGAAACTACCGTCACAGCCACGTAGATGAACAGGGGTCTAAAAGACAATGTATCCATACTGCCTCCGTAAACTGCACCAAAATAAGATACCCGTTTTACCAGCAAAACTTCTTTCCCTCTCCCAAGCCTTAAACACCAACTGCGGTGCCTCAATACACTACGCAATGGTGCGGTACCCTATCCGACCTAGACGTACCCCGATATATCAACTTAGTCGGCAAGAGGTCTACTCGGGAACTAACTACCTGCTTACGTCATGCAATAGGAACCATTTACACGCACAAACACGCAGCAACTTTAGGCCATTAATTAATTATTCGTTGCTGCTGTCGGTTCTCTACGACAGCGGCCGGCTGCTGCGCGTCGCTCAGGCAGCATCTCTGGACACAGCGACGGCGAGTTGTTGCATCGCTGAAGTCACGCGCACTCACCACCAACTGTTTTTTTCGTCGACGCTCTCGGATCATCTAAAACATATTTTGTTGGCCTTAATACATCGCACACGTATATTTATAGTAACCACCAGGTGTTATTAGCCATTTATCGGGTCGGATGCTCATCAATAGTAATGGCGAACGAAACCCGTGCGTTTTGACACAGCACATTCTCCCTCGGGCATGGGTGTGTATGTTATCCATAGCGTAAGTTAGTTTACTTTATATTAAGCAGTGTGTAAGCTTAGGGACCGATGACCTAAGCAGTTTGGTCCCATAAGATCTTACCACAAATTTACAATTTTATTCTTAATTTCTTGTACTTACTCTTTACTTTTGTCCCGATTAACAAATCATCAACAAACACACCTACACAGATCACGTAATTTGCAGTCATGAGTACGTAAAAGGCAATACACTGAGATGACAAAAGTCATGGGAGAGCGTTATGCGCCTTTACAGATGGCGGTAGTACTAGCGTAGACAAGCTATAAAAAGGCAGGCCATTGGCGAAGCGGTCATTTGTAATCGGTTGATTCATGTGAAAAGGTTTCCGACGTAATTGTGGCCGCACGATGAGAACGGACAGAGTTTGAACGCGAAATTGTAGTTGAAGGTAGACACATGCGATGTTCCATTTCGGAAATCGCTGGGGAATTCAATATTCAGAGATCCGCAGTGTCAAGGGTGTGCCGAGAATATCAAATTTCAGGCGTTACCTCTCACCGCGGACAATGCGGTGACCGGCTGTCTCCGCTTAACGAACGAAAGCAGCATTGTTTGCGTAGAGTTTCCAGTGCTAACACACAATCAACACTGCATGAAATAGTCGCGTAAGTCAATGTGGGACGTACGACGAACGTGTTCGTTTGGGCAGTGCGGCAAAATCTGGCTTTAATGGCCAGTGGCAGCAGACAACCGATGCGAATGCCGTTGCTAATAGGACGACACCGCCTGCAGTGCCTGTCCTGGGGTCGTGACCATATAGGTTGGACCCTAGACAACTGGAAAACCGTGGCGTGGACATGTGAGCTCCAATTTCTGTTTTTAAGAGCATATGTTAGGGTTCGAGTGTGGCGCGGACCCCACCAAGCCATGGACTCAAGTTGTCAACAAGACACTGAGCAAGCAGGTGATGTCTCAAAATGTACAAGTGCGTGTGAAATCTTATGGGACTTAACTGCTAAGGTCATCAGTCCCTAAGCTTGCACACTACTTAACCTAAGTTATCCTAAGGACAAACACACACACCCATGCCCGAGGGAGGACTCGAACCTCCGCCGGGACCAGCCGCACAGTCCATGACTCCAACGTCTAAGAGCGCTCGGCTAACCCCGCGCGGCGCAGGTGGTGTCTCCATAGTGGTGTGGGCTGTGTTTACATGGAATGGAATGAGTCTTCTGGTCAAACTGAACAGATAATTGACTGGAAATGGCTATGTTGTCCTTCTTGGAGACCATTTGAAGCCATTCATGGACTTCACGTTCCCAAACAACGATGGATTTTTTTATCGATGACAATGCGTCATGTCGCGGCATCACAGTTGTTCGCCATCTGTTTAAAGAACAGTTTGGACAGTTCGAGCGAATGATCTGGCCACCCACATCGACCGATATGAGTACCATCGAACATTTATGGGACATAACCGAGAGGTCAGTTCGTAATCGAGAGGCCAGTTCGTGCACAAACTCCTGCATCGGCAACACTTCCGAAATTATGGATGGTTGTAGAAGCAGCTAGTCTCAATTTTTCTGCAGCGGACTTCTAACGACTTGTTGAGTTCATGCCACGTCGGACTGCTGCACTACGTCGGGAAAAACGAAGTCCGACATGATATTAGGAGGTATTCCGTGACTTCTGTTATCTCAGTGTATGTACTTCTTTTAAAACCTAGACTTCTCAAAAATTCATTCAAACAATCATATCATACTCTACGACTTTCATGTCATACACTGAAGAGCCAAAGAAACATGTATACCTGCCTAATATCGAGTAGGGCCCCCGCGAGCACGCAGAAATGCCGCAACACCACGTGGCATGGACTCGACTAATGACTGAGGAAATGCTGGAGGGAATTGATACCTTGATTCCTGGAAGGCTGTCCATAAATCCATAATAGTACGAGAGGGTGGAGATCTCTTCTGAACAGTTTGTTTCAAGGCATCCCAGATGTGCTCAATAGTGTTCATGTCTAGGGAGTTTGGCGGCCAGCGGAAGTGTTGAAACTCAGAAGACTGTTCCTGGAGCCACTCTGTAGCAATTCTGGACTTGTGGGATGTCGCATCGTCCTGCTGGAATTGCCCAAGTCCGTCGGAATGCACTTCGGACGGAATGGATGCAGGCGATCAGACAGGACGCTTACCGTACGTGTCACCTGTCAGAGTCGTACCTAGGCGTATCAGGGATCCCACATCACTCCAACTGCACACGCCCCATACCATTACAGAGCCTCCACCAGCTTGAACAGTCCCCTGCTGACATGTAGGGTTCATGGATTCATGAGGTTGTGTCCACACACTCGGGAACTTCACAAAAATATTTACGTATTTTATGTAATGCTGTAATACCACCATAATGTTTCAGTGATTTCAGACTGTGCACTTTTCTCTGCCTACAGTACTGAGGATCTATAATGGAATTGTGAATAGTACATACGGAGAGGACTTCTACCAAACGAAAACGGTGAACGACCTGGTGCGACGGGTTATGAGTAAGTAGCTACAAATACACATGCTATCTTTAGTTGGCAGCACTATCTAGGCAGGTGATAAGTAAGAAATTTTTTATGTTAAACATGGGTTCATTTTTATTACGTACAGAACCGAAAATATTACATGTTAAAACTTACTGATAAGTTTACAGATATTTTCTATTTTGTAATCGATTTGTTACTCATGTATTCTTGTTCATTTTTTAATCAATATATTATATCTGAGAATATAAATTAATGTAAGGATAGCCAACAAGTTATGTTTTAGTTATACTCCCATTACAACAATTCGCATTGTTAAGGGGTGTTGTTTCACACTTTGTGGTGTAGTTTGTAGTAAACAGGAGTTAGCTAGAAGCAGTAATCAGTACTGTTGCAGTCGTCAAATAAGACGGATATGTAGCCTGGCAATTCACTGCAGTTTTGTGTGAACAGGGAGTAATTTGTCCCAATTTGGTCAATTACTACATCTATTTGGATGAAGACATATATAAACTGAAGTGATTCGCCGAAGGTGTCAACTGTTGCTCAGCACTAATCTGAGATGGGCAGAATTACTGTTCCTGAATAGTGACCAGTAGTGGTGCAGGATACAATGGGTCCAAATGCGTCTGAAGCAATTAGGCGTGATATCTTCAAGGTGAACTCCTAGCCCCCTTCCACTCGGGAATCCCCGCACCTAGGGCAATTATGTGAGGTACAGGATGCTTCCTGATACCTGTCACGTGACTGCCCATGCATCTGCGGCTCTTGTGTAAGTAAAAAGTGGCGGGAAAGTAAAGGTCACCCATCCAATATGCAGGCTTTATAACGCTTTCCCCACTGATCTCGGTCCGTGGGATGGTTTAAAAAAATGTTGGGAAACCTCTCCGTTCCTCCTTTTCTCACTAAACCTATAGTAATTAACTTCGCTCTCCCCCTTTTATTATTATTTCAGTTATGCAAGTTTTGTCATTCGAAGTTTGTACGTTGTGGTGAGAAGACCATTAGCAGAAAAGTTAACCACTTGAAAATGTTAGTAAATATTACCGTAATTTATGGGGTAGGACACTCTGACACTACGGTGTATGACTGTAGTGTAGCTGAAATATTATAATTTAATGACAACATGGCATATTCTGGAAAACGGCAGTAAACATTAGCATAATTTATGATTGAGACACTTCGACATTACAGTATGTGACTGGGATGCTGTTGAATTACAATAAATTAGTTCTACAAAATGGTCATAAATATTACCATAATCTATAACATAAGACACTTTGACATTATAGTATGTGGTAGAATTACTACAATTTAATGACACCACGATGTATTCTGCAAAACGCCGGTAAATATTAACATGGTTTATGATTGAAGGCATTACACATTAATGGGGTCTTGCGGAATTACTATAAATTAATGAAATTATGTCAGATTCTCTAGGCAATCCACTATAAAACCGCCTCCCACTGCTATTCACAATTTTTGACTAATTTTCTCTAGACACTTACGTTTGTGCTCTAAGATATATACAAAAACATGATTTCAGATGTTTAAAAATTACTGCAGTACATTATTTAACAAATAAAACCGATATTACACGTTCAAAATCAGTGCAGTATATTATTTTACCAAATGCACCAATATCCCACATTAAGAGGCTCTGTAAAAGCTGAAATATTGAAATTTTTGATTTTTTTTTCACTGATCTTAATCTACAGAATTTCCCCTTTCTAATGATAGAATATCTATATATGTAACTGTCTTATTTCTGGTTTATTCGACTCATTTGAACGAAAAACTGAATGGATGTGACCATTTTCCTAGAACCTGAACAGTTTAAGAAGGTAAGATTTGTCAGTTATGTATGAGGTGGGGATACAAAAGCTTTCAAAGCAGTTGTGGAAGAGAAGCCACGTGGAAAATATATAACTATCACTAAACTGGAGCGCATACGTCTCGTACAAAAGCGAATGCGTACGAGGCTGCAATGGCTGAAAACTGCTTAAAAATGAAAGAAATTGGAATATGGCAGATGATTAGATGATAAGAATAGACGACAAAGTCTATCATAGATAAAATCCAAAATTATTATTGGCATGGCCATCACGCAAAGTGTTAGTAATGTAGGAGAAATGAGAAAAGCTGTATGGGCAGTTTCGTTTCACATCTGTTCAATTCCGAGATTTGTCCGGTGTAAGGCTACTGAAGAAATGTCTTCACGGCTGCAGCCAGAATCCTAACGAGTCCATCAACAGCGTTATACAGGCCAGTATTCCCAAGAAAGTGTTTGTGTCAATTAGTTTACTTAATTTTCGTGTCTTTAATGCAGTAGCAACCTTCAGTGAAGCAAATGTTGCAGGATGTGAAGTCCTGAAAAGACTACTACAAACTGTTGGTCGTTTCACAGCGAAAAAAAAGTTACATTTGATAAAGAAAGAGTTAGGGCACCAGAGGGAACTGTTAGGGACCTTGAACAAGAGCAAGACAGCGAAGACGAGCAGGTGCAGTATGAGACGGAAGAGGATGCAGCCAACCCATCTTTTGGAGCTGGAATGCATTGACAACTACTGTGGCCGTTTCCCGTAAGTTGTATTTTTTAGGAATGAAGTCTATTTTTTCGCATTTTCTACTTGCAAGAATTTGTTTAGAATTACAGGATACACTAATCTGAATATTGTGCATATTTTAACACAGAGGTTTTCCTATTTTGTAAATCTCAAAGAAGTTAGAGCCTTATGTACACAGAAAGGTGTAGACAGTTTCTTATTTTGATGTCCACTTTTTACAGAAATAGGTATTAGCTTAAAACTAAGCAATATATGTAGACATTCTTCTGTTAAAGTGGTTAGAAATGTGTAACCTACATACCACATTTTTTGCAAATCTATACTCCCAATAGTTTCTGATAAAAGGTACCTTTCATATGAATAAATTGTAGTTATTTAAGATGGGGATTAACAGCCTGTCCCGACCCCTTAAACAAATAACACATTACTGCAAACACATACAAGTCTACATTTCCCTTCATTGTTAGTGTGAGACGTTACTCCATTCATGTTCAGGAAAACCAGGACACCTTGAATGACTATAGATAGGACGTTGATATTCACACCTCATGTACGTTAGTATGTTCTGTAGAAATGATTAGCATTTGAACCACGTCGGCTCGCAGGTTCAAGGTCAACGTAGATAATGCGGCGCAACACACCTGCCGGTAGAATGTGCCTATGGCTCTTGTTGTCGGTATAAATCGAACGTATTGGAGCTACGAGGGTCACTCCGAGAGAAATGCACACTATTTTTTTAAATCTACCTTTCATTCTACATGTTTGATAGTTTTACAGTTTTTAGATACATCCTTTAGGAACAATAGTTTCATTTCTCCACATAATTTCCATCCCTCTCAACAGCCTTACGCCTGTATTCCCGCAAGGTACAATTCTGGACCAAACTGTTGGAGCCACTCTTTGGCAGCGTGCACAAGGGAGTCATCATCTTCAAACCTTGTTCCACGAAGATTGTCTTTCAGTTTCCCAAAGAGATGATAGTCACTTGGAGCCAGGTCAGGACTGTAAGGAGGATGTTGCAGTGTTGTCCATCCGAGTTTTCTGATCGCTTCCATGGTTTTTTGACTGACATGTGGCCGTGCATTGTCGTGCAACAGCAAAACATCCTGCTTTTGCCGATGTGGTCGAACACGACTCAGTCGATCTTGAAGTTTCTTCAGTGTCGTCACATATGCATCAGAATTTATGGTGGTTCCACATGGCATGATGTCCACAAGCAAGAGTCCTTCGGAATCGAAAAACACTGTAGCCATAACTTTTCCAGCAGAAGGTGTGGTTTTGAATTTGTTTTTTCTTGGGTGAATTTGCATGACGCCACTTCACTGATTGCCTCTTCGTCTCTGGTGAAAAATGATGGACTCATGTTTCATAACCTGTCACAATTCTTGCAAGAAATTCATCTTCACCATTCTCGTACTGTTCCAAAAGTTCGCTGCATACCGTTTTTCTTGTTTCTTTGTGAGCCACTGTCAACATTCGGAACTCACCTGGCACAAACCTTTTTTAACGTCAACACTTTCAGTATTCTGCAAACACTTCCTTCCCCTATCCCAACGTAGCGTGACAATATGTTCACTGTGATGCGTCTGTCAGCAGTCACCAATTCGTTAACTCTCTGCACATTGTCTGGAGTGTGTGCAGTACAAGGCCTGCCGCTGCGAGGACAATCCTCAATGTTGCCGTGCCCGCTTTCATCTCGTAACCTGCTTGCCCACCGAGTAACTGTTTTGCGATCGACAGCAGCATCTCCATACACCTTTTTCAAACTCTTGTGCATGTTTCCCACTGTCTCGTTTCCACAGCACAGGAATTCTGACAGCACGTTGCTTCTGACGAACGTGAAGTGTTACCAGCCATCTTGAAGACATGCTGTGACGGCGCTACTCACGGGAACAGATTGAACTAAGTTTGTAAACAAGCGGGAAGGATGTATCTACACACTGCAAAACTTTCACACGTGCAGAATGAAAACTGTATTTCTACAAAAATAGTGTGCATTCCTTTTGTAGTGACCCTCGTATGTAATTTGAGCAGACGTGTAGGATGTCTCGCAGACGTGTGTGTGAACCTTACCATCAAATCAGCGAGTTTGAAAGAGGGTGCATTATTGGTATGAGAGAATGTGGTGCATCCATACGGGAAATTGCGTCTCGTGTGGGACGAAGTGTTTCGGCAGTGCAACGGATAGGTGAATAATGGTTCATGCAAGACCGGAGGGCACAGCGACATAGGTCAGGTCGCACCACCCAGACCACACGCAGAAAAGATCGACACGTCATCCGAATGGCATTGCAGGACAGATCTGCGTACTTCTCGGCTCTGGCGCAACAGTTGAACAGTGTAACACATCGTACACTATCAGGGGTGACAGTCAGTCGTCTGTTTATTACGTCATGGGTAACATGCGCGTTGTTTACTTCTGCCCCTATCTTTGACGAATGTGAAGAAACATGCCAGACGGCAATGGTGTATACAGGGTGTTACAAAAAGGTACGGCCAAACTTTCAGGAAACATTCCTCACACACAAAGAAAGAAAATATATGTGGACATGTGTCCGGAAACGCTTACTTTCCATGTTAGAGCTCATTTTATTACTTCTCTTCAATTCACATTAATCATGGAATGGAAACAAACAGCAACGGAACGTACCAGCGTGACTTCAAACACTTTGTTACAGGAAATGTTCAAAATGTCCTCCGTTAGCGAGGATACATGCATCCACCCTTCGTCGCATGGAATCCCTGATGCGCTGATGCAGCCCTGGAGAATGGCGTTTTGTATCACAGCCGTCCACAATACGAGCACGAAGAGTCTCTATATTTGGTACCGGGGTTGCGTAGACAAGAGCTTTCAAATGCCCCCATAAATGAAAGTCAAGAGGGTTGAGGTCAGGAGAGCGTGGAGGCCATGCAATTGGTCCGCCTCTGCCAATCCATCGGTCACCGAATCTGTTGTTGAGAAGCGTACGAACACTTCGACTGAAATGTGCAGGAGCTCCATCGTGTATGAACCACATGTTGTGTCGTACTTGTAAAGGCACATGTTCTAGCAGCACAGGTAGAGTATCCCGTATGAAATCATGATAACGTGCTCCATTGAGCGTACGTGGAACAACATGGGGCCCAATCAAGACATCATCAACAACGCCTGCCCAAGCGTTCACAGAAAATCTGTGTTGATGAACTGAATGCACAATTGCGTGCTGATTCTCGTCAGCCCACACATGTTGATTGTGAAAATTTACAATTTGATCACGTTGCAATGAAGCCTCATCCGTAAAGAGAAAATTTGCACTGAAATGGGGATTGACACATTGTTGGATGAACCATTCGCAGAAGTGTACCCGTGGAGGCCAATCAGCTGCTGATAGTGCCTGAACACGCTGTATATGGTACAGAAACAACTGGTTCTCCCGTAGCATTCTTCATACAGTGACGTGGTCAACGTTACCTTGTACAGCAGCAACTTCTCTTACGCTGACATTAGGGTTATCGTCAATTGCACGAAGAATTGCCTCGTCCATTGCAGGTGTCCTCGTCATTCTAGGTCTTCCCCAGTCGCGAGTCATAGGCTGGAATGTTCCGTGCTCCCTAAGACGCCGATCAATTGCTTCGAACGTCTTCCTGTCGGGACACCTTCGTTCTGGAAATCTGTCTCGATACAAACGTACCGCGCCACGGCTATTGCCCCGTGCTAATCCATACATCAAATAGGCATCTGCCAACTCCGCAATTGTAAACATTGCACTGACTGCAAAACCACGTTCGTGATGAACACTAACCTGTTGATGCTACATACTGATGTGCTTGATGCTAGTACTGTACAGCAATGAGTCGCATGTCAACACAAGCACCGAAGTCAACATTACCTTCCTTCAATTGGGCCAACTGGCGGTGAATCGAGGAAGTACAGTACATACTGACGAAACTAATATCAGCACTAACATGGAAATTAAGCGTTTCCGGACACACGTCCACATAACATCTTTTCTTTATTTGTGTGTGAGGAATGTTTCCTGAAAGTTTGGCCGTACCTTTTTGTAACACCCTGTAGAATGACGTCACTGGGGCAGAAATGGCATTAGACAGTGTTCTCGGACGAATGCAGGTTCTTTTTGTTTGAAAGTTGCAAGATCTAAACTGATACTGTTATTACTCAGCTTAGCCGCGAGTCCGTAGAGGGTGGTATATGTGATGTACAGTATAACTGGTGAGTATTTCCACCTGGAATTTGCGAGTGTAAGTCTGAGCTTCGTTGATCCGCCTTGGTGGGCCGTGTCGTCGGTTTTACTCCCACCTGTGCGCGGTGTAGCTCTCGTACATGTCGTCCCGTGCACGTTCTTCATTGCCGCATTGGATGTGTCTGTCGGTGGAAGCTAATTATCTGAAATTGCTGTCGATCAACTTTGGGGTATCTATTTACTCGAAATTAACATTCAGAATGCCGTAATATCACTTTTATTCCTATTAGATCAATAATGAAACACTCATGTCATAGACTATTCGTAACCGAGAGCAGGGCTACCATCGAACAAGACAGTACTGTGTCTCTTAACGCCGACTGCCGACTTTGGCGCGCAGGCCGTATCTCCTAGTAGTTTCCTCACAGTTCGTGGATTTCCGATCAAGTTCGTACTTACTAAGATATGCATTTGTTAATGAACGGGTATGAATTTTAACGAGTCAAAATTATGATAAATAGTTTTAAACATCCAGAGGCTCCTCCTAGTATTCATGTTGTCATAAATGACTTTAATTATTAAATATAAATAATCAAAATCGGTGACTTTGGCGCCAAGATGGCGGTACTTCCCGTCATGTATATTTCCCAGGCTGACGCTTGTTGCTAAGGTGCAGCGCCGAGCCCCACCCCACTACGCGCGACATGTGGTCGCTTCGTCACCTAGCTAGCCAGCGTGGGAAATGCTCTCTGACTCATGGCCGGCTACGAACTACAGCACTTCCTAACTATCGTAAATACATCAATAAGAGACAATAATTTATTAAAACTGGTAAAAATGTCTTTCTCACGTAAGGGGCACCTTACAAAGTCATGGCAGTATTTCGGTTCGCCGCAGCCAGGTGGAGCACCATCGTATTGACTGCATTCGCACAAGACATAGTTTTCCAGCTCATGGCTTTGTGGTTTGGGTGCTATTGTGTACAAACACAAACCACAGTTGGTGCGTGTCCAAGGCACCGTGGTCAGCGTGACCTACGTGAATGACATCCTGCGACCCGCAGCCATACGCTTTCTGCACAACACCCCAGACGCCACGTTTCAGCGAGACAATGCACGGCCACACCTTCATGCACGAACACGTGCCTTCTTGTAGTCACCGGGGCCTTTTATCCTGGCCCGCCAGATCACCAGACTTTCGATTGGATTGTTTGGGGGGAAGAGACGAAACAGCGAGGTCATCGGTCTCATCGGATTAGGGAAGGACGGGGAAGGAAGTCGGCCGTGTCCTTTCAAAGGAACCATCCCGGCATTTGCCTGGAGTGATTTAGGGAAATCACGGAAAACCTAAATCAGGATGGCCGGACACGGGATTGAACCGTCGTCCTTCCGAATGCGAGTCCAGTGTGCTAACCACTGCGCCACCTCGTTCGGTGACCAGACTTCTCGCCAATCGAGAATGTGTGTGATACGGGAAACGAAGGGTACAGTGCTGTGATCCAGTGCCGACAACCACAGATGAACTTTGGAACCAGGTGAATGCAGCACGGATGGCTGTACCACAGGACGCCATTCGCGCCTTATACGCGTCGATCCATCACGCACGAAACAAGTTGTCAGGGCCCTTGACGGATCCTGTGCCTACTAGGTAACAGGACACATGCTGAACGGAGGTGACTGAACTGCTAATCATTTCTGCAGAACACACTAATATTCATGTCCTGTGAATATGAACGTCCTATCACTAGTCGTTCAAGGCGTTCTGTTTTTTTCTGAACATGAGTGCACAAGGGTCTCCCTACTAGACATGTACACTACTGGCCATTAAAGTTACTACACCACGAAGATGACGTGCTACACACGCGAAATTTAACCGACAGGAAGAAGATGTTGTGATTTGCAAATGATTAGCTATTCAGAACATTCACACAAGGTTGGCGGCGGTTGCGACACCTACAACGTAATGACATGAGGAATGTTTCCAACCGATTTCTCATACACAAACAGCAGTTTTCCGTCATTGCCTGGTGAAACGTTGTTGTGATGCCTCGTGTAAGGAGGAGAAATGCGTACCATCACGTTTCCGACTTTTATAAAGGTCGGATTGTAGCTCATTACGATTGCGGTTTATCGTATCGTGACATTGCTGCTCACGTTGGTCGAGATCCAATGACTGTTAGCAGAATATGGAATAGGTGGGTTGAGGAGGGTAATACGGAACGCCGTGCTGGATCCCAACGGCCTCGTATCACTAGCACTCGAGATGACAGGCATCTTATCCGCATGGCTGTAACGGATCGTGCAGCCACGTCTCGATCCCTGAGTCAACAGATGGGGACATTTGCAAGACAACAACCATCTGCACGAACAGTTCGACGTTTGCAGCAGCATGGACTATCAGCCCGGAGACCATGGCTGCGGTTACCCTTGACGCTGCATCACAGACAGGAGCGCCTGCGATGGTGTACTCAACGACGAACCTGGGTGCACGAATGGCAGAACGTCATTTTTTCGGATGAATCCAGGTTCTGTTTACAGCATCATGATGGTCGCATCCGTGTTTGGCGAGATTGCGGTGAACGCACATTGGAAGCGTGTATTCGTCATCGCCATATTGGCGTATCACCCGGCGTGATGGTAAGGGGTGCCATTGGTTACACGTCTCGGTCACCTCTTTTTCGCATTGACGGCACTTTGAACAGTGGACGTTACATTTCATATGTGCCACGACCCGTGACTACTCTTCATTCGATCCCTGTGAAACCCTACATTTCAGCAGGACAATGCACGACCGCATGTTGCAGGTCCTGTACGGGCCTTTGTGGATACAGAAAATGTTCGAATGCTGCCCTGGCCTGGACATTCTCCAGATCTCTTACCAACTGATAGCGTTTGGTCAATGGTGGCCGAGCAACTGGCTCGTCACAATACGCCAGTCTCTACTCTTGAT
Source organism: Schistocerca serialis cubense (assembly GCF_023864345.2). Classification (NCBI taxonomy): domain Eukaryota; kingdom Metazoa; phylum Arthropoda; class Insecta; order Orthoptera; family Acrididae; genus Schistocerca; species Schistocerca serialis. The sequence continues at coordinate 93,938,913 of NC_064645.1, forward strand.
GAACTGTGATATTGCGTTGAAGCTGCATGGGCAGCTGTACCTGTACACGCCATCGAAGCTCTGTTTGACTCTGTTTGTATCAAGGCCGTTATTACGGCCAGAGGTGGTTGTTCTGGGCATTGATTTCTCGGCATCTATTGCACCCAAATTGCGTGAAAATGTAATCACATGTCAGTTCTAGTAGAATATATTTGTCCAATGAATACCTGTTTATCATCTGCATTTCTTCTTGGTGTAGCAATTTTAATGGCCAATAGTGTATATAATAATGACAGGAAAAATCCACGCACAATATATTACTAAATTTACACTATAAACAATTTCAGCGCCACAGGTATAGGATGTGACTAAAATAGGTGAGTACTTTATTAGAAAACTAATTAAAAATTCGAGGCATGGACGCACACGGCGAAATACAACTCTGCCCGGTTAGGCCCTAAAGTGCGCGTCATTTATGTTGGCGGCCGAGTTTAGGTTCGTTCTGCGCATCTGACGTCACAAAACACAGTCAGCCAATGGACAGAGAACGACGTTGCCAGATCTTGATTGCAGTGCAGAGCACGGACGAGTGTCTTCAGTTTTAGAAACGTTCAGTCACAAATAAAGTAATTGAACAAAAGCAATGTCCTGATAGCAGACTTTCTTTTATAGAAAGTTTGGAAAAAGCCTTCTTTACCCCAATTGCTTCATATTCTATTAAGTAATTAAACCAAAAAAGCAATAAGACTCCTAATTCAGGCGATAGCAAGGAAAGGTGTTTGTATCAATCTCATGAACCGCTTTTTTGCAATAAAGAGCAGCGGAAATTGTTTATTTCCTATTGTACTTCGACGAAGTGTGAGTAATTCATAGTCATACCAACAGTGTTTGTCAGTATTTTGCGTCACCTGTTGGAGTCCTCATGGTGTTACTGTGTAAGATGAGCTGCATTAGCGTAACGGTTAAGGTGTTGGGTTAGTAAGGGGAGGGCGAAGAGTTCAAACCTTGCGCGGTTCTTAAGTTTTTCTTTATTTAAAAACAATATCGAAGTGTCTTACTTCACGAATTTTATTAGTTTTAATGCAATTTTTTTTAAATTTCTAGAGCTTTGTCTCTTCATTAACCCTTTCGCTGCTGCAGACACGTGCTCCCCGCATTCCGCGCTGTGCGTGATTTTGTCATCACTGCACAGCTCGCCTGTGCAGACACATGGTGTTCCCACTGCTTTGACACATCATTCGATTTCACAAAAACTATTTGGCCCAAAAATTAGATTTTTACACATATCTTTGACTGATATCTTCCCCCCATAAATGACTTAATTTTGTTTCGATGTTCAGCGCAGTTATTGTGCAGCATTAAATGTAGTAAACCATTGCACGAAATTTTGAAGAGTTTGCAGAGGTAAAAGTCCATAGAGTATACTTTCCGTATGGTCGATTTTAGTTGCCAAAATGTTGAGAATGAAATGTGGACAAGATACCTAAATTTCATATAAAATTTACTGTATCATAATATCTCATTTAATTTAAGTACCACATAGGTGTCGTATGTAATACTGAGAAATATTCCGTCTTTCGTGACTGTAACAAAAGTTTTATTTACACCGGGCACGTTTGGCTTTATTTTAAAGTACTTCAATCAATCAAAAGGAAGTAGACAAAATACATTAAACAAAACTGTGAACTTACAAAAACATTAGGACTTGAATATACCGTCTATCAGGGAAGTGCTCTGAGCTATGTCAAATATAATTTTTGTGTGTGGCACAAACAAACAGCATTTATTTGCAAAAACACTGATCAGCCGACACAAACGTTGAATATTGTGTTACCGCAGCACAAAACTACGAAAGGTGACTTGACAATGGAGGAGACAAAATACTGTCCACTGAAGATGCTTCAAAAGAGAAAACGCGTCTGCTCTAAATAAATCGCTTTTTACAGTTGCAGAAGAGGAATATATTTCAATACCATTGGTGAAACTGCGACTGGGGAACAAAAACAAGAAAGAGAACATGAGTACCATTGTGTATGTGCCATACCTTTCATTGATTGAAGTGCTTTAAAATAAAGCCAAACGCGCCCGGTGTAAATAAAACTTTTATTAAAGTCGCGAAAGACGGAATATTTCTCAATATTACATACGACACCTATGTGGTACTTAAATTAAATGAGATATTATGATACAGTAAATTTTATATGAAATTTAGGTATCTTGTCCACATTTCATTCTCAACATTGTGGCAACTAAGATCGACCATACGGAAAGTATACGCTATGGGCTTTTACCTCTGCAAACTCTTCAAAATTTCGTGCAATGGTTTACTACATTTAGTCCTGCACAATAACTGCGCTGAACATCGAAACAAAATGAAGTCATTTATGGAGGGAAGATATCAGTCAAAGATATGTGTAAAAATCTAATTTTTGGGCCAAATAGTTTTTGTGAAATCGAATGATAAGTGTGTCAAAGCAGTCGGAACACCATGTGTCTGCACAGGCGAGCAGTGCAGTGATGACAAAATCGCGCACAGAGCGGAATGCGGGGAACACGTCTCTGTAGCAGCGAAAGGGTTCATGCGGCCGTGGTAGCTTTACTTCATAAACTGCGCGCTCCCCCCTAAACGTAAGCTTGCGAACTATGCTATACTATGGCGCTGCTTCACTTGGCGCGTGCGTCGTTTGCAACTGGCAACGCAGCAATCTCCCGCGTGTGGGCGGGCATGCGCGAGCTGCCAAGATAAAAGAATTGAACTATGGTTGTGCCGCAGCCCCAGGGACCGCACGAGTGTCCGACGACTCAGGTCTACTGACGCGATGGCCTGGTACTGCCTGGTACGTCCGCCCGCCTCAGCACCGCTTCTAGTCTGGGGAAGTACCAGCAGTCCTAGCTCTGCCGTTGAATGGTCACTACAGCGAATCGCGTGTTGGCTGCAGTCCTCATAACAATGCTCGCTCAACGGCTCTTACAAGGGAACCTCCCCATCGCATCCCCCTCACGTTTAGTTATAAGTGGGCACAGTGGATAGGCCTTGGAAAACTGAACACAGATCAATCGAGAAGCAAGGAAGAAGTTGTATGGAACTATGAAAAAAATAAGCAAAATATGCATGTGAAAGATAGGCAACATCTAGGGAAGCGTGAGCTTAGCAGCGCCGTGGTCCCGTGGTTAGCGTGAGCAGCTGCACCCTGAGAGGTCCTTGGTTCAAGTCTTCCTCAACTGAAAAGTTTAATTTTTTATTTTCAGTTTATGTGACAAACTCTTATGTTTTCATCCTTTTTTGGGAGTGATTATCACACCCACAAGAAAACCTAAATCGGGCAAAGTAGAAGGTTCTTTTTACCCATTCGCCAAGTGTACAAGTAAGGTGGGTCGACAACATATTCCTGTCACGTGACGCACATGCCGTCACCAGTGTCGTATAGAATACGAGGGTTGTTTTTTAAGTAAGGGCCGTTCGCGCGTATAGTCCCGTAGTTCGCGCGGACGCCGCAACAATCCACCGCGCCACTTGCCGGCATCCTTCCCGTTCACACTGATGCAAGTTGCAGCTCTGTAGCTGACGTGTACGCATCGCTGTGCTACTTTATAATGTTTACGATTATTGAATCGCCCGCCGCGTGTGAGATACGGTCAGTGATACGTTTTTTGACCGCGAGAGCTTATCAGCTGCAGAAATTCATCGTCAGTTAGCAGAAGTTTATGGCTTGAATGCAATGAGTGAAGGTAAAGTGCGTCAATGGGTTAGAGAGTTTAAAAATGGCCGTCAAAACGTCCATGACGAAGAACGCTCAGGCCGGCCCTCTGTGATCACTGATGATTTGGTGGCTGCAGTCGAAACAAAGATTCGTGAGGACAGAAGATTCACAATTTCCACTCTTTCTTTGGAATTTCCACTAGTTTCAAAATTGGTTTTGTACAAAATTGTGCCTGAAAACCTAAACTTTAAGAAACTGTGTTCTCGGTGGGTACCCAGACTCCTCACAGAGGACCACAAAGGGAAGAGATTTGCCACTTCATTGGACTTTTTGATTCGTTACAAGGAAGAAGGGGATGACATGTTGAGTCAAATTGTCACTGGAGATGAAACATGGGTATCCCATATCACTCCCGAAAGCAAGCGACAATCGATGGAATGGCGACACACAACCTCTCCTGTCAAGGTCAAAGCCAAACAGACGCTGCCAAAGCGCAAGATTATGGCAACTGTGTTCTGGGACCGGCGCGGTGTTTTGCTAGTGGACTTTATGCCACGAGGAACGACAATCAACTCAGATGCCTACTGTGCAACTATAAAGAAGCTCCGCAGAGCAATTCAAAACAAAAGGCGCGGCATGCTGACAAAAGGAGTTTTGCTCCTGCACGATAACGCTAGGCCTCACACCTCTCAAAAGACTCGGGATTTGATTGATTCTTTTGGCTGGGAAGTTTTGGACCATGCACCATACAGCCCCGACGTTGCTCCTAGCGATTTTCACCTTTTCCGGTACCTGAAACACCATCTTGGCGGGCAGCGCTTCAATGACGACGATGAAGTGAAAAGCGGCCGTGAACTCTTGGCTGCCGGAGAAGGCGACCGAATTCTTTGAAGAGGGAATTAAAAACTTTGTTGTACGGTATGACAAGTGCTTAAATAATCAAGGTAACTATGTAGAAAAATAGGTAAAAGTGTGTAGAATCAGAAAATAAGTTTTTTTTACAAAAGTATTTGTATCTTTTTTTAAAAAATAAAAACGGCCCTTACTTAAAAAACAACCCTCGTATATCAGACGTGTTTTCCTATGGAGGAATCGGTTGACCTATGACCTCGCGATCAAATGTTTTCGGTTCCCATTGGTGAGGCACGTCCTTTCGTCTACTAATCGCACGGTTTTGCGGTGCGGTCGCAAAACACAGACGCTAAACTTATTACAGTGAACAGAGGCGTCAATGAACGAACGGACAGATCATAACTTTGCGAAAATAAAGAAAGTAAACTTTTCACGGGAGGTATTACTTGAACCCAGGACCTCTCTTTCCGCAGCTGCTCACGCTAACAGGGGACCACGGCGCTGCTGAGCTCACATTAACCTAGATGTTGCCTATCTTGCGCATGGACTACTCAGTATGTATATTTTGCTTATTTTTTTCATAGTTCCACATAACTTCTTCCTTGCTTCTCGATTAATCTGTGTTCAGTTTTCCAAGGCCTATCCACTGTGCCAACTTATAACTAAATCTGAGGGGGGTGCGATGGGGAGGTTCCCTTGTTAGAACGAGGTGGAAACCGGCGGAATGCCAACAACGCCTACTTGTCGGCAACACCAATGATCGCATATCAGTCGCCAACCGGTAGAAGCAGAGGACTTGATAACTGTCGAAGCACCCAGCAAAAAATGGTTCAAATGGCTCTGAGCACTATGGGACTCAACTGCTGTGGTCATCAGTCCCCTAGAACTTAGAACTACTTAAACCTAACTAACCTAAGGACATCACACACATCCATGCCCAAGGCAGGATTCGAACCTGCGACCGTAGCAGTCGCACGGTTCCGGACTGCGCGCCTAGAACCGCGAGACCACCGCGGCCGGCAGCACCCACCAGCAGAGGCGAATGAAAGCTGTATTAAACGCTCTAATATTCTTTACAACATACTGTGCTGTCACCGCCAGACACCACACTTGCTAGCTGGCAGCCTTTAAATCGTTAGTATACGTCGGACCCGCGTGTCGCCACTATCAGTGATTGCAGACCGAGCGCCGCCACACGGCAGGTGTAGTCTAGAGAGAGTCCCTAGCACTCGCCCCAGTTGTACAGGTACAGCGGACTTTGCTAGCGATGGGTCACTGTCTACATACGCCCTCATTTGCATAGATGACAGTTTAGCATAGCCTTCAGCTACGTCATTTGCTACGACCTAGCGAGGCGCCATATTCAGTTATTATGTTTCTGAACAGATAATATTGTGACTCATGTACCGTCAAGAGAGACGTTCATCATTAATGGATTAAAGTTAAGTACAAAACTAATAACGTCCACTTTCTGAATTCTAATTCCTTGCCATCTTCCAGACCTCACGTCAGTATAGTCCTTCCCTCCTCACGCCAGCCTGCGTGAGTTAAAACACGTGCATTTCGGCCTCTACTAGTAACACGGTGTTGGCTCTTCTGCCAGCACAACACATACCTCCGTAATTCTCAAGGATATTTCCAGAAAATAAGTGTTATTAACGTACTTCAACTGCTGTCCGCCCCTGGTAGCTGAGTTGTCAGTAATACGGAATGTCAGTCCTAAGGGCCCGGGTTCGATTACCGGCTGGGTTGGAGCCTTTCTCCGCTGAGGGACTGGGTGTTGCGTTTTCCTAATAATCCTCATTTCATCCCCATCGACGCGCAAGTCGCCCAAGTGACGTCAAATTGACAGACTTGCACCCGGCGAACGGTCTACCCGACGGGAGGCCCTAGTCACACGACATTTACATTACAACTGAGATCAAAGAAACACTTTGATGTCTATATACTTTAATTTCTGGGTGTTTATTTCGTTAACACTTTTGATTGTAAACTACACTGGCGAGCCAAAGAAACTGGAACACCTGCCTAATACCGCGTAGGGCCCCCGCGAGCAGGCCGAAGTGCCGCAACAAAATGGTTCAAATGGCTCTGAGCACTATGGGACTTAACTTCTGTGGTCATCAGTCCCCTAGAACTTAGAAGTAATTAAACCTAACTAACCTAAGGACATCACACACATCCATGCTCGAGGCAGGATTCGAACCTGCGACCGTAGCGGTCGCGCGGTTCCAGACTGTAGCGCCTAGAACCGCTCGGCCACCCCAGCGTGCCGCAACACGACATGGCATTGACTCGACTAGTGTTTGAAGTAGTGCTAGAGGGAACTGACACCATGAATCCTACAGGGCTGTCGATGAATCCGTAAGAGTACGTGGGGGTGGAGATCTCTTCTGAACATCACGTTGCAAGGCATCCTAGATATGTTCAATAATGTTAATGTCTAGGGAGTCTGGTGGCCAGTGGAAGTGTTTAAACTCAGAAGAGTGTTCCTGGAGCCACTCTGTAGCAATTCTGGAAATGTGGGGTGTCGCATTGTCCTGCCGGAATTGCTCAAGTCCGTCGGAATGGACAATACACATGGGTGGATGCAGGTGATCAGACAGGATGCGTACGTACGGGTCACCTGTCAGTCGTATCTAGATGTATCTGAGGTCCCATATCACTGCAACTGCATACGCACCACACAATTATAGAGCCTACACCAGCCTGAACACTCCCCTGCTGACACGTAGGGTCCATGGATTCATGAGGTTGTCTCCATACCCACACACGTCCATCCGGCCGATACAATTTTAAACGAGACTCGTCCGACCAGGCAAAATGTTTCCAGTCATCAGCAGTCCATTGTCGGTGTTGATGGGCCCAGGCGAGGCATAAAGCTCTGAGTAGTCCAGTCATCAAGGGTACACGAGTGCGCTTTCCGCTCCGAAAGGCCATATCGATAATTGACACTTGTTGAAGGCTCAGCATTGAAATCTGCAGCAATTTGCGGAAGGGTTGTACTTCTGTCACGTGGAACGAGTCTCTTCAGTCGTCGTTGGTCCCGTTCTTGCTCGATCTTCTTCTGGACACAGCGATGTCGGAGATTTGGTGTTTTACCGGATTGCTGATATTCAGTGTACACTCGTGAAATGGTCGTAAGGGAATACCCCTCTCCATCGCTACCTCGGAGATGCTGTGTACCATTGTTCGTGCGCCGACTATAACACTGTTGAAACTCACTTAAATCTTGATAACCTGTCATTGTAGCATCAGTAACCGATCTATCAACTGCGCCAGACACTTGTTGTCTCGTAAAGGCACTGCCGACTGCACCGCTGTATTCTGCCTGTTTACGTATCTCTGTATTTGAATACGCATGCCTATAGAAGTTTCTTTGCTGCTTCGGTGTATATCAGTCACCACAGCCCAGTAATCTTTGTGGTAGCCTTCAGCTCTATGTCAGGCATATTAGTATGATTTGTCAGTTTTATTTTGTAGCGACGCGGTATTGCCGGGATTAAATCGGTAATAAATATGTGTGTCACTGCGTGTATGTGAGAGCTGAAAAATTCGCACATACCATCTTCCAGTTTGAGTCCTTGTGTTTCATCTGCGATGGAGCTTTCCTCTGATTATTTCCGACTACACTCCTGGAAATGGAAAAAAGAACACATTGACACCGGTGTGTCAGACCCACCATACTTGCTCCGTACACTGCGAGAGGGCTGTGCAAGCAATGATCACACGCACGGCACAGCGGACACACCAGGAACCGCGGTGTTGGCCGTCGAATGGCGCTAGCTGCGCAGCATTTGTGCACCGCCGCCGTCAGTGTCAGCCAGTTTGCCGTGGCATACGGAGCTCCATCGCAGTCTTTAATCCTTGTAGCATGCCGCGCCAGCGTGGACGTGAACCGTATGTGCAGTTGACGGACTTTGAGCGAGGGCGTATAGTGGGCATGCGGGAGGCCGGGTGGACGTACCGCCGAATTGCTCAACACGTGGGGCGTGAGGTCTCCACAGTACATCGATGTTGTCGCCAGTGGTCGGCGGAAGGTGCACGTGCCCGTCGACCTGGGACCGGACCGCAGCGACGCACGGATGCACGCCAAGACCGTAGGATCCTACGCAGTGCCGTAGGGGACCGCACCGCCACTTCCCAGCAAATTAGGGACACTGTTGCTCCTGGGGTATCGGCGAGGACCATTCGCAACCGTCTCCATGAAGCTGGGCTACGGTCCCGCACACCGTTAGGCCGTCTTCCGCTCACGCCCCAACATCGTGCAGCCCGCCTCCAGTGGTGTCGCGACAGGCGTGAATGGAGGGACGAATGGAGACGTGTCGTCTTCAGCGATGAGAGTCGCTTCTGCCTTGGTGCCAATGATGGTCGTATGCGTGTTTGGCGCCGTGCAGGTGAGCGCCACAATCAGGACTGCATACGACCGAGGCACACAGGGCCAACACCCGGCATCATGGTGTGGGGAGCGATCTCCTACACTGGCCGTACACCACTGGTGATCGTCGAGGGGACACTGAATAGTGCACGGTACATCCAAACCGTCATCGAACCCATCGTTCTACCATTCCTAGACCGGCAAGGGAACTTGCTGTTCCAACAGGACAATGCACGTCCGCATGTATCCCGTGCCACCCAACGTGCTCTAGAAGGTGTAAGTCAACTACCCTGGCCAGCAAGATCTCCGGATCTGTCCCCCATTGAGCATGTTTGGGACTGGATGAAGCGTCGTCTCACGCGGTCTGCACGTCCAGCACGAACGCTGGTCCAACTGAGGCGCCAGGTGGAAATGGCATGGCAAGCCGTTCCACAGGACTGCATCCAGCATCTCTACGATCGTCTCCATGGGAGAATAGCAGCCTGCATTGCTGTGAAAGGTGGCTATACACTGTACTAGTGCCGACATTGTGCATGCTCTGTTGCCTGTGTCTATGTACCTGTGGTTCCGTCAGTGTGATCATGTGATGTATCTGACCCCAGGAATGTGTCAATAAAGTTTCCCCTTCCTGGGACAATGAATTCACGGTGTTCTTATTTCAATTTCCAGGAGTGTATTTTCTTCGTTTTCTATTATTAGGAATCTTCTGTTATACATATATTCCATTTTATGAGGCTTGATATAAAGTTACTGGCATTCGTGTGTATCCTTTGTTTCTGTCACGATAAACCCATGCGATCTTTACTGAATCCGACTGAGTTACGGGAAGTTTTATTGTATTTATTATATTTTTCACGACAAGGGCTGAACATTTTGTCTCACAACTTGTTAAAACCTCCATGCCAGATTGAACACTTAACACTTAAACTGCAAGACGTAATGGGCGAATACATCAGCTCACATTCGTGTTCAGTGACAGATATGTTTATAAATGATTTAATCCCGACTGCATTGTGATGCGACGAAATGAAATTGACAAGCCATCCGTGCTGCGAACACTGCAGTTACGACTGACATCGAGAAGTCGGCGCCCACAAAAATTACAAGTCTGTGGAAATGGGTATAGTTGATAACCAACGGCCGGCCGGTGTGGCCGAGCGGCTCTAGGCGCTTCAGTCTGGGACCGCGCGACCGCTACGGTCGCAGGCTCGAATCCTGCCTCGGGCATGGTTGTTTGTGATGTCCTTAGGTTAGTTAGGTTTAAGTAGTTCTAACTTGTAGGTGACTGATGACCTCAGATGTTAAGTCCCATAGTGCTCAGAGAAATTTGAACGATTTATTTGGTAACCAACGAATGTGAATGAAGTTAGCACGTAGCAAATAATGCACTTGGATGTAAAAGCGGTTCTCTGATAGTGGTCGTAGAATGTTAACAATGTTTAATTTCTGGAAATATCCTAAAGGATTAGTGAGAAATGTAATTAAAAAAACATTTGAGTCTTTAATACAGTTTTCAGCCTCCAGTGCTTCTAGGTGCTTTGACTGTTATTGAAACCTCTGCTTCAGTCGGTTAATAATTGATGTGTGATCACGGGTTGTGCCGACGTGTGGGCATTGGTAAGGTTCTCCGCATTACTGTCACGTTTTAACAGGTCCCTGGGACAGCAGCGGAACTAGGCGCTACACCGTCGTTTTGCAGAGTTGCGTCTGAACACGAATACGATGACATAATAAAGTGTTTACTGATCGTATTCCCACCCTATGTCTATGATGGGCAGAATTGTCTGCAGTGTGAATTTAATGTGTTATGAGAGGATTTTTTCTGTCGTTATTATTTCCTTGTCAAGTATGGACAGTGTTATAATGACGTGACTCACTAATATTGCAAGGATAACGAAGACTTCATATCTATGTCTTACGCTGTGTTATCTTTTTGATGTGGGATGTGGTCTATTGTTACATCACACTGTTATAATGCAGTGTTTGTTAAACATTTAAAATCATTTATTTACATATATCTTAGAATCAGAATGTGGGTACATGGAAAAAAAAAATGGTCAAAAATTGTAAATAGCAATGGGAGGCGGTCATAGGGTGGACTGTTTACAGAAAACGTCATGTCATTACTTTACAGTAAATAAGCTGTGCCCCAGTTACACACAATAACGTCAAAGTGTCTCATGTCGTAAATTATGCTAACATTTACCACCAGTTTACAGAAAATGTTATGATGTCATTAAGTTTAATTTGGCCACATACTGTAATGTCGAAGTGTCTTATGTCATAAACTATCGTAATGTTTATAACCCTTTTGCAGAATATGCCATTACACAAGTAACTTATAGTAATTGAGCTGTGTCCCGGTATCACGCTGCAATGTCAAAGTATCTTACCTCATAAACTGCGGTAATATACTGTAAAAAAAGAAATGACACACCACAAAAGAAATCATCCTCATATGTATACACAAATAAATGATTACAATGTCAGATAAATTGGATTATTTGTTCAGTTGAAGGAGCTTCACAAACTGAGCAAGTCGATAACACGTTGGTCCACCTCTGGCCCCAATGCGAACAGTTATTCCACTTGGCACTGACTGACAGAGTTGTTAGAGTTCCCCCTGAGGGACATCGTGGCAAATTATGTACAACTGCCGCGTTAGATCGTCAAAATCCCGGACTGATCGGGCGCCCTGTGGAGAGATCCGGCGACCTTGTTTGCCAACGTAGAGTTTGGTAAGCACGAAAAGAAGCAGCAGAGACTCACGGGAAGTACGGGCGTGCATTATCCTCCTGAAAAGTAAGCCCAGAATGGCTTGCCATGAAGGACAACAGCACGGGGAGTAGTATATCGTCGACGTACCGCTTGCGCTGTAATGGTGCTGGGTATGACAAGCAAAGGAGTCCTGCTACGAAAAGAAATGTAACTCCGGACCGTCACTCCCTGTTATTAAGCCGTATGGCGTGCGACTGTCAAGTTGGTATCCCTGCGTTGTGCAGAGCGTCTCCACAAACGTCTTCGGTTTGCAATCTCATTAACTGGAGTAGAATTGTCTTCATTGATAAGTGCTCGTTATTTGAAAGATCTAACGCGCCACTTGGACAGAATTTGGAACGATATTTCTCAGGAGGACATCCATCACCTCTATCAATCAATGCCAAGACGAACAACTGCTTGCATAGGAGCCAGAGGTGAACTAGCGCGTTTTAGACTCACTCAATTTGTGAAGCTCTTCCTGTTGAATGAATCGACGATTTTTTCTCATTTTGTAATCATTTGTTTGTCTGTACATTTACATAAAATTTACCGATTTCCTTCCGATTCGGATAATTCATTTGTGCCGTATTTTTTTCTACTGCAGTGCACTTCAATAAAAAATAAACGAATAACTAGTTTTCTGCTTATTATTCACTCAAGTATGAAATCTACCACTGCAGAGAAATTAATTCAAGGTTGTAATTTAGATGACGAATGGCTAATTCAGTGAATAATGTATTCTGACGTTCAAAGAGCCGGTAGGCTTCATAGTCAAACATGCCATTTGAGATGGTTAATAGAAATTTTTTTTGTACAGTGTACGACCATATGTCACTAGTGCAAAATTAAGCTAGGTTACGAGATTTTTAATCGCATCACACCACTTAATTAAAGAAGAAGAACTGATAGTGATCGGGCCAAATATCTCACGAAATAAGCATCAAACGGAAAAACTACGAAGAACGAAACTTGTCTAGCTTGAAGGGGGAAACCAGATAGCGCTATGGTTGGCCCGCTAGATGGCGCTGCCATAGGTCAAACGTATATGAACTGCGTTTTTTTTTTAAATAGGAGCCACCATTTTTATTACATATTCGTGTAGTAAGTGAAGAAATATGAATGTTTTAGTTGGACCACTTTTTTCGCTTTGTGATAGATGGCGCTGTAATAGTCATAAACTATGCGTGTTATCACGTGCCATTCCGCCAGTGCGGACGTATTTGCTTTGTGATACATTACCCGTGTTAAAATGGACCGTTTACCAATTGCGGAAAAGTTCTATATCGTGTTTATGTATGGCTATTGTGATCAAGCTGCCCAACGGTCGTGTGCTATGTATGCTGCTCGCTATCCTGGACGACATCATCCAAGTGTTCGGACCGTTCGCCGGATAGTTACGTTATTTAGGGAAACAGGAAATGTTCAGTCACATGTGAAACGTCAACCACGACCTGCAACAAATGATGACGCCCGAGTAGGTGTTTTAGCTGCTGTCGCGGCTAATCCGCACATCAGTAGCAGACAAACTGCGTGAGAATCGGGAATCTCAAAAACGTCGGTGTTAAGAATGCTACATCAACATCGATTGCACCCGTACCATTTTTCTATGCACCAGGAATTGCATGGCGACGACTTTGAACGGCGTGTACATTCTGCAACTGGGCACAAGAGAAATTACGGGACGATGACGGATTTTTTGCACGCGTTCTATTTAGCGACGAAGCGTCATTCACCAACAGCGGTAACATAAACCGGCATAATTTGCACTATTGGGCAACGGAAAATCCACGATGGCTGCGACAACCTTGGCGGGTTAATATATGGTGCGGCATTATGGGAGGAACGATAACTGGCCCCCATTTTATCGGTGGCAATCTAAATGGTGCAATGTATGCTGATTTCCTATGTAATGTTCCACCGATGTTACTGCAAGATGTTTCACTGCATGACAGAATGGCGATGTACTTCCAACGTGGTGGATGTCCGGCACATATCTCGCGTGCAGTTGAAGCGGTATTGAATAGCATATTTCATGACAGGTGGATTGGTCGTCGAAGCACCATACCATGGCCCGCACCTTCACCGGATCTGACGTCCACGGATTTCTTTCTGTGGGGAAAGCTGAAGGATATTTGCTATCGTGCTCCACCGACAACGCCTGACAACATGCGTCAGCGCATTGTCAATGCATGTGCGAACATTACGGAAGGCGAACTACTTGCTATTGAGAGGGATGTCGTTACACGTATTGCCAAATGCATTGAGGTTGACGGGCATCATTTTCAGCATTTATAGCATTAACGTGGTATTTACAGGTAATCACGCTGTAACCGCATGCGTTCTCAGAAATGATAAGTTCACAAAGGTACATGTATCACATTGGAACAACCGAAATAAAATGTTCAAACGTACCTACGTTCTGTATTTTAATTTGAAAAACCTACCTTTTGCCAGCTGTTAATCTAAAATTTTGAGCCATCTGTTTGTGACTATTACAGCGCCATCTATCACAAAGCCAAAAAATTTGTCCAACTAAAACATTCATATTTCTTTACGTACTACATGAATATGTAATAAAAAATGGTGGTTCCTGTTTAAAAAAACGCAGTTGATATCCGTTTGACCTATGGCAGCGCCATCTAGCGGGCCAATCATAGCGTCATCTGGTTTCCCCCTTCAAGCAAGACAAGTTTCGTTCTTTGTAGTTTTTTCGTTTGACGCTTATTTCGTGAGATATTTGGCCCGGTCACGATCAATGGACCACCCTGTATATTTTGCAATTCAATGCGAATTTTCGTTGGGGTACAAGTATCAGTTACGGATGTTGCTATTGTGCAAGTGATATTAGTTTCGTCAGTGAGTTGCAATAGTAGATCATTTAGCAGTAATTGGCTGACCGGATTCAAGCCTACTGGCAGAGTCCCAAAAAAGATCACCATATGTTCAGGAGAAAGTCATTGCGCTAAATTGTCTCTTACAAGACTGCTTCAAAGGTCTTAAGCTGAGCTCCGAAACACCTTATATTTCTCTACAACTACCTCTGCGGTTACAGGCGTACCACTAATAAGTTTTACTTCTGCACAGTGATAGAGGAAAACCGAGTCGCCACCGACGCAGTTGCCGACAAGTACTTCAAACCCGGCACCCTGGACAGCCTGGACGCCATGAGGCCAAGTCTGATTGACGTAAGTGATACCCGAAGCCTGTCATGTTCGTTTGATACGTGCTTCAGCGCCAGAAATAAAATACATACATGTTGGAAACGCTCTACTATTATCAACATCATTCTGAGTTACATATTGTACTGAATAACTATGGAATAAAAATTTTACTACCAGGTGCTTCCACTTTTCTCGATGACAGTAGTTATATTTTGCCGAAGTCTAATAACACCACCAACAAGTGGATTACATGAATATAATAACTTGACCTATGAAGCTTTCACTTTTTTACGTTTTTGAGGCCAGTCAGTAAATACTATTGTCCAACTTTTGTTGGCCCAATTAGGAATATGAAACTAATTGAGACACCCACATCGAACTACACTCCAAGTTTCGTGCAGTAAGGCCGATATAGCAATGGTCACCCTTAAACTTTATGGGTCACTGATATCCATGGGAAAACGTGAAAAGTAAGAATATAATGCAAGCTGGTAGCTAATATACGAATCAGGAGATTTTCTTTATTAATTTCATTTTTATAATTAAATAAATTTGTTAATAAAGTTTAGTTTCTGTGCTATTAAATGGATACCTTTGACTTTAGTGGGTAATATGTTAAGTCATTTGCTTCTTGTTTTTCAGAACTGACGTTATACTCTCCAATCACCTTTTACCTTTAGAAGAAAGTGGGTGTACAGACGCAAACGTGCATCGAATATCAAATATCTGTGGGAGCTACTGTAATACTAGCTTGTAGTGTGGAGGCCCAACAAAATGTTTCACAGGTGGTGGCATAAGAATCCGATAAAATATTTTTCGGTTTAGCTGTACCACCCCACATAATGGAGTACTGCTGTTAGTTCAGATGGTCTGTGTGTAAAATATAAATAAATACTCAATGTCAGCGTCGTTAAATTTTAAACTTTATAAAAAATTTCCGACATGCTTCGGAAGCATTTCTTCAATTACAGGTAGCAGTACCGGGGTTTACCTCAGCACCATTGCTTTTGAGACACCAGTTATTTCGAAACATGTTTAGTCCTCTCTATCTGCGTTGTATATTTTCCTCTAGAGCACAGAAACTGATCTCAACACATCCATTATTTACAAACTACGTGTAACTGGGCAGATATTCTCTGAAAAATCATACATCATTGGGAAAGCTTTCGTGCTTTCCATCAGTTTAAGAACTGGTTCAAAGATACTCAGTTTCCATTAATGAAGAGAAGAACGTACTCATATTTCGTGGAGAATAAGCATTAACTTCAGACTTAATGAGGTAAAAAGTAATTCATTTTTTTTAGACTTTTCTACAATAGTATTCCAAAATATGGTCTAATATCCCCTGTGAAACTGTGTGTATGTAAAGAATCGTAGGAGAAAATGAAAATGTGTTTCTGGGCTGAAAGTTGTAAATTTTGTCACACGTAGTATTATAACTATTGTTTTTGGCGGATTCTTGGCTCGTATTGCAGAAGACAGTGCTTTTTCATTTGTTTAAAACGTCCTCATTAGTTAGCCATCTATTTTTCGTCGTTCTTCTGTAGCACCACATTTCCAAAGATTCCACTCTCTTCTTGTCTGAACTGTTTATCATCCACATTCCACTTCCGTACAAGACTGCGCTCTCGATTATTTCTTTCAAAAAAGATTTCCCAACTCATAAATGTCTATTCTATGTTAGTAAATATGTGTCTTTCAGAAATGCTTTCATTGCTGTTCATAGTCTGCATTTCAATACCGTCTTTACTTCGCCCATCATCAGTTATTTTGCTGCCCAAATAACAAATCTCATCTTCTACTTTTATTGTCTCATTTCCTACTCTGGTTCCCACAGCAAATCCCGATTTAATTCAACTACACTCAATTATCCTTGTTGTACTTTTGTTGATGCTCACCTTGAAGACACTATCCATTCAGTTCAAGTTATATTCACAGTCCTGCTGGTATTACAGCGGTTTTGATACCGTCTTTTCATCACTTTGATTTATTTATGAAAGCGCTCACTCTCTTCTTCATTAATTTCGCCGAAACTGTCAAGGAAAAAGTCAAGAAACTGTTCACAAAGAGGAATCTTGAAACTCATGAAAACAGCCTATGGTGTTGATCTTTTCTGGCATAGTCACTTCGTAATTTGGATATCTTTCTGTTGCCTAAGAATGTAGTTATGGCCTAAACAAGCCTCCCCCATAGTACCAGTCATTTTTTTTTCAATGTTGGACTCGAACATCGTTTTTCAAATGCCAAGTGCATAAGAACGCCTTCCTTCAGTTTCGCTTGTGACAGATTTCTTTGGGTACGGTTATCACAAACTGTTTAGTTTGGCCCACCTTAATGTGTTAAGGCGATTGTAGAGATGAGGTTTTTGCTCAAAACGTTCTTCACTGCAGCCATCAAAGATTTTCTTGCAGGCCAAGTTATTCAAATTTTGATACCTTGTGTTACGATATCATTCAGAATTCATGTTAGTAATTGGAGTAGCACAGGAAATGTAAGGCTATATCATTAAAATCGCTGAAAATCATTTCTTAGAATGTTGAGTGTTATGTGTAAAAACTCATACGAGTTATCCAACTATCTTTTTTTTCCATTTTTTAATTCTGTCGGTTGGGCCTTTGTTACCAGCCGACGCGATGACGAACTCTGCAGACACATTTTCCATGGTATGCCCCGACGTTTTTCATTTCTACGGGGATGCCCTATATTCATCAGAGTCTTTCTCTTTTTTGAACTTGAAGTGCAATTCGGATTATCTAAGCGACTTTGAACGATAAAAAGAGCTAGAATCATGTTCTCTGAGTACAGGAGAAGTCAGATATCACTGGCAAAGTTTTAATGGCAATGTGCTACAAGCAAAGAAAAGTATATAAACTTGCTACTTGAATCCTGAAATTTATATTCACGGAAGTTTACTGGTATCATTACCGGTTATGAAATTATAAGTTACGTCTGATCTGAAGTGTGACGTAACTGAATCTGCAAATTAATGTTGAATTTCTGCTGAAGTATTAATGTTATTGCAGTATTCGTATCTTGTGCGAAGCAAAAGTCTATGTTGGCGATATTTTCCACTGATTTCAGTTGGCCGGAGCTGTTCACTTCAAAGGGCCTGCCATCACGACAGTGGAGTTCAACTCCAAAACTGGAAACACGACCTATTTATATTCCTTCAACCATCAAGACAAGTACAACTACGAAGGTAAGACCAGTTGTGTACTTGGCGTACTCAAAAAGAGCAAAATCTGCTAGTCTTCATTCAGTGTATCATTGCAGTACGTAACAATACTATAACTAGATAACAGCAGACGAACTTTAGATGACAGATCCAAGATGACCGCTGCCTTCACTCAACACGACGCACAACACTTATGCTGTTCTACGTAGTATTGCGATCGATACTTCGAAGTGTACAGGGTACAGAATTTATCAAGTACAACCAACATCATATGCTGACATGTGAAACTGATTTTCTTTCTTTCCAAGCAATGCGAGAGACAATCACATGAAAGGGTAAGCATAAGATATTCTGTTAGCATCCCGAAACAAATCGCTGTAGCAGTTTTAGTCTTCCTTAGCACTGATAATATTCGTAGTTCAAAATGGTTCAAATGGCTCTGAGCACTATGGGACTTAACTGCAGTGGTCATCAGTCCCCTAGAACTTAGAACTACTTAAACCTAACTAACCTAAGTACATCACACGCATCCATGCTCGAGGCAGGATTCGAACCTGCGACCGTAGCGGTCGCGCGGTTCCAGACTGTAGCGCCTAGAACCGCTCGGCCACCCCGGCCGGAAATATTCGTAGGGCTTGATTTATTAGCGTAAGTTATATTTATGACTTTATAATACAGGGTTATTGACGAAGATATGCAAATATTTTAATATGTTATTCTACAAGTGAAACTAAAGAAAAAAGTTCATGTAATCGTAGGTCCGCAAATGTTTAGTTACGGAGTTACGGCTAATAGAAGATGTTGCCTGAAATTTAGCAGCTTCACTAGTATGAAGCTATAGCGAAACTTCACGAGGTTAAAGTAAAGCACGATTCCATTTATTTGGTTGTTATTGGTCTGGCGAATCTAATAAAACATCTAACAAAACATTATGAATGCAATAGTCGAAATTAAGAACAATCTTGTGAAACTGAAACGAGCAACAAAATCTGTTCATACGCGTGCAACTAAATGCATTGAAATCGGTGGAGCTATTTTTGAATACTTATTGTGAATGTATGTACTCTGTAAAACTTCCTCAACACTGAGCTTTGTTTTTTCCGGTTTAACATGAATTCACGTATGCTATGGTATTAATAAAAGCGGATTATTCGACACATTCATACAGTTTCAGTTAACGTTATTACCACCATTTTTCCAAAATTAAATTCTCTAAAACTTCTGTGAAAACTTTGTGCAATTTTCTGGAATTTAAAAAACGAGTTGGGCCAAGTAGTTAACAAATTAAAAATGTTAGGAAATTACTTCTTTGCTTCTCTGCATGTTCTGGTAAATGTCTACAGATACACGTATAGGACATGTTTTATTAGATTCGCCAGATCAATAACAACAAAATAAATGGAAATCGTTCTATAACCTCGTCCAGTTTTGCGATGGCTTCATACAAGCGAAGTTGCTAAATTTCAGGCAAAATCTTTTACTAGCCGTAACTCCGTAACGAAACATTTGCGAAACTGTGTTTATATGAACTTTTTTCTTTAGTTTTACTCGTAGAATAACATATTAAAATATTTGCGTGTCTTTGTGAATCACACTGTATAAATGATCTTGAATGTGGCACTTGCAAATGAAATGCAAATTATGTACATCAGATGCAGAAATCTAAGATGAGTACGTTACAAAGATTTCCACAAAATAATTGATTTGGAGTATGGTCAGTGCGTTCTTTTTAAACTGTGCAAAACGCTATGGCAAAAATTTACTCTGTTTACATCATTATGTTCCAATAATAATTTGCCCGTATATTAATGAAAATTTCCCAGAGTTTCTAGTCATTGTTACTAACAAGAGAATGGGATATTGACAGGAGCAGGCAGTGGTTAAGTCCGTCTCACTTACGAGGCAGTCTGTGGGGGGCAGTTGAGTGACGATCTTTGGAGGCAGCTGCCCGTCGACATAAGTCGTCCTTTTGCGACGTGTCTTGCATGCTGTGGTGACCGTGAGAGAGCGTGGACTATAGTTCTCTGATGGTCTCCTTACTCGAAATCAAACTCATCTGTAGGAATCATTATGGGTTCCGTAAACAACGATCGTGTGGAACCCATCTCGCCCTGTTCGTTCACTAGACCCAGAAATCAATAGATATCGGGTCCCAGGTTTATGCTGTGTTCCTTCACTTCCAACGGTTTTCGATACAGTTCCACACCGCCATCTAATGAAAAAAAAAGAGAGAGTATGGTACAGCAGACCATGTGTGTGACTCGACTGAAGAGTTTATAGCAAACGAAACACAACATGTAATTAACAACAATGAGAAATCTTCAGACATAAAAATAACGTCGGGTGTTCTCGAACGGTGTGTTGTAGGACCATTACTTTCCACAACATGTGTAAATATATAGGGTGTAATGGGTATAAGTGTAGATATTTCTGTTGGTGACAGGACATTGTACCGAACAACATTACATCAGCATTTAGTTCATTTGCAGATCAAAAATTGTAGGTATTAGAAGTAGTATACTTTTAGGTTGGTTAGTACCTCCTAGTACGTGTGGCAGAGATTAGATTAGATTAGATTAGTTGGTACTTGTTCCATAGATCGTGAATACGACACTTCGTAATGATGTGGAACGTGTCAGGTTAATAAAAGGTGTCTGTACAAGATATTATATTACACAAAATATTACATGACACTTCATATTTTGTTTTGTTTTGTGAGGGCTGGGGAAATTACCCACTTACTACATACAAAAATTCATCTAATGAGTAGAAGCAGTTTCCATTAAGAAATTCTTTTAATTTCCTTTTAAGTGCTATATGGCTATCTGTCAGACTTTTGATGCTATTAGGTAAGTGACCAAAGACTTTTGTGGCAGCATAATTTACCCCTTTCTGAGCCAATGTTAGATTTAACCTAGAGTAGTGAAGATCGTCCTTTCTCCTAGTGCTGTAGCCATGTACACTGCTATTACTTTTGAATTCGTTCGGATTGATAATAACAAATTTCGTGAGTGAATATATATATTGTGAGGCTACAGTGAAGATCTCTAGCTCTTTAAATAAGTGTCTGCAGGATGATCTTGGATGAGCTCCAGCAATTATTCTGATTATACACTTTTGTGCAATGAACACTCTTTCACTCAATGATGAATTACCACAGAATATGATGCCATACGAAAGCAGGGAATGAAAACAGGCGTGGTAAGCTAATTTACTCAGATGTATATCGCCAAAATTTGCAATGACCCTAATAGCATGAGTAGCTGAACTCAAACGTTTCAGCAGATCCTCAGTGTCTTTTTTCCAATTCAACCCCTCATCAATGCATACACCAAGAAATTTGGAATATTCTACCTCAGCTACCGATTTCTTATCGAAGTCTATATTTATTAATGGTGTCATTCCATTTACTGTGTGGAACTGTATATACTGTGTTTTGTCAAAGTTTAATGAGAGCCCATTTGCAGAGAATCACTTAACGATTTTCTAAAAAACATCGTTTACAATTTCACCAGTTAATTCTTGTTTGCTGGGTGTGATAGCTATACTTGAACCATCGGCAAAAAGTACCAGCTTTGCAATCTTCGTGAATATAGAATGGCAAGTCATTAATATATATTAAGAACAGCAGAGGACCTAAGATCGCACCTTGCGGCACTCAATTCTTGATTGTTCCCCAGTATGAGAAATCACCAGTTTTTTTGCATATTATACAAGACCGTTAATGGCTTGCTCTTGCCATTGTTTATTTTTCCCCGGGCAGCAGGTCAGATGATGTATGAACATGTGGACGCAACACAACTAGTGTTTACTGTCAGGCGTAGTCCAGCTAGTGATGTTGTTACGACCATGCAGAAAACATCAACTGTTAAGTTTGTGACGTGTTTGTGAGGAGGCTGTTTGACGCAGAGAAAAAACAACCAATGCGCTGATGTGTGTACATACTAAGATACTACATATAAAAAATACAGGAGGAGGCAACTTAATGTACAATCGCAGTAATGGGATGATTGTGTTTGACGGTCAACAATGCAGGTAAGGCATGTGTTGCGCTGGATTGTCATCGTTCAGTACTGATTAGTCATCAGTGCAGGCTGTTTACGAATAGTGCACACTTCGTATTTGCATTCAGATGTCGGCGTGTAATGAAAGACCTGACAGACTTCCAAAAAGAGCAGAATGTGGGGGCCCGATTAGCTGCAACATCAGTAACAAGACAGCCAACTTACTGCATATTTAAAGAGCAACTGTTTTAGCATTCATGGTGGTTGTTGTTGTGGTCTTCAGTCCTGAGACTGGTTTGATGCAGCTCTCCACGCTACTCTATCCTGTGCAAGCTTCTTCATCTCCCAGTACCTACTGCAGCCTACATCCTTCTGAATCTGCTTAGTGTATTCATCTCTTGGTTTCCCTCTACGATTTTTACCCTCAACGCTGCCCTCCAATACTAAATTTGTGATCCCTTGATGCCTCAGAACATGTCCTACCAACCGATCCCTACTTCTAGTCAAGTTGTGCCACAAACTCCTCTTCTCCCCAGTCCTATTCAGTACCTCCTCATTAGTTATGTGATCTACCCATCTAATCTTCAGCATTCTTCTGTAGCACCACATTTCGAAAGCTTCTATTCTCTTCTTGACAAACTAGTTAACGTCCATGTTTCACTTCCATACATGGCAACATTCCATACATACACTTTCAGAAACTACTTCCTGACACTTAAATCTATACTCGATGTTAACAAATTTCTCTTCTTCAGAAACGTTTTCCTTGCCGTTGCCAATCTACATTTTATATCCTCTCTACTTCGACCATCATAAGTTATTTTGCTCCCCAAATAGCAAAACTCCTTTGCTACTTTAAGTGTCTCATTTCCCAATCTAATTCCCTCAGCATCACCCGGCTTAATTCGACTACATTCCATTATCCCCGTTTTGATTTTGTTGATGTTCATCTTAAATCCTCCTTTTAAGACACTGTCCATTCCGTTCAACTGCTCTTCCAAGTCCTTTCCTGTCTCTGACGGAATTACAATGTCATCGACGAACCTCAAAGTTTTTACTTCTTCTCCATGGATTTTAATACCTACTCCGAATTTTTCTTTTGTTTCCTTTACTGCTTGCTCAATATACAGATTGAACAACATCGGGGAGAGGCTACAACCCTGTCTCACTCTCTTCCCAACCACTGCTTCCCTTTCATGTCCCTCGACTCTTATAAGTGCCATCTGCTTTCTGTACAAATTGTACAAAGCCTTTCGCTCCCTGTGTTTTAGCCCTGCCACCTTCAGAATTTGAGGGAGAGTATTCCAGTCAACATTGTCAAAAGCTTTCTCTAAGTCTACAAATGCTAGAAACGTAGGTTTGCCTTTTTCTTAATCTAGCTTCTAAAATAAGTCGTAGGGTCAGTACTGCCTCACGTGTTCCCATATTTCTACGGAATCCAAACTGATCTTCCCCGTTGTCGGCTTCTACCAGTTTTTCTATTCGTCTGTGAAGAATTCGCGTTAGTATTTTGCAGCCGTAACTTATTAAACAGATAGTTCGGTAACTTTCACATCTGTCAACGCCTGTTTTCTTTGGGATTGGAATTATTATATTCTTCTTGAAGTCTGAGGGTATTTCGCCTGTCTCATACATTTTGCTCACCAGATGGCAGAGTTTTGTCAGGACTGGCTCTCCCAAGGCTGTCAGTAGTTCTAATGGAATGTTGTCTACTCCCCGGCCCTTGTTTCGACTCAGGTCTTTCAGTGCTCTGCCAAACTCTTCACGCAGCATTCATGGTAGCCTGCACAAAATATGGAAAGACATCATCATGTAAACATAATAGTGGACGCAAATCAAATGTAAATGATAGAGGTCGTCGTACGGTAACACGAATTGTGTCAAAACAACACAAAACGACGGCGGCTAAAGTGACTGCAGCAGCCATCTTCCAGACTACTTTCCATCACACTGTCAGCCGAAAACACCATAAAGCGAATATTAACGGGCGAGCTTCTGTACCGAAACCATTAGTGACGACAACCAACGTAAAGATGCGTAAAACCTGGTGCCAGGACATAAATCCCGGACTGTTGATCAGTGGTCCGACGAGTCAACGTTTTCGTTATTTCCAACATAGGGCGGGATTTACGTCTGGAGGACGCCAAAAGAAGCATACAGACCTGATTGCTTCATTCCAACGTTTAAGCGTGAAGGTGGAAGTGTGATGGTGTGGGCAGCCATATCATGGTATTCTGCTGGTCCCATCATTACTCTCAAAGGCCGTGTTACAGCCAACGAATATGTGTACAGGTGCACCCCGTGATTCAAATGTTGCTCCCCAACGATGATGCCATATTTTAGGGCAATAATGCACCAATTCACACTGCCAGGACAGTACAACCGTTGTATGAGAGGCATGCAAGTGAACTGCAGCGTCTTCCGTGGCCAGCATAGTCCCCTGGCTTGAACATTGTCGAAGTCTTGTGGGCGATGTTGGAGCGCAGACTCCGGAGCAGATTTCCGCCTCCCTCGTCACCACAAGAGTTAGAAGAGGTTGTGATCGAAAAGTGGCGTAACATTCCACTGGAGACTATAAAATCATTATATGTCAGTATTTCAAGAAGAATCGCAGCTATATTATGGGCAAATGTGGGTCGAACCCCTTATTAATAAACTATTCCCAAGCACGTACACGCATTATTTTGCCTATCCCCTGTATCTGCACTCATACCCGTTACATACTGTACGTAAATGTATAAACATCAGAAGCTCCATGAGGCGATTGATCGATGCTTCTGCTTTATACGGACAAGTCCCAACGCAAGAAAAGTGTACCGAATTGCAGGAAGGCCTGCAGAGAGACGATGCTTGGTGGAGAGAGCGGCAGGTGGCGCTCAGCCAGTGGCGGATACAGCAATACCTCAAGGAGGGTCCGCTAAAGATGTCTTGAATTACCTTTACTTTTACCGCAGTAAAAAATAATCAAGTCACATGCAAAGTTTAACTCTCGAATAAACACTTTATTCGCGCTGAAAAATGCAACACCAGTACACTTGGCACTAAAACACACACGGTCACACTCCGCGTATTTCTAATATCACACTGACTGAAGTCCGTGGTTATAGCCAATATTCGCAGTTGTTCACTTTGTATCACTTCCAAGTTATCGCGAAGATTGTAGCTTTCAAACTGGCTACTTGACAGCGACTCTGCTTTCCTCATATATGTGGCTCGGTTGTTTCGACAACAATCGCTGCCAGAATGGTCGCTTCCAAATTTTTATGGAGTGTGAACAAATACCTACTATGAAAGCGACAAGCCAATATGTACCTTATGACGTATAATATAATGACGAGTTTCCAATGATGACGTCATCCGGCAATTTATGTGTGTGGAACATTTATTGTCGTATTACGAGTCAGGTATGGGAAACTATTGTTACGTTATTAGTAAAAATATTGTTACGGGTCTCGTAACAATATTTTTACTGAGAAATTACTATTATTAATACTTTACAACCAACTGATCACTCTCACTCTTGACTAATCTGCACGCTAGCACTTGCTACAACTAGGACTTTTACTTATTCATTCTTCAGTCTTAACACACTACTGGCCATAAAAATTGCTACACCAAGAAGAAATGCACATGATAAACGGGTATTCATTGAACAAATGTATTATACTAGAACTGATATGTGATTATATTTTCACGCAGTTTGGGTGCATAGATCCTGAGAAATCAGCACCCAGAACAACCACCTCTGGCCGTAATAACGGTCTTGATACGCTTGGGCATTGAGTCAAACAGAGCTTGGATTGCGTGTACAGGTACAGCTGCCCATTGACCAGACGTTTTCAATTGGTGAGAGATCTGGAGAATGTGCTGGCCAGGGCAGCAGTCGAACATTTTCTGTATCCAGAAGTGCCCATACAGGACCTGCAACATGCGGTAGTGCATTATCCTGCTGAAATGTAGGGTTTCACAGGGATCGAATGAAGGGTAGAGCCACTGTTCAAAGTGCTGTCAATGCGGACAAGAGGTGACCGAGACTTGTAACCAATGGTACCCCATACCATCACGCCGGGTGATACGCCAGTATGGCGATGACGAACACACGCTTCCAATGTGCGTCCACCGCGATGTCGCCAAACATGGATGCGACCATCATGATGCTGTAAACAGAACCTGGATTCATCCGAGAAAATGACGTTTTGCCATTCGTACATCCAGATTCGTCGTTGAGTACACCATCGCAGACGTTCCTGTCTGTGATGCAGCGTTTAAGGGTAACCGCAGCCATGGTCTCCGAGCTGATAGTCCATGCTGCTGCTAACGTCGTCGAACTGTTCGTGCAGATGGTTGTTGTCTTGCAACGCCCCCATCTGTTGACACCGGGATCGAGACATGGCTGCACGATTCGTTACAGCCATGCGGATAAGATGCCTGTCATCTCGACTGGTAGTGATGCGAGGCCGTTGGGATCCAGCACGTTGTTCCGTATTACCGTCCTGAACCCACCGATTCCATATTCTGCTAATAGTCATTGGATCTCGACCAACGCGAACAGCAATGTCGCGATACGATAAACCGCAATCGCGATAGGCTACAATCCGACCCTTATCAATGTCGGAAACGTGATGGTACACATTTTTCCTCCTTGCACGAGACATCACAACAACGTTTCACCAGGCAACGCCGGTCAACTGCTGTTTGTGTATGAGAAATCGGTTGGAAACATTCCTTATGTCAGCACGTTGTAGGTGTGAATGCTGTGAAAAGCTAAATCATTTGCATATCACAGCATCTCCTTCCTGTCGGTTAAATTTCGCGTCTGTAGCGCGTCATCTTCGTGGTGTAGCAATTTTAATGGCCAGTAGTGTATTTCTGCTTCTGAACGTAAACTAGCATCCTATTCGGCGAATAGTCCGTGTTTATAACGCTACGTATCGAAGATTCTCTGTACATGAATACAGTATAATATTCGCGACCTTTCTCGAACAAATTCCCGACAATATAACATATCGAGATCACTAGAATGGCCGCGACTCTTCTCGTCGGTATGTGTTAGCTATCTATGTGCCAGACAGAAACGTATAAAATACGATGACGCAGACGTACGTGCTACAAAGGAAAGTACAAAAACTCGATAACTCGATTCAGTCGACTGACAGAAGAAACGAACGAATAGTGTACGGGCTACGGCGCGGGTGACCATTAAAGGGGGCGGGGGGGGGGGGGGGGGCGACCGCGCATATGTATCCGCCACTACGTCAACATAAACTAACTTAACGTATTGCACATAAAGTGCAGAAAGATCCATTATTTTATGATTACACGACAGCAGAACAAGCAATGGAAGCAGTCATGTCAATAAAATACCTAAGAGTACGTGCATGCGGGGCAAATTAAAGCAGAAGGATAACATAAAAGTAATCGCAAGTAAATCAGTTGCCAGACTGTGAGTCATTGGAAGAAACCTCACTATGTGTAATTTACAGACAAATGAGCTAGATTATCAACACCTCGATCGACTAATACGAGGGCCATTACGTAAGTCTGTAAGTAGGCTGTTTAGGTTTTCATATTGGTAACGCCGCGTAGCGCTCTGTATGAAAATCACTGGCTGTGCTGTGTGCAGTCTGTGGCTGGTTTGCATTGTTGTTTGCTATTGTAGTGTTGGGTAGTTGGCTGTAACGTAGCGTTGCGCAGTTGCAGGTGAGCCGCCAGCAGTGGTGGATGTGGGGAGAGAGATGGCGGAGTTTTGAGAGCGGATGATCTGGACGTGTGTCCATCAGAGACAGTAAATTTCTAAGACTGGATGTCATGAACTATATATATATATATATATATATATATATATATATTTTATTTATCTGATTTTTGTGAGGTAAGTGATTCATGAAAGGTATAGGTTATTGTTAGTCAGGGCCATTCTTTTGTAGGGATTTTTGAAAGTCAGATTGCGTTGCGCTAAAAATATTTTGTGTCAGTTTAGTGTTGATCAGAAAATGTAAAGAGAGTAATGTCTGAGTACGTTCAGTTTTGCTCAGCTGTTTGAAAAGCAAATAATGTAAGAGGTTTATCAGCACAGTAATTTATAGATTTTTCTAAGCGGACGTTTCAAGTCGTGACAACTATGATATATCGTGCGGAAATGTGCCATCACCATAACTGCTGCAAATACATTCAAAAGCCAGCGGCAAACAGCACCGAAACCAACTGACAGATTGCGACCGCATGCTGTGATGGCTCAGCACCACCTCCTGAAAGATTTAGTGTAAACTTGGCCGTGTTGCAAGATGGATGATGATGTAAGCAGAGTGGAACAGCGAGTATACGTGCAAATTGTCTTTCTCGCTAGCGGAAATGCTACTCACAAGGGGAAGGCCTCAGAGACGGCCAATCGATTCGACTCAGATTTGGCAGGTCGCTTGTGTACAACCTAAAACGAAGGAATCTAAAATATTTTGGGTCAACACCCCCACGTTTTTGAGAAAATCATCCCTAAAGGTTATGACGAGCGATCGACTGAAAATTGGCGGGATCGATAGATAATTGTAAATAGAGCATTTCTCGTCATGAGGTATGGGGTCCGAAAACGCATACTTTTCTAGAAATCGAGGTAAGAAACTTCAACTGCCGCGTCTGTACCCACACTGTTAACGCCTGTCGCCAACAGCGCCGATAGCTCAACGGCCAAGGTAACTGGCTGGGAATCGGAAAACCCGGGCTCGAATCTCGAAGAAACCTAGCGGATGTTATTCTTTTCGTTTGTATTTTTCCCTATCTCAATTGATAGGGATAGGAGGGTTAACAAGGTAAGTAAATTAATAAGGAATGATGATAAAGTAGGCAAACTAATTTTCCAAACGCCGTGAGTTAGTAAAGTATTAAACTTTTAAGGCTTGACACATAAAAACAACTCCGAGTAAAAGTGTTGCGACTTCCTCACGAGGGATCACAGATAGCCAACCGTGCGACGCTTGTTTACAGTGAGGCACGGGATAGAATGCACGCGGGGAGAGTTATGTTGTCCCGGTTGCCTGTTCGTCATATCATAGGGAAGGAACAGTGTAGCTGTCGAAAGATCGCATGCTCGTGATGCCGTGAGTATATTTGTTTCCAATGTTTATATGACAAGTACCATCCATCTAGTTGTTCGAAGAAAAGTGAGGACACGTAACAGTGGCTGGAAGAGCCATTGTAAAGTGACCTGGAGTAACATTATAGTTGTTTACTATCCCAAGAGGTTTGAGAAATTTATTTGCCTGCCTTATTATCATTCCTTGTTGATTTACTTACCTTATTAACCTTCCTATCCCTATCAATTGAGATATGGAAAAATACAAACCAAAAGAATAACATCCGCTACGTTTCTTCGAGATTTGCAGCCAGTAACCTTGGCCGTTACGCCATCGGTGCTGTCGGCGAAAAGAGTTGACCATGTGGGTACAGAAGCGGCAGTTGTAAAAGTTTCTTACCTCGATTTCTGGAAATGTATGCGCTTTCGGACCCCATACCTCATGATGAAAAATGCTCTATTTACAATTATCTATCGATCCCACCAACTTTGAGTCGATCGCTCGTCATAACCTTCAGGGGTGATTTTCTCAAAAACGCGGGGGTGTTGACTCAAAATATCTTAGATTCCTTCGTTTTAGGTTGTACACAAGCGACCTGCCAAATCTGAGTCGAATCGATTGGCCGTCTCAGAGGCCTTCCCCTTGTCGGTGTCATGTGGAGCTACAAGCAGCTGTGGGTGATAGAGCGTCACTCACGGAGATCTTGTGGATTGTAACATATGACAGCCGCAGTATTCTGGCGTGTCACCCTGTTAGGGAGGTCAAACGGTAAATGTCCAATACTACTGGAACTTCCTGCTGTACCACGTGCGATGTACACTTCGGCGAAACCGTCGGGCACTGCTGGATACTGCAGTCATACTCCATGACAGTGCTGGAGCCCAGGCTGCAGGTGTCATCAAGAATTGTATACAGCGGTGTGGGTGTGGATCCCCTCACTCACCGTGCGGGTGGGCAACGTCTCACCCCCACCCACGCAAATCACCAGACCTCAGTTCATCAGACTCCGACCCTTATTCCAGAACTGAAGGCACTTTGCAAACAGGGGGGATATCCTCGCGGCATTTGTGGGACAGGTGGCACACATTGATGGTAATACCAGTGCCATTCGTACTTCGCCTTCCCCATCGTTAGCAACCCTGTGCGGATGCTCTGTCAGACTATTTTGATGGACAGTAACTGATTTTGATTCATTTTTGTTCCGTTTGTACTGGTGCACAATAAATTTACGCAGGGTTCCAATGCTTGTGTTTCATTTCAGCCTTTACCGTGGCCTGCTTACTGGAAACCTATTTTATGTTGTCATTCAGGTACATCCTGCCTTACTGGTTCAATGCAAATCGGGGAATACCCATATTGTCGCATTATGACGAGGTATACCGTAATTGCCATGACTTATAGAATGACTCTTGTACTTGAATGCTTACTCGTCGGTAATGGTACCCGTACTGGATAGGCTTCCTAGAGCGAACAGAGAATATCCAAAGAAGAGCAGCGCGTTTCGTTACAGGTTCTTTTACTTAGTGCGAAATCTTCAAGCTGATGCTCAGCTAACTCCAGCGGTGGACGTTGCAACACTGGTTTAGTACTAAAATTCCGAGACCATACATTGCTACGAGACTCAACCAATATATTCCTGTGCCCTATGTATACCTCGCGAAAACACCGTGAACATAAAATTAGAGAGATTCAGGCTAAGAAGGAGGGTTACCAACGTTCATTCTTCCCGAGAACCATTCGTGGCTGGAGCAGGAAAGCGGGCAAGCGACTCTGTTACACAAAAACACTGTTACACAAAGTACCCTCCGCCACACACCGTAAGGTGTTTCACAGAATTTAGATTCCACAGTAAATGTAGGTGAGCGATATCTGAGCTGTTGCCAAATGTCTCCCCTGAAAGCTTGCATCAAAGTATCAGCTCTCAGCTGTAACAGCAACAACAGGACCATCTCTCTCATAAAACTAAACACCGGCCGAACAAGCCAAGAAGACCCAACGGTAGCGACCGGCCGCCGTGTCACCCTCAGCCCCAGTCGTCACTGGATGCGGATGTGGACGGGCATGTGGTCAGCACACCGCTCTCCTGGCCGTATGTGAGTTTACGATCCCGGAGCCTCTACTTTTCAATCAAGTAACTCCTCAGCTTGCCTCACAAGGTCTGAGAGCAACCTGATTGTCAACAGCCCTTGGCAGATCGGATGGTCACCCATCCAAGTGCTAGCCCAGACCGACGACGCTGAACTTCGGTGATCTGATGGGAAGCGGTCCTTCTCTCTCATAGTACTATGAAAGGTTTTCAGTGGAAAGGTCAATAAATCAGTTCAGATTCTTATTCCCGCCAATAAAACTGTTCAACAACAATTTTCACAGTTATTGCGTAGCGTTCTCCATAGTCTTTGCTAAATGAATACAGTCATTCTTCATGGCTATGCTTTATAGCTACACTTTTTGCTTCTAGTGGCAAATTGGGGCGAATTACTTGACTTTCTATAATCGTCCAAAAAAAAGCTCTTGGCACATCTCCATTCCTGTCGATCTGAATACAACATTTTGAGCCCGCCTATGGCCGATTTCATACCCTGCTCAGTCCAAGCGTCCAGGGCCTCTTCTTTCTTGAGTGGCTCACGTCTTGTCCGTCTCATACATCAGCTCTTATTGCCGATAGCCCAGCGAATGGGCGAGAGACAGAGAGACAGCCAGATAGGGAGACAGACAGAGACAGACACACGGACACACATAGAAAAACAGAGACACATAGAGAGACACAGAGACATAGACATAGAGACACAGACATACAGTTGGTCCCATTGTTTGCCTGGAGTTGAGAAGGCAAACTCCTAAACAAATCACTTCAAAAATATTGATATACATGCACCAGAACGAGTCACATAAAAATGGTATGATCTCAGTAGATACCGAAACATCGGTTAGTTAACACAATGTACACTGGGCGTGAGTCGTGCTTGGGTAGCTCAGTTTGCCGGCACGGTAGCTCAGCGTGTTCGGTCAAAGGGTTAGCTGCCCTCTGCAATAAAAAAACTGAGTTCACCGATCAACAACGAACCGAAACGGGTGTCTTATGACGTCCGCCCCGAGCAGATACAACGAACGAATGAGAACAAAATGAAATTAAAAAAATAAAAAAGTTGGTAGAGGACTTGCCCGCGAAAGGTAAAGGTACCGAGTTCGAGTCTCGGTCCGGCACACAGTTTTAATCAGCCAGGAAGTTTCATATCAGCGCACACTCCGCTGCAGAGTGAAAATCTCATTCTGGAAACAATTTACACTGCCGAAAAAAATAGTACTCTTTTTTAGAAGTTTCCAATTCACTCAAGATTTATTGGTGTAACACTGCATACGGAGTATATGAAATGATTACATTTACAGATCAACAGCAGAAGCGGTTCTGAGATACCAAGTATCGACTCATGCTGAAACACGTGGTGTAGCATTCACACGTGGCAATGCACGCGCTGACTCTAGCATCCAGTCGATCGTATGCCACGCCTGCCCGACCTGTTCACGTAATTCTGTGAGTTCTTGGGCGACAAGTCGTACGAGCCACTTCTCGTTCCTTCATATGCCACACGTGCTCGGTCGGAGACAATTCCAGAGATCATATTGAGCACGTTGAATCTCACGGGCAGTGTGCAGGCAAGCATTATCCTCCCAGAATGACATTTTCACTCTGCAGCGGAGTGTGCGCAGATATGAAACTTCCTGGCAGATTAAAACTGTGTGCCGCACCGAGACTCGAACTCGAGACCTTTGCCTCTCGCGGGCAAGTGCTCTACCAACTGAGCTACTCATGCACGACTCACGCCCCGTCCTCACAGCTTTACTTCTGCCAGTTTGGAAAGTAGGAGACGAGGCACTGGCAGAAGTAAAGCTGTGAGGACGGGGCGTGAGTCGTGCTTTGGTATCTCAGATGGGAGAGCACTTTCCCGCGAAAGGCAAAGGTCCCGAGTTCGAGTCTCGGTCCGACACACAGTTTTAATCTGCCAGGAAGTTTCAAGCATTATCCTGTTGTAACCGCATATCACCTTCGTGTTGCAAGACCGGCAAAAGGTACAGAGCGCTGGTTGGCGTCCCTTCCTGAAACATCAAAGATGAAGGAGAGCTGTAACTTATCCCACATCAGACCATGAGGCCAGGGGTGGAGCCAATGTTTCTTGGACGAATGCAGTCTCCGAGACAGCGGTCACCATACCTACGTCGTACGCGCTAACTACCACCACTTGGGCGCTGGCAGAATCTGCTACCAACGCTGAAGACCGTAGCGAGCCATTTCATCTTCCAAGTGAGGCTCTGACGGCACCAGTGGAGCCGTGCACGTCGTTGCTCTGGTTAAAAGTGAGCGTGTCCGTTCGTATTGATACGTCCGTGCTCACAAGCCCTCTTATCTATGCTGTGGCAGCTGTGCGATCTGCCACTGTTGCCCTTACAATACGACTGTCGTATCCGGTGTCTCTGCTGCGTTACGTCCAGAACTCCGTCTACGGGTGTGGGAATGTTTCAATTGACCGCTGATACCAGCATCTTTCCATAACTGACGCAGCACGCCCAACTTTTGCGATAGGAAACGGCCATCCCGCCACTCGGAAGGCCACAGCTTGAGCACTTTCAAACTTCCTCAGTCGGCTGTAGGAAGCACGAGTAAGTCTCGGTGGCATGGTTGCCTGCTTGCTTCACACGTTGGTACCACAGAACAACAAGAAAAGAGAAGCGCAAACTCCTGTGTTAAAAGAGGGAAACACAGACCAACAGCAGCGCCTCTAGTGGTATGGAGATTAACTAATAAAGGATAAACATTGCGGGTTGCATACCTCCTAATTTATGTACGTCTAGGTTTTTTTTTTCTTTTGTTTGTAATTTTCTTATCTCAGTTTTCCGTGCGTGCTATGTACAGCTATAGCACATTGCAATACAGCAGTGACAAACCTATTATTCAGGAATATTTGTAGTCCAATTTAGCTGCTACAATTTGATTTAGCTTCAGCCATTTACACTACATGCTTGTTTCGACTTAATGTCTGTTTTAAGTGTTGCGTCAGCTTCTTACGACGCACAAAACATTCTGGAGCCTTTAAATGTTGATGGAAATCAATATAAGTGAGTAATTTACAAGTCTATTTTTGACGTTTGCGTCTGACAGTCGCTGCTCCTATGATGTTTTCTTCAGCAGCAACTCTCAGACGCAAACATCAAAAATAAGTTTGCAAACTGACACACTTACTGATTTCTATCAACCTACAAAAGCTCCAGGACGTTTTGTGCGTCATAAGAACTAGACACAACGCTTGAAATTGACAGTAAGACTCAACAAGCTTGTAGTCCAAATAACTGCCACAAACTAAAAAAAAATTGTAGCAGCTAAATTGGACTACAAATATTCCTGAATAATGTCATACTTTGAGATCCTACAAGCTGTGGCGTCAATGGAGAAAAAAACCTATTATTGAGAGAATATTCGTCAATTAAAGAGGTTCAATTAAGAAATGTTTATAACAGTGTTAATTAATGAAGAATTCTAGAATTTGTTACAACTAGGTTTGAGGACTGTAATGTCGGAGTAACTGCCCAAGAAACTTGCACTACTGACCACTAATTTCTTAAAAATATGTTCCTACATCTTATGATTGGAAATGCTTCAACACAAAAGAGAAAACAGCAATATTAAGTACCAAAAATAGGAAAGTTGGATAAAAACAGTGAAATGAAAACAAAACTTACTTTTTATTTCTCAAGCACAAAATAAAAAATTGTAGTTCATTAACACCAGTTATGGTATTAGCATCTATATAACGAACACTTGCCATAGCACCACTAGTAATGGTAGGCCTAATTCACTATTAAGAACAGTTTCACCTGATTCACTACTGATATTAGTAATTTCACAAGGAACACCTGCCACATGTTTTGGAAACACACCGCTATTTAGCCTATGCCAAGTTTTATTCACAAAATCTTCTTTGAAAAAATAATCTTCACAAACAAAATAAATAGCACAATTCACATCAGATGACAGTTTACAAACACTTTTCCACTTCAGAAGCAACTCTTGGGGTTGTTTTGGAAACCTGTAGAAATGCTTGTTGCTAACTTTCTCCATTGATACCACGTAATATCCAAATGAAAAGTCGGGGCATTTACAGGACTACTTCAACGTCACTTTTTGTTGAATATTCTGAAAAAACATAAAATTCTTCATTAAATAAAACTACTACTGATATATCAAAGTTATTTAAATAAACAAACGGAAATCACACAGCTTAATTCACGATAAAAGAGAATACATTTCATTTATAGGCTACGAGATTATTTACTGTAAATTAAATGTCTTACCTTGGGATTAATTGTGGAACGTTTTTTCAGCAGGAAATCTCTTCAGTTCCACGGTGAACTTCATGAAATTTAAAGTATAATATCTGTTTATGATGAAGCTCAGTAGTATGTAAATATGAAACAAATAGAAAGGCGACTGTAACCGCAGACTTCAGTACAGAGGAAGACGACAGAATATCAACAACCGCCATTGAACAGCTCTCATTGGTCAATTTCAGCTTCGTTTGACCCCTAGCGCCTCTAGTGGTCTGGAAGGAACTACGTGGCTTGTTGCCTCTTCTCCCATATATCTTTCACCCCCGTGGTTTGTACCACACTGAGCCTTCCGGCTGTGAGCATTCCCTGTTAAACGGTACACACAGATGGCGCTCTGGAAGTTATACCGCTACGCCATCTGTTAGCGGACGACGCTCAAACCATCATCAGCACATCTACCCCAGGTGGCATACGCCGTCATCGAATCAAAATCGACGTCATCTTTTCATTTGTACTAATTTTTTCCACCATTGTGCCAGTGTGTTTATTCAGCTGGAACTAGAAACCACAATACACCATTGAGCCCATTTCTAAGCACGAATCACGATCCTTGGTACGGGTTTGATAGCGGGCCGAGTGTACCTGGGGCTGTCGTCCAGGGGCTGGAACACTTGAAAATCTTCACACCTGTGAGATATTGAACCCGGGACATCCAAGGTCAGAGTCACTGCTCTACACACTTTTTTTAGAAGCTATCCTCCCCTTTTATGAAACCTTACAACTTGCTATTTAAAAACGAATACAACAAAATCGGAGTGGATCCTACATGGCACCATCACTTTTGCACTTTAAAAAAAATCCCTTTCCAGTCGTTCTGTGCAACAATTTTTTGTTTATTTTTTTATTAATTAAAAAGAAGCGAGACAGACAGGGTCAAAAAAATGAAATAAACTGTCTAACAATATTCCTGAAAAGACAAGAATCCAACAAGGACTAGTTAACTAAACCAATACCTTGACGACGAAATATAAAGTTCAACATATTGACTTATAAGTCGCGATGCTGTGTCACGAACACTTTCAGTTTGCTGGAACGCGAGTAGGTCCGTATCGCCTCTCCATCTACAATATAATGAACATAGTAGTCCAACAACCATGTGACTGTATTTAACTTTGCCTTTGGAAAGTAGGAGTCTGGACGCCAAAGAGGACAGTCTCAGGGATCCAGTTAGAAACGCTAATTGTTTTTTAAGTCAGTGCCAGTTCGCTTCGTAATCATGACAGGTAAATCTTGATCATCACAGGTAAATCTATGCTGCAGCGCGTATATGGCGGGGCAGCGACTGCACCGATCAGTGACACTCAGTCCAATACGAAAAACCCGCTCACTGTGTGCCAATTGGTACCACGAGGACGCCACCGGCATTGGTAGAAAAGGAAGGCTAAGATGAGCTCATATTGTCCTCCAAGTAATTTTCGGCGGTGCCCGTTCAACAGGCGCCGTACATTCAGTCCCTCCATCGCACGTTAACAAAAACTTGGCAGTGAGATACTGCCTCTGTAGAATACCAGCCCTCAAATAACTGACAGCAGTACAAAATTTACGGACACGGTTTAACTGGAAATTCACTCCACCTGCTTCAACAGGCGGATCAAGATTGGCAGGCTGTAGACAATAAAGCAGCCGAGACGTAAATGATTGGATTGCGTGAGAGAAAGTCAGCGCGGTGCGCCCAACAAATAACACGGATGCCATCGTTTGAATATCGGAAAGTCCCAAACCCCGAGAGAACGCGCACCCGCATCCACCTTGTATCGCAATCGAGAAATGTGACGCTTCCATAAAAAAAAGGACTAGACAGCTGTTTTAGTTTCCCAGTCATCATGACGGTACAGTGAAAGATCTGAGCGATGTACTATGCTTTGCACAAGGTTTAGGTGTCCAGGATCTGAACTTTCTGAAGTAAGTTAAGTGAACGCCGTACATGTTGCATTATTTCCCCCTGTATCTTCTCCGTAACCGACTTTAAACTATGTGTAGCCATTTGGAGTGGGGAGCGATCAATTATGACTCCAGAAGTTTTATGTCTACCTAACACTGTCGCTCACGAAATGACAGCATTATCACAACCTCGTAATTTCATCAATCGACATTTGCGTTCACTAATGCGGACGTCAGTTACAAAGCGAAAGACGTCGAAAGTAGCCTTGAGCAATGGAATCTCATCGGGAAAACGGAGTAATACCATCAGATCGTCTGCGTACGCTCGGACAAGACCGTCCATCCTCATAACTGAGCGATGATTCTTCGAAGAAGGAGCTCAAGTGACAGAACAAACGACGACACTGGAGGCGGACTTTCCTGAGGGTAGCCGCTACGGATGACAGTAGGGCGTATCAATTGGCCATTAACAGCCGCTGAAGCTTGGATACCAGTAAACAAATTGGACAAGACCCTGCGTGCGTCATTTGTGAACCCAATGGCTTCCAGTACCTGCAACAGGAATCTATTGCAGACCCAGTCAAATTCCTTGTCAGAATCCAAAAATGGTAGAGTACCAGGAACAGAAGTAGCAACAACCACCAACATTACAGGACGACATCCAGTTTTTTTTTCCTATTTGTGAGTCATCAGTCTTTTGACTGGTTTGATGCGGCCTGCCACGAATTTCTCTCCTGTGACAATCTCTTCATGTCACAGCAGCAATCAACGTCCTCAATTATCTGATGGATTTATACCAATTTCTGTCTTCTTCTACACTTTTTGCCCTCTACAGCTCCCTCTAGTACCATGGAAGTCAGTCTCTGATGTCTTAACAGATGTCCTATCATCCTGTCCCTTCTCCTTGTCAGTGTTTTTCACATATTCCTCTCCGATTTTGCGCACAATCTTCTCATTCCTTACCTTATCAGTCCACCTAATTTTCAACATTCGTCTGTACCACCACATCTCAAATGCTTCGATTCTCTTCTGTTCCCGTTTTCCCACAGTCCATGTTTCACTAACATACAATGCTGTGCTCCAAACGTATATTCTCATAAATTTCTTGCTCACATTAAGGCCGATATTTGATACTAGTAGACGTCTCTTGGCCAGGAATGCCCTTTTCGCCACTGCTAGTCTCCTTTTGATGTCCTCCTTGCTCCGTCCGTCACTGGTTATTTTACTGCCTAGATGGCAGAATGCCTTAACGTCATCTACTTCGTGAACGTCAGTCCTGATGTTTAGTTGCTCGCTGTTCTCATTTCTGCTACGTCTCATTACTTCCCTCTTTATTCGATTTACTCTCAGTCCATAATTTGTACTCAATAGAGTGTCCATTCCATTCATCAGGTCATGTAATTGTTCTTCACTTTTACTCAGGATAGCAGTGTCATCGGCGAATCGTATCATTGATACCCTTCCACCTTGAATTTTAATTCCCCTCCTTGAACGTCTCTTTTATTTCCATAATTGCTTCTTCGATGTACAGATCAAACAGTAGGGACGAAAGACTACATCCCTGTGTTACACCCTTTTTAATACGAGCATTTCACTCTTGCTCGTAAACTTCTGTTATTCCCTGTTGGCGCTTGTACATATTGTATATTATCCGTCTCTCCCTATAGCTTACTCCCATTTTTCTCAGAATTTCGAACAGCTTGCACCATTTTACACTGTCGAACGCTTTTTCAAATCCTTGATTTTCCTTTAGTCTTGCTTCCATTATCAACCGCTACGTCAGAATTGCCTCTCTGGTGCGTTTACCTTTCCAAGATCCAAACTGATCGTCATCTAACACAGTTACAGAGGTCAGAATAGTACTACCAGGGATACAGTTTTGATGATGAGCAACAACTTTTCCCAAGCAATGCAGACAGCCGGTTATTTACGATCTTCAAAATTTGATAAGACAATTGGACGAAATTTATCAGTTGCCGCCTGCGCGAAACTTTTAGGAACTAACACGATTTTGCCAACTTGAAACGATTGGGGCTCAAACCTTCCTCTCGACACTTCGTTCGAAAGCCATGTAAGAGTAGCAGTAAACAAGGGCCAAAAACCCCGCGTTGTCTCATCGAGAGACGGATCCTCCGAGTCCGCCACATTCAGCAACTATGTTGATCAAAACAATTTCCCGACTGTCTTGCACGATGTTAAAGAATCACTGCACTATAGTTCATGAAGCTGGCGTGGATGACATCGACGGCCAAAATCCTATCACGCATCCAGTCACATAAATAAAATCTATCAAGTCTATTGCTAGAAGTGGCTGTAAAATAGGTAAATTTGGCAGTAGCCGGATATTTAGAGACCCAAACATGTTGTAGTTTCAAGTAACGAACTAATTCTTGTAATGCCTGACAGAAATTGAAGTTGGGAGACTGATCTACGGGACGCAACGTACTGTTGAAATAACAACCCATCAAAATACATACTCTGCGGACATTCCGGTGACAAATAAACCTTTTTCTCATAAAATTGGGAATCTTCCAATGTGCATCCGGTACCGGGCGGTGCACAAAGGAGAATCGAGATCAGACGAAGAAAAGTACATCCTGTTGCTCTTCCATTATCAAGAAATTTAATTCCTTCAGTGGGAACGACCTCCCTAAAAACAAGGCAGTCCCCGTGCAACATTCGGTAGCCACATTAAACACAGTGCAAAAACAAGGGAAGGAAAAGCGAGTAACTGGTACATCTTGTAGAAATACGACTTCCGCGCAGGAATGACAGATAAATTGACGCAGCGAAGCGAGGTCCGATTCCACCCTATTACCATTCAAAGAAAGAAACGTATAAGCTCGCATTCTTTAACAACAACAAACGGAATTCGATTTTCCGACCAACTCAGTTACGTCATCTGTGTGTGTCGAGGTCCATTGCCGACTCCAATGACGAGTCATAGGGTGGACGCTTACACCGCTGCCTGTGGAATATTGAAGTTTATTCTTTTTACGAGCCATCGTGCGCTCAAATGGGACATGTTGTTTATCACGACTACGAGGAAATACATCATATGCAGTCAGGGACGCAGGCGGTTCTTGAACATTAACCGAAGTAACTGACAAACATGGACAGTAGGTGACAAACTACACTACTGGCCTATAAAATTGCTACACCACGAAGATGACGTGCACGCGCTAAATTTAAGAGACAGGAAGAAGATGCTGTCATATACAAATGATTAGCTTTTCAGAGTATTCACACATGGTTGGCGCCAGTGGCGACACCAACAACGTGCTGACATGAGGACAGTTTCCAACCAATTTCTCATACACAAACAGCAATTGACCGGCGTTGCCTGGTGAAACGTTGTTGTGATGCCTCATGTAAGGAGGAGAAATGCGTAAAATCACGTTTCCGACTTTGATAAAGGTCGGACTGTAGCCTATCGCGATTGCGGTTTATCGCATCGCGACATTGCTGCTCGCATTGGTCGAGATCTAATGACTCTTAGCAGAATATGGAATCGGTGGGTTCAGGAGGGTAATACGGAACGCCGTGCTGGATCCCAACGGCCTCGTATCACTAGCACTCGAGATGACAGGCATCTTATTTGCATGGCTGTAACGGATCGTGCAGCTACGTCTCGATCCCTGAGTCACCAGATGGGGACGTTTGCAAGACATCAACCATCTGCACGAACAGTTCGACGTTTTCTGCAGCAGCATGGACTATCAGCTCGGAGACCATGGCTGCGGTTACACTTGACGCTACATCACAGACAGGAGTGCCTGCGATGGTGTGCTCAACGACGAACCTGGGTGCACGAATGGCAAAACGTTATTTTTTCAGATGAATCCAGGTCCTGTTTACAGCATCATGATAGTCGCATCCGTGTTTGGCGACATCGCGGTGTACACACATTGGAAGCGCGTATTCGTCATCGCATACTGACGTATCACCCGGCGTGTTGGTATGAGGTGCCATTGGTTACACGTCTCGGTCACCTCTTGTTCGCATCGACTGCACTTTGAACAGCGGACGTTATATTTCAGGTGTGTTACGACCCGTGGCTCTACCCTTCATTCCATCCCTGCGAAACCCTACATTTCAGCAGGACAATGCACGACCGCATGTTGCAGGTCCTGTACGGGCCTTTCTGGATACATAAAATGTTCAACTGCTGCCCTAGCCAGCACATTCTCCAGATCTCTCACCAATTGAAAACGCCTGGTCAATCAATGGTGGTCGAGCAACTGGCTCGTCACAATACGCCAGTCACTACTCCTGATGAAATGAGGTATCGTGTTGAAGCTGCGTGGGCAGCTGTACCTGTACACCATATCCAAGCTCTGTTTGTCTCAATGCCCAGGGGTATCAAGGGCGCTATTACGGCCAGAGGTGGTTGTTCTGGTTACTGATTTCTCAGGATCTATGCACCCAAATTGCATGAAAATGTAATCACATGTTAGTTCTAGTATAATATATTTGTCCAATGAATACCCGGTTGTCATCTACATTTCTTCTTGGTGTAGCAATTGTAATGGCCAGTAGTGTAGGAGCCGCAGAGGCCCACTCCACGGGATGGGGCTTTTGCAGTTCAGATCGATGCACGAGAGAAGGGTC
The DNA here is from genome assembly GCF_023864345.2 of Schistocerca serialis cubense. Classification (NCBI taxonomy): domain Eukaryota; kingdom Metazoa; phylum Arthropoda; class Insecta; order Orthoptera; family Acrididae; genus Schistocerca; species Schistocerca serialis. Next base: position 93,980,863 of record NC_064645.1, read on the forward strand.
AGGCACAACAATATCTGGCTCGACAAGTAAGATTTCCCGGCCACGAATCGCCTACACTCGAATAAGAACATTTGGGCGTTCCGACCTCACCTGAATGGCTGGTATAAAGGCAGAGGTGATTTTAGGTGCTCTCCAATTTGCTGTTGTTGAATCGTTGGAACAGGAGATGGCTCAGCGACTTCCCTATCCATGGATGGTTCCGGAGGAGTTGCTTCAACCACGGGAGGAATGTCAGGAGAACCACTAGAGACCTCAGTAGCTGTTTCTGCACCATTCACGGCATCAGGAATGCAGGACTCAACAATAGAAGATACATCAATCGACAATGTTAGTTAAGGGAGGACTGGGTGAAGAGCAGTCGTGTCCGACTCCTCACCATCCTACCACGACATTTCTCATGTTGCACTGCGGGCACTTCCGGCTTGGCAACAACAATTTCAGGACCGTGCTGCGAGAGTAAAGGCGGAAAGTCTGGAGCAGTAAGCTGCGAGTCCCTCTGTTGTTTCACTGCACCCGGGGAAGATGTGGCACAAACCCCTTGAGCTCTAGGAACGAGATCAGCTAATGTAATTTTTCGACGCTCTTTCAATGAGGATTTCAATACAGAAATGATTTTTTTAAATTGGATGAATCTTTTTGATACACCCTGTATAGTTAAAAATGATTTTAACATGTCCAATCTGTGTCACAAAGTACTAAAATTACAGGCCCAATATACATGTGTTAATCGTTTTTTTTTTCATTACAGTATGAAGAAGATTCCTGGAAAATCAACTGCATTCTATAATGAATTACATGTATTAGTGTATTACAGTCAATATTTACATTAGGAACACACTTTTCACGAGGCAATGTCTGAATTACTTTTATCTTTTTCAGCGGTGGGTCATGGCGGAGATTTTCCATACCTGTTCCCTCAGCCCAACTTAAACTTGACAGCTGAAGAAGACAGCGTATCGCAGAAAATGGTACAACTTGTGGCCAACTTCGTCATTTACGGGTACGCAATAATCTCAATGAAAATTAATCAATTGTCAATTTAAATAAAGTGTGAATTGCAGAGTAACCATGTAGATGTAGACCGTAGAATGGGCCGCATCTGCCTAGAAAGAGGAAGGTTTAAAAAGTATTCACAAAAGAAAGTTTATGAAACAACATACAGGCAATGCTTCCGATGCTTTCTTCACGTTGTGAATTACTCTTCTTTATTTTCATTTTCGGTTTAACAGTAACTTCCCTAATTAAGATTTTGCTGGTCGTGAACAGAGCGACATAAAGTAACGATACATAAAGTAACCATACTCCCGGGAGCCACTAGTGTGTACATTTGTTACACATTCTAACATCCACTACGTTGTATTAGTATATGTGAACTAAGATTTTCCGTGCTTAATTCAGTGAACTTCAAATGGCTTTCGAAATACCGCCCTTTCGAGAAATCGTAATAGCAATGATAATGTCCTGTAAGCAGTGCTGATGACTAAAGCCATGGTATAATGATATGCACGTATACAGATGGTGGTAGTCTCTCGCACGAAAGGTATAAAAAGGCAGTGCATTAGCGGAGCTGTCATTCCTCTCAGTTGACTCATGTGAGCAGGTTTTCGACGTGATTACGGCCACACGACAAGACTTACGAAACTTTGAATGTGCAATGGTTGTTGGAACTAGAGATGCGTGGGACATTCCAATTCGGAAATCGTTAAGGAATTCAATACTCGGAGATCCACAGCGTCAAGAGAGTACCGAGAATACCAAATTCCAGGCATTACCTCTCACCACGGACAACTCAGTGGCTGCCGGTCTTCAGTTAACGACGGAGAGTAGCGGAGTCTGCGTAGAGTTGTCAGTGCTAACAGACAAGCAACACTGCGTGAACTATCTATGTGGGACTTACGACTAACGTATCCGTTACCGACGCGAGTATAGCCTTCAGCGCGTCTCCTGGACTCGAGATTATATCAGTTTGACCCTAGACGACTGGAAAACACTGGCTTGGTCGGACGAGTCCCGATTTCAGTTGATAATAGCTGATGGTAGGGTTCGAGTGTGGCGCAAACTCCTGAGGCCATGGACCCAAGTTGTCAACAAGACGCTGTGCAAGCTGGTGGTGGCTCGATAATGGTGTGCACTATGTTTTCATGAGACAGATTGGTTCTTCTGGTCCAGCTGAAGTGATCATCAATTAGAAATAATTATTTTCGGCTACTTAGAGACCATTTTAGCCATTCATGTTCCCAAACGATGATGTGAGCGATCCACAATTGTTCGCTATTGGTTTGAAGGACATTCTAGACCAGTCGAGGGAATGCTTTGAATATCCAGATCGCCCGACGTTAGTCCCATCGAACACATATGCGACGCAATCGTTATGTCAATTCGTGTACAAAATCCTGCTCGGGCTATACTTTCGCTGTTATGGGCGGCTATAGAGTCAGCATGGCCCAATGTTTCTGCAGGGGCTTCCAACGACTTGTTCAGTCCGTGCCATGTCGAGTTGCTGCACTAGGCCGGACAAAAGGAGGTCCGACACTACATTAGGAGGTATCCCATAACTCTTGTCACCTCAGTGCAAGTTATTTACAGCGTTTGTCAATGTAATGGATATTTTCGTATGACGAGGAGTTCAGAAATATTCGGTTGGGCTCTCAGAAAATAACACGGCACCGATGCAGAAATGCGTTCTCGTCGTGAGCGCTGGACTACACAGCGCCATTGTTCCGAAGAACAGGCTGCCTCCTTCAATAAAATTCTTCAGGGTATCAGACCGCATTGTCATAATTCAAAATTGTCTACATAGGTGAGACGGGACGTCCGATTAGCACAAGGCTCTCGGAACATGAAAGATATATCCGCCGAAACAACACACTAAGTCAGCAGTGGCGGAACACCGAGACGAGTGCGGGAAACCAATATTTTTTCAAGAAGCCCGCGTCCTAGCGAAACAGCCTCTCACTTTCAAAAGAAAGATTAGAGAGGCGATAGAAATAGCCAAAAGACCCGCCAACATGAATAGAGAGGACGGGTACAAGCTTCCGAGGTCTTGGCTGCCTGCAATAGCAGGGCTACGGAGCGGCGGCAGAGCCGTGGCGGCCCATGCAGACACGCGGAGAGCCACAGTAGTGGTAGCGAGCACACAAAGCAATGGCACGCCGCAGCCGGCTTCTGGACAGCATGGAAACAGTGTGACGTCACAGCCATCACCTGTTCGCTATTCGTCCGTCTCCTCCAATGGGGTGGATTAATATAAAGACCAATAGAAAACAGCTATTTCAGCCAATGACAGATAATAAAGGAAACACCAATAAAGCATACCTTTCACCCCTCCTCCTCCTCCTTTTACAGCCAATCAAGTAACGACACGGTTTTCTCGTGCAGCTATTTAAGGAACCAAGTGTGTGCATTTAGCAGTTAACGTAAGGCCCTGATGAAGGCTAGCTGCAACGCTGGCCGAAACGTTGGCGCATTTTAAATTATGACAATGCGGTCTGATACCCTGAAGAATTTTATTGAAGAAGACAACGGCCGCGGAAGCCTACGCTTACATTTAACCAACCTGTATGGGCAGGAAATCCACGGAAACATCAAGAAGTTAGAAGCACTGCGTTTAAAAAGATGTAAACTGCTGAATGACCTTGCTTTTTTGAAGAGATGCAGAGACACGAGTGTTGTGCCGTATTCTTTGCGGTTGACGTCTCACATAAAAACGAACAAGGCGAGGAATATCTGTGTTAAAGCCAGTAAAGCATTGCTACGGGAAAGGATCCGCCACATCCGCATAAGTCTCGATGCTCACAACAGGAATTTGTGTGATCTGCACCTATTTCTGGCCCGAAAACTTCAGATGGAAGACTGGGATAAAGTCGACAGGTTAACCTTTCAGCAAGCATCAAGGACCAGCAATAGTATTACTAACCGCCAGATGAGAAAGTACGACAAACTACAACAGAAAGCCACGGACGAAACATTGACGCTGGACAGGCGACGGACAGTGGTCAACCTCTCCAGCCACACCTTGAGCGAAGCAACCACAGCAATTCTGGCCAAGGGGATGAATTTCGCAGTCGCACCTTAGCGAGTTCCAAAAGAAGATATCATAGAATCCGTAGAGGCTTCGGTACGTCATCTGCCAGAGGCCGAGGCGGAGAAGATCCGGCAGGAAACGGTCAGAGTTCTGAATAAAGCAAAGCCACCGAAGCAAAACATCAACGCTGAGAAATACCATGCCATCAAGGAACTCAGGGACAACCCCCACTTAGTAGTGGTACAGGAAGATAAGGGCAACGCCACTGTAGTCTTGGACACAACTGATTACAACAAACGAATGGAAGATATTCTCGCAGAACCTATCTACAAGAAACTTCAGGGAGATCCGACGGCCAAGGTAATCAAAACGACGCAGGCACTGCTCAAGCATTCTAGAATCAACTTCGACAAGGCCAGAAGATTCATCCCGCAAGTGACACAGGCACCAAGGATATATGGTGTACCGAAGGTACACAAAACCGACTTCCCCTTAAGGCCCATAGTAAACAGTATAAATTCGCCGACCTACTACCTAGCGAAAGAACTGGCACCTAGGCTCCGACACCTAGTGCATCAAACCGAGTCCTACGTTAAGGATTCCACTCACATCGTGTCTCTCCTAAAGGAAATGCGTGTTACGGACCAAGATCTGATGGTTAGTTTCGACGTCAAATCCCTATTCACGAATGTCCCAGTGTCAGATATTGTGAACATCCTAGAAGAACGCGTGGCACCTGATATATGTGAGCTTGTGCGCCACTGTCTGACGACCACCTATTTCAAGTGGAGAGGTCAATTTTATGAACAAACTGACGGTGTAGCTATGGGCTCACCCCTATCGCCTATCGCAGCAGAAATTTTCATGGAGGCATTTGAGGAAACAGCCCTCCAGTCCGCACCATTACGTCCAAATTGTTGGCTTCGCTATGTCGATGATACTTTCGTCATCTGGCCCCATGGAGAAGAGGAGTTACAGAACTTCCACAAGCACCTTAACCAACAGCATAGGAAAATTCAGTTTACAATGGAAACAGAGAAGAATGGGGTGCTGCCTTTTCTCGACGTGGAAGTTTATCGAAAACCTGAGGGTAAACTTGGCCACAAAGTGTACAGGAAATCAACCAATACGGACAGGTACCTTCACGCCTCCTCCCACCATCACCCAACGCAGAAGAAGTCCGCCCTGCACACGCTAACGAAGAGAGCGTACAGGATAAGCGACGAAGAACATCTGAAGACAGAACTTGAACGCCTCAGGTCCAACTAATGGCTATGGGAAGCAGATGATAGACAGCACCTGATGTGTCGGCAGCTGGGCCAACACCTTGTAGTTCGAGATGGCTGAAAATGCACGCTAGACTAACGCAGACGGGCGTGAAGTACTGGAACAGGCTACGTAATTAATGCTATGAAGAAAAGTACGTAGCTGGATTAATACTTATCTTTAATCAATCATTGTGGTACATCGCTCTTGACTATACACAGGAGACTTTAATTACAATCACTGTAAGGCTAATGGCGCCTTGCTAGTTCGTAGCCATTAACTTAGCTGAAGGCTATTCTGTCTCTCGGCTAATGAGAGAGAAAGGCTTCGTACATCTAGTCGCTAGCTAGGTCGTCCGTACAACTGGGGCGAGTGCTTGTTCGTATCACGAGACCTGCCTTGTGGTGGCGCTAGGTCTGCGATTACACAGTGGCGACACGCGGGTCCGACATGTACTAAATGGACCGCGGCCGATTTAAGCTACCACCTAGCAAGTGTGGTGTCTGGCGGTGACACCACAGCACCATGTCGACAAGGGAGAAGACTAATAGGGAAGAGGAGAAGGAGGCACAGAGTATTGCTGTGTTACCATATGTACAAGGGGTCACCGAACGTATTGGCAAAATTCTACGAAAAGCCGACATCAAACCAATTTTCCGAAGCAGAAACAAAATATCAGACATGCTCGGTCCTACCAAGGATGCAGTTGACAAACTACACACAGCTGGCGTGTATGAAATTGGTTGTGCGTGTGGATTAGTCTACATAGGTGAGACGGGACGTCCGATTAGCACAAGGCTCTCGGAACATGAAAGATATATCCGCCGAAACAACACACTAAGTCGGCAGTGGCGGAACACCGAGACGAGTGCGAGAAACCAATATTTTTTCAAGAAGCCCGCGTCCTGGCGAAACAGCCTCTCACTTTCAAAAGAAAGATTAGAGAGGCGATAGAAATAGCCAAAAGACCCGCCAACATGAATAGAGAGGACGGGTACAAGCTTCCGAGGTCTTGGCTGCCTGCAATAGCAGGGCTACGGAGCGGCGGCAGAGCCGTGGCGGCCCATGCAGACACGCGGAGAGCCACAGTAGTGGTAGCGAGCACACAAAGCAATGGCACGCCGCAGCCGGCTTCTGGACAGCATGGAAACAGTGTGACGTCACAGCCATCACCTGTTCGCTATTCGTCCGTCTCCTCCAATGGGGTGGATTAATATAAAGACCAATAGAAAACAGCTATTTCAGCCAATGACAGATAATAAAGGAAACACCAATAAAGCATACCTTTCACCCCTCCTCCTCCTCCTTTTACAGCCAATCAAGTAACGACACGGTTTTCTCGTGCAGCTATTTAAGGAACCAAGTGTGTGCATTTAGCAGTTAACGTAAGGCCCTGATGAAGGCTAGCTGCAACGCTGGCCGAAACGTTGGCGCATTTTAAATTATGACAATGCGGTCTGATACCCTGAAGAATTTTATTGAAGAAGACAACGGCCGCGGAAGCCTACGCTTACATTTAACCAACCTGTATGGGCAGGAAATCCACGGAAACATCAAGAAGTTAGAAGCACTGCGTTTAAAAAGATGTAAACTGCTGAATGACCTTGCTTTTTTGAAGAGATGCAGAGACACGAGTGTTGTGCCGTATTCTTTGCGGTTGACGTCTCACATAAAAACGAACAAGGCGAGGAATATCTGTGTTAAAGCCAGTAAAGCATTGCTACGGGAAAGGATCCGCCACATCCGCATAAGTCTCGATGCTCACAACAGGAATTTGTGTGATCTGCACCTATTTCTGGCCCGAAAACTTCAGATGGAAGACTGGGATAAAGTCGACAGGTTAACCTTTCAGCAAGCATCAAGGACCAGCAATAGTATTACTAACCGCCAGATGAGAAAGTACGACAAACTACAACAGAAAGCCACGGACGAAACATTGACGCTGGACAGGCGACGGACAGTGGTCAACCTCTCCAGCCACACCTTGAGCGAAGCAACCACAGCAATTCTGGCCAAGGGGGATGAATTTCGCAGTCGCACCTTAGCGAGTTCCAAAAGAAGATATCATAGAATCCGTAGAGGCTTCGGTACGTCATCTGCCAGAGGCCGAGGCGGAGAAGATCCGGCAGGAAACGGTCAGAGTTCTGAATAAAGCAAAGCCACCGAAGCAAAACATCAACGCTGAGAAATACCATGCCATCAAGGAACTCAGGGACAACCCCCACTTAGTAGTGGTACAGGAAGATAAGGGCAACGCCACTGTAGTCTTGGACACAACTGATTACAACAAACGAATGGAAGATATTCTCGCAGAACCTATCTACAAGAAACTTCAGGGAGATCCGACGGCCAAGGTAATCAAAACGACGCAGGCACTGCTCAAGCACTCTAGAATCAACTTCGACAAGGCCAGAAGATTCATCCCGCAAGTGACACAGGCACCAAGGATATATGGTGTACCGAAGGTACACAAAACCGACTTCCCCTTAAGGCCCATAGTAAACAGTATAAATTCGCCGACCTACTACCTAGCGAAAGAACTGGCACCTAGGCTCCGACACCTAGTGCATCAAACCGAGTCCTACGTTAAGGATTCCACTCACATCGTGTCTCTCCTAAAGGAAATGCGTGTTACGGACCAAGATCTGATGGTTAGTTTCGACGTCAAATCCCTATTCACGAATGTCCCAGTGTCAGATATTGTGAACATCCTAGAAGAACGCGTGGCACCTGATATATGTGAGCTTGTGCGCCACTGTCTGACGACCACCTATTTCAAGTGGAGAGGTCAATTTTATGAACAAACTGACGGTGTAGCTATGGGCTCACCCCTATCGCCTATCGCAGCAGAAATTTTCATGGAGGCATTTGAGGAAACAGCCCTCCAGTCCGCACCATTACGTCCAAATTGTTGGCTTCGCTATGTCGATGATACTTTCGTCATCTGGCCCCATGGAGAAGAGGAGTTACAGAACTTCCACAAGCACCTTAACCAACAGCATAGGAAAATTCAGTTTACAATGGAAACAGAGAAGAATGGGGTGCTGCCTTTTCTCGACGTGGAAGTTTATCGAAAACCTGAGGGTAAACTTGGCCACAAAGTATACAGGAAATCAACCAATACGGACAGGTACCTTCACGCCTCCTCCCACCATCACCCAACGCAGAAGAAGTCCGCCCTGCACACGCTAACGAAGAGAGCGTACAGGATAAGCGACGAAGAACATCTGAAGACAGAACTTGAACGCCTCAGGTCCAACTAATGGCTATGGGAAGCAGATGATAGACAGCACCTGATGTGTCGGCAGCTGGGCCAACACCTTGTAGTTCGAGATGGCTGAAAATGCACGCTAGACTAACGCAGACGGGCGTGAAGTACTGGAACAGGCTACGTAATTAATGCTATGAAGAAAAGTACGTAGCTGGATTAATACTTATCTTTAATCAATCATTGTGGTACATCGCTCTTGACTATACACAGGAGACTTTAATTACAATCACTGTAAGGCTAATGGCGCCTTGCTAGTTCGTAGCCATTAACTTAGCTGAAGGCTATTCTGTCTCTCGGCTAATGAGAGAGAAAGGCTTCGTACATCTAGTCGCTAGCTAGGTCGTCCGTACAACTGGGGCGAGTGCTTGTTCGTATCACGAGACCTGCCTTGTGGTGGCGCTAGGTCTGCGATTACACAGTGGCGACACGCGGGTCCGACATGTACTAAATGGACCGCGGCCGATTTAAGCTACCACCTAGCAAGTGTGGTGTCTGGCGGTGACACCACAGCACCATGTCGACAAGGGAGAAGACTAATAGGGAAGAGGAGAAGGAGGCACAGAGTATTGCTGTGTTACCATATGTACAAGGGGTCACCGAACGTATTGGCAAAATTCTACGAAAAGCCGACATCAAACCAATTTTCCGAAGCAGAAACAAAATATCAGACATGCTCGGTCCTACCAAGGATGCAGTTGACAAACTACACACAGCTGGCGTGTATGAAATTGGTTGTGCGTGTGGATTAGTCTACATAGGTGAGACGGGACGTCCGATTAGCACAAGGCTCTCGGAACATGAAAGATATATCCGCCGAAACAACACACTAAGTCGGCAGTGGCGGAACACCGAGACGAGTGCGAGAAACCAATATTTTTTCAAGAAGCCCGCGTCCTGGCGAAACAGCCTCTCACTTTCAAAAGAAAGATTAGAGAGGCGATAGAAATAGCCAAAAGACCCGCCAACATGAATAGAGAGGACGGGTACAAGCTTCCGAGGTCTTGGCTGCCTGCAATAGCAGGGCTACGGAGCGGCGGCAGAGCCGTGGCGGCCCATGCAGACACGCGGAGAGCCGCAGTAGTGGTCGCGAGCACACAAAGCAATGGCACGCCGCAGCCGGCTTCTGGACAGCATGGAAACAGTGTGACGTCACAGCCATCACCTGTTCGCTATTCGTCCGTCTCCTCCAATGGGGTGGATTAATATAAAGACCAATAGAAAACAGCTATTTCAGCCAATGACAGATAATAAATGAAACACCAATAAAGCATACCTTTCACCCCTCCTCCTCCTCCTTTTACAGCCAATCAAGTAACGACACGGTTTTCTCGTGCAGCTATTTAAGGAACCAAGTGTGTGCATTTAGCAGTTAACGTAAGGCCCTGATGAAGGCTAGCTGCAACGCTGGCCGAAACGTTGGCGCATTTTAAATTATGACAATGCGGTCTGATACCCTGAAGAATTTTATTGAAGAAGACAACGGCCGCGGAAGCCTACGCTTACAATAGACTGCCTTGTTCGACAGTTGCCTGCCAAGCTACGCAATTTGAGTGTTCCGGTTGTTACCCTTTTTCTAATGCTATATATCATGACTCCACAGTCTTCACCCTAGGACGCCCAAGGTTTTTTTTTTTTTTTTTTTTTTTTTTTTGCAACATAGATGCCGAAGGGTGTATTCGGTGAACCTACTGGTATTAAAACAGTGTACTGATGAAAAATTACAGCTTTCAGAAGATTTTTATATTTCAACTTAGGCAGTAACTCATAAATGTTGTTGATAGTTATGAATGTTAGTCCGAGTCAATAAAAAACTGTCATATTACAATACAACATACAATGCCAGCAAGCTGCACTGAGTTCTCAACTTCAAGGCAGGAGACACACTTCACATCTCTCTCTGACTGTGTGTTAAGTACGTGATTATTGCGCTGTCCACAATGCTTAGATTGTTGTACTTCTGCTTCTCTGTTTTAGCTTTACTTTTACACAAACACGGCACTGGCTTCCCCTGCAGGAGACTAATCTGCGTGTGTTTTCACTTCTTTGATTTTGTTTTGTAGAAACTTTCCACTGACTGAACAATTTGGTTAGATACCCCTCTTACAGTAGCTGGCGGGGGTGGCCGAGCGGTTCTAGGCGCTACAGTCTGGAACCGCGCGACCGCTACGGTCGCAGGTTCGAATCCTGCCTTGGGCATGGATGTGTGTGATGTCCTTAGGTTAGTTAGGTTTAAGTAGCGCTAAGTTCTAGGGGACTGATGACCTCAGATGTTGAGTCCCGTAGTGCTCAGAGCCATTTGAACCATTTTTGAGTTTTGTCATCAGACCTAATCATTCTAATAAGTACCCGGACCCCCCCCCCCCCCCCCCCATGAACCATGGACCTTGCCGTTGGTGGGGAGGCTTGCGTGCCTCAGCGATACAGATAGCCGTACCGTAGGTGCAACCACAACGGAGGGGTATCTGTTGAGAGGCCAGACAAACGTGTGGTTCCTGAAGAGAGGCAGAAGCCTTTTCAGTAGTTGCAAGGGCAACAGTCTGGATGATTGACTGATCTTGCCTTGTAACAATAACCATAACGGCCTTGCTGTGCTGGTACTGCGAACGGCTGAAAGCAAGGGGAAACTACAGCCGTAATTTTTCCTGAGGGCATGCAGTTTTACTGTATGATTACATGATGATGGCGTCCTCTTGGGTAAAATATTCCGGAGGTAAAATAGTCCCCCATTCGGATCTCCGGGCGGGGACTACTCAAGAGGATGTCGTTATCAGGAGAAAGAAAACTGGCGTTCTACGGATCGGAGCGTGGAATGTCAGATCCCTTAATCGGGCAGGTAGGTTAGAAAATTTAAAAAGGGAAATGGATAGGTTGAAGTTAGATATAGTGGGAATTAGTGAAGTTCGGTGGCTGGAGGAACAAGACTTCTGGTCAGGTGACTAAAGGGTTATAAACACAAAATCAAATAGGGGTAATGCAGGAGTAGGTTTAATAATGAATAGGAAAATAGGAATGCGGGTAAGCTACTACAAACAGCATAGTGAACGCATTATTGTGGCCAAGATAGATACGAAGCCCACACCTACTACAGTAGTACAAGTTTATATGCCAACTAGCTCTGCAGATGACGCAGAAATTGAAGAAATGTATGATGAAATAAAAGAAATTATTCAGATTGTGAAGAGAGACGAAAATTTAATAGTCATGGGTGACTGGAATTTGAGTGTAGGAAAAGGGAGAGAAGGAAACATATTAGGTGAATATGGATTGGGGCTAAGAAATGAAAGAGGAAGCCGCCTGGTAGAATTTTGCACAGAGCACAACATAATCATAACTAACACTTGGTTTAAGAATCATGAAAGAAGGTTGTATACATGGAAGAACCCTGGAGATACTAAAAGGTATCAGATAGATTATATAATGGTAAACAGAGATTTAGGAACCAGGTTTTTAATTGTAAGACATTTCCAGGGGCAGATGTGGACTCTGACCACAATCTATTGGTTATGACCTGTAGATTAAAACTGAAGAAACTGCAAAAAGGTGGGAATTTAAGGAGATGGGACCTGGATAAACTAAAATAACCAGAGGTTGTACAGAGATTCAGGGAGAGCATAAGGGAGCAATTGACAGGAATGGGGGAAATAAATACAGTAGAAGAAGAATGGGTAGCTTTGAGGAATGAAGTAGTGAAGGCAGCAGAGGATCAAGTAGGTAAAAAGACGAGGGCTAGTAGAAATCCTTGGGTAACAGAAGAAATATTGAATTTAATTGATGAAAGGAGAAAATATAAAAATGCAGTAAGTGAAGCAGGCAAAAAGGAATACAAACGTCTCAAAAATGAGATCGACAGGAAGTGCAAAATGGCTAAGCAGGGATGGCTAGAGGACAAATGTAAGGATGTAGAGGCCTATCTCACTAGGGGTAAGATAGATACCGCCTACAGGAAAATTAAAGAGACCTTTGGAGATAAGAGAACGACTTGTATGAATATCAAGAGCTCAGATGGAAACCCAGTTCTAAGCAAAGAAGGGAAAGCAGAAAGGTGGAAGGAGTATATGGAGGGTCTATACAAGGGCGATATACTTGAGGACAATATTATGGAAATGGAAGAGGATGTAGATGAAGATGAAATGGGAGATATGATACTGCGTGAAGAGTTTGACAGAGCACTGAAAGACCTGAGTCGAAACAAGGCCCCCGGAGTAGACAATATTCCATTGGAACTACTGACGGCCGTGGGAGAGCCAGTCCGGACAAAACTCTGCCATCTGGTGAGCAAGATGTATGAAACAGGCGAAATACCCTCAGACTTCAAGAAGAATATAATAATTCCAATCCCAAAGAAAGCGGGTGTTGACAGATGTGAAAATTACCGAACTATCAGTTTAATAAGTCACAGCTGCAAGATACTAACACGAATTCTTTACAGACGAATAGAAAAACTAGTAGAAGTCAACCTCGGGGAAGATCAGTTTGGATTCCGTAGAAACACTGGAAAACGTGAGGCAATACTGACCTTACGACTTACCTTAGAAGAAAGATTAAGGAAAGGCAAACCTACGTTTCTAGCATTTGTAGACTTAGAGAAAGCTTTTGACAATGTTGACTGGAATACTCTCTTTCAAATTCTAAAGGTGGCAGGGGTAAAATACAGGGAGCGATAGGCTATTTACAATTTGTACAGAAACCAGATGGCAGTTATAAGAGTCGAGGGACATGAAAGGGAAGCAGTGGTTGGGAAGGGAGTAAGACAGGGCTGTAGCCTCTCCCCGATGTTGTTCAATCTGTATATTGAGCAAGCAGTAAAGGAAACAAAAGAAAAATTCGGAGTAGGTATTAAAATTCATGGAGAAGAAATAAAAACTTTGAGGTTCGCCGATGACATTGTAATTCTGTCAGAGACAGCAAAGGACTTGGAAGAGCAGTTGAATGGAATGGACAGTGTCTTGAAAGGAGGATATAAGATGAACATCAACAAAAGCAAAACGGGGATAATGGATTGTAGTCTAATTAAGTCGGGTGATGCTGAGGGAATTAGATTAGGAAATGAGGCACTTAAAGTAGTAAAGGAGTTTTGCTATTTGGGGAGCAAAATAAATGATGATGGTCGAAGTAGAGAGGATATAAAATGTAGGCTGGCAATGGCAAGGAAAGCGTTTCTGAAGAAGAGAAATTTGTTAACATCCAGTATTGATGTAAGTGTCAGGAAGTCATTTCTGAAAGTATTTGTATGGAGTGTAGCCATGTATGGAAGTGAAACATGGACGATAAATAGTTTGGACAAGAAGAGAATAGAAGCTTTCGAAATGTGGTGCTACAGAAGAATGCTGAAGATTAGATGGGTAGATCACATAACTAATGAGGAAGTACTGAATAGGATTGGGGAGAAGAGGAGCTTGTGGCACAACTTGACCAGAAGAAGAGATCGGTTGGTAGGACATGTTCTGAGGCATCAAGGGATCACCAATTTAGTATTGGAGGGCAGCGTGGAGGGTAAAAACCGTAGAGGGAGACCAAGAGATGAATACACTAAGCAGATTCAGAACGATGTAGGTTGCAGTAGGTACTGGGAGATGAAAAAGCTTGCACAGGATAGAGTAGCATGGAGAGCTGCATCAAACCAGTCTCAGGACTGAAGACCACAACAACAACAACAAGTACCGTGAAACGTTCTCTTGCCATAAGAGCTTTGTAAACAGGCTGACAAATTAGGTTTGACGGGAGGTCGTGTATATCGACAGAATTGTCCTTATGTGCACCTGTAAGTATGAGCATTCCTATAAAGGCATACAGTTCTTCCTCATTAGTAGAAGTAACATTTAGGCCATGTGCCTTTTCATTTATAACGTCCATGATGTCAGATGTAAAATGTAACATTAAGGCTTCGCCGACTGGAGTCACTCCAGCCTGCTCCTTCACTGTATTTGCAGGAAATCTCCTACGTATTCTGGGCCGTACGATTACATACTTTCTTCCACGCTTGGCCACAGTCACATCCTCATGGCCGGTACCTGAAGCTACATTATCTTCATTATTGTCTCTAATAGCCACATTACTTTCTCGAACTCAGTCATACTCCATAACACCAGCGTCATATTCACTGTCGTTCCCTGAGTTAGAATCTTCACCCAAAAATTTCGTTCAGAATTGTTTCTAAAGATGATCCAGGTATTCTTTTAGACATTTCTGAGTCTCGGTGTGAATAACAGGGTACTGAACTAACTCACTCGGAGTACACAAGATAAATCACAGATGAATGCTATCAACGACCACTTCCTCCGAAAATAAACTGATTAAGAATACCACCCAACAGGAAACATAGACTTTGTAGAGGAGGGAAATAAAAAAAAAAGTTACATAAAAAAATTTCTGCATCGTGTAAACTAGGAGGGGGCAGTTAGTTGAACCCATATTAAAAGTCTTGAGGGTACTTTTGTTCTGTCGTCGCAACTACAAAAATGCATTTTTTTTTTACCATGTGGGTTTCGCTTTATTGAGGTAAAGCATCATCAGTGATGGTGATTTCCTCTTGATTTCTCGTTTACATCGGGAAATGCCGTCTGGTAGCTCATCTTTTCTGTTTTTCTTCTTTAGACACTGGTATTTATGGTCTAATTTTTAGTTGTTCTGCAGCACTATGTATTTCTCATGTTTTGCACAGCACCCTTTTTCGCACACCACTATTTGCTTTTTGTTTTCATACTTCTAAATCTTCATTTTTTTCGTCCAAAGCATGTGTTTTGTATCAAATTTATTGCCACTAAACATTCACACAATATTCAATAAACAATAAGTCAAAGGGAAAACTTTTTATGACTTTATTTGGGCAGAGACTAAGGGACATAAACAGATGTGTATTCAATGAACCGCCTCCACTTAGGAGTCCTCGGTTTAATCGTCACGCAGCCTTCTTCGAAAAGAGATTCCTTAAATTTCGCGGGAACTGCGACGTCCGTTTCTCAAGGACTCCCACAGAAGATCCCCCAGAATTTCCGGGCTCTACCGACATGTTACGATCCTGCCAGCACGGATCTGAAATCGTTTCACGTCTAGTATGTTGCCTACTGAACAGAACACCAGAACAGAGGAACAGAACTGTCTTGCATGTAAATTCCTCTACACTTTTAATGCATTTTCCCAGAACAATTCCAGCGAATCTAAGTGTTCCATTCACCTGCCCTGCCACTCATTTTAGGTGAGCAGCCCATTCCTTACTGCTTCTTAATACAGACTGTTCACAACAGAATGTCCTAATTTCAGTGGTATATCGTAAGATTTTAGTTTCAAAAATGGTTCAAATGGCTCTAAGCACCATGAGACTTAACATCTGAGGTCATCAGTCTCCTAGACTTAGAACTACTTGAATCTAACTAACCTAAGGACATCACACACATCCATGCCCTAGGCAGGATTCGAACCTGCGACCGTAGCAGCAGCGCGGGTCCGGCCTGAAGCGCCTAGAACCGCTCGGCCATAGGAGTTTAATTTCGACTATGCACCAAAAATAATATCTGGAATAGAAAGTGAACTAATCTAGTTTTTCTGACAGATACTGGTATGTACTGTTTTAGTTATATGGCAAAATCTTCTTCTTCCCACACTATGGTAAACAAATCCTGAGTAATGGAAGCAATAGCCTCTTCAGTTTTGTGTCTTAGCTCTGGAAAATCATATGTAATGACGAAACGTAGACACAATCTTTTATAAAGCTCCGAAGGAAAAACACCACGTGGAGTGAGGTCGGGTGAACATGGGGGTCAGTGCAAATGAGCTATGTTGTATTGACGGTACTACCAATCTAACGTTCAGGAACTTTGACGCTCAACCACTCTCGTACAAAGAGATGCCAATGGGAAGCGGCTCCAACTTTGTGCCAAATAAAGTTCTTAGGTTCATAGGTTCACTTTGTAATTGCGGATAATGATAATGTGAGTGCATATGCCGGTTCCCCAACCTGTGGGGAGCCCAGCTGCCTGGTCAAAATCTTTTTAGGTAAAGCTACTTCGACGATTTGTGTATCGATCAGGAATAAATGATGGTGAAGACAACACACAGTCCAGTCCCAGAGCAGAGATAATCCCCCAGCCGGCCTGGGAATCAAACCTGGGCCCCTCGCATAGCATTAAGACACACTAAATAAATGTGGATGTCGTGTGACTAGGGTTTCCCGTCGGGTAGACCTTTCGCCAGGTGCAGGTCTTTCGATTTGACGCCACTTAGGCGGCTTGCGCGTCGATGGGGATAAAATGATGATGATTAGGACAACACAACACCCAATCCCTGAGCAGAGAAAATCTCCAACCCAGCTGGGAATCGAACTCGGACCCTTCAGATTGACATTCCGTTGCGCTGATCACTTTTTTCTTTTTTTGTTTTCTTTTTTCTTTTTTTCTTTTTTTCTTTTTTTATATTTTTTAATAGTTTCCCAACCACTTTTTTGGGGCATGTTCTCTACCAACTTTTTTCTTTTTTTTGCTTTTTTATAAGTGCTCTACTAATTTTTTTTAAGAAAACAAATAAAAACCTCTTGGGTATGAAAATAAAAGACTACGTTCTTCATAAAATAACACAATATCCTTTGAAAACGTAAAACATAAAAGGTAGCTATATTTCCGCAACGGTCTTCTTTTGTATTTGTATGTTTTTTGTTAACATAAATGAGTATACAGTCTCACCATCAGCAGCATTTTTTTTTTTTCGGGAGCACAAGAGAAAGAAAACAAATAGGCTACAGATAGAGAGCTATATGTGAAAAGGATAAACATGTGTAAGGAGAAAAAAAACTTAGAAGAGGAGGAGAAAAGAGAACTGAAATAAAATAGGAATACTTTCCGCGCCATGCTCCACTTTGGCGCGCCAGCAGAACAAAATGCATTCTATCATTGACCATTGAAGGGGAACGTGGGATCGTCCAGTCTTGGCTGGCACGGTTCGTTGAGATTCCAGCTTTGAGGCGGGTTGGTGAAAATGCTTTGTAAATAGTTCGCGAAAGTGGCCCGATAGTGTCGATGCTGGCGAAGGGTGTGGTGATGTACTTGGAGGCGCGTCCAAATGTCCGCCGGATCGACGATGTCGTCCCGGAAGAGGTAGTTGACAGCCATGCCACTGATCCATGTGATGGCGTGCCACTTAGCCGATGGAAAGTAGGTCGTGTCGTGATATATCATCATAGTGGGAGAAACGTGATGTGGTGGTACTCGGAGGTAGAAAGCCACAATCTTCTGTACGAGGGTCCAGACAGCTGCTGCTGGCCCACACTCAAAACGATGTAAATCTGTATCTTCGACATTGAGGCACAGGGGTGAGTCCACCAGTGCGATGCGATGCAGTTTCTGTCTTGTAGTGTACTTGCCGTTGACGAGAAGGTACCACATAGAGGTGGTGTCAGTGGTGTGATATGGTTGGTGAATCGTTTTCCAAACTGTAGGCCTTGAAACCTGGGGGTGACGTGTTTCGACGGGGTTGCGGGGTGGAGACTTTCGGAGAAGGCGGTAGATGTCGCGGGTGGTCGTCTTCCTGGTCCTGGGGAGCTCGGTGCATATGTAGCTGTACTCCAAAAAGAAACGGCCGATATGTGACATCGGAGGTGGGATGTGTGCCAAAGACGTCGGTGGGCGTCTCGAAACAGGTGCGAGCTCGGTGGTCACTCAGCTACCGGGGATTAAGCCACACTGACCATTCAGGTATGGAGACCGACTCCATTTGGGAAACAAGCCCTTCCTGCGACATATCCAGATAATTCACCCCTGTTGCAGTAGCTTCAGCGAAGGAAAAAAAAAAAAAAAATAGTCCCTACGCTTGACGCTGAGACACGGCACAGACAGCATTCCATTGTGGGCCTCTCCTTGGTACTATACAGGTTCATTAGGATGTTCTGACTCTCAGATATGAATATAAGGGAATGTACCTTCCGACTTATATGAGAAGTTGTCCTATTACTGACCACCATTCGATCAAGTAAATTTTTCCCTGCAATACTTCACTTGTAAAGTTATAACGTACACCTTAGTCATTTGGATTTGAAGCATGTACCAGCTGTAGCCGGTATAGGCGCATCTGTACACGTTTTCTTATAACTTTCCACTGTCTTCTTTGGCGACGGAAGTTCAAGACTTGCTTTCCGAACAGATTTCTTATGACGACGAAGGTAAGATGCTGTGACAAGGTCAACATCCTCTTCAAACCGTTTAGGTCGTACCGTCCCTTTCCCTTTACACACACACAATCTGGTCGTTTCGAACTGACCATGACATCGGCAGATGTTTTTATAGCATAGGGGGTCACAGGAAAACTTTAAACGAAACGTATTTTGAACTGAAATTACCCATTCACTCAGTGAACTGTAGAACACAAAACGCTCTACATTCGGTAGTCGCCATTATTTGGTAACTGTATATGAGGCGTATTTGCCACTGAAAGCGGCAACACACCACACCTGCACGCTCTTATCTCAATCCGCTTGAGTTACTCTTCAATTGTGACTTGAACGACACTCTACAACGTTTTCAGTTAATGCTATTAAAATTTATGATTGGGGCATGCTTTTATGGTCACCCTCTATTTCCCAAAAACAAAGGGAAAAAAAGATGAGCTCGAGTTGTCCGTTACTAATATTGCAATCAGATAATATCGGTTTGTTTTTCTTTATTATAAGCATTATTTTTCATCGAAGCGAGCTACCACTGATTACACTAGTGGAAATTTAATCCAAATCTTTCTGCAGTTCCTTACTGTCGTGCAACGGCGATATCTTTTGCCGAGCCAGCAGTACCGTCAGTAGACAACCTCACAGTGCTGCTGATCCTGTCTGGTAAATCGTTTATCTGGACTGAGAAGATCAGAGGTGCTGTTACGCTTCCTTGCGCACACCTGACGTTTCTTTCGTTCCTGTTGCAGTGTGCAACGTAAGAGCTTTGATAAGTAAAATATACCTGGAGCCAGTCATATATTTGCGAAGGTACTCCCTGTGATTCTATCTCGGTTAGTAGGCGACGATTTGGCCCAACATCGATTGCCGTTTCAAATTTCCATTAAGACGGAATCAACCTCTTCACTTGTGTCTATTGTTTGGAAAATGTCGTATGTGAATAAAGGATGTAGTCTTTCACGCGAGTGTTTTTCTAGTCTTGAAACTTAGCAAATATGATTTCGAAACTGGGTTGCAGAAGGTGACTGCACGAAAAGTACAAGACACACAAAAAACAGACACGCGTCGGTATATCCAAGTTCTTAGCTCATGTGACAGGTGTCCGATTTGGGCACTGTTTGCGACATGATAAACGTCGGTACGGACGGAAGAGCAAGTGCGTGAAATTGATTGCTGCTCTGTAGGCTGTAATGGCAGCAGCCCGCTTCGGAAAACTGTTGATTATATTGTGTATCTGTAGGCTGAGTGCGACAATACGGAGAGGATAATTTGTGTACACGCCTGTCCTATTGCCGTGCGCTCTGCAATTACTTTACGGTCCGTGTCAGGAATCTAAACTTGAACTTACGTTCTGTTCACTCATATGTATCAGTTTTCTGTATGTTTTGCAGCTCTCGCGCAGTTGTCTTCTGAAATCGAGGTACTTTTGAGTATCACTGTATTTGGATCGTACTTCATATACTCTATTTTCGCTGGTAGTCGATAAAGTGGATCAGTCCGGAACGCCTTTCCGGTAACTAGGAAAGTGGAATGCCCGTATTCACCCGAATCTGTGATTGCTAGGATGGATGAATAATGCTAGCTGTGTTTTACGCACGTGGTTTCATCTGAAACCTAGCAAACGTCATTTAGACTGCCCACGACAGTATATACACTGTAAGACAAAGAAAAAAACGACGCGCCACGAAGAAGTTACCCGAACGAGACGGAAATCGGTAGAGGTGACACACATGTGCCGTGGCCGAGCGGTTCTAGGCGCTTCAGTGTGGAACCGCGCGACTGCTACGGTCGCAAGTTCGAATCTTGCCTCGGGCATGGATGTGTGTGATGTCCTTAGGTTAGTTAGGTTTCAATAGTTCTAAGTTCTAGGGGACTTATGACCTCATATGTGCTCACAGCTCCCACAGTGCTCAGAGCCATTTGAACCATTTTTTGACATACATGTCGTGACAAACAAAGGATTAAAGTTTCAGCAAAACTAGTTGATTTATTCAGCATAAAGAGCTCCATCAATTGAGGAAACCAATAACGCATTGATCCACCTCTCGCTCTTATTGAAGCAGCTGTTCGGCTTGGTATTTTTGATGAGTTGTCAGGCACTCTCCTGAGGGATATCGTGCTAAATTCTGTCCAATTGGTACTTTACATCGTCAAAATCTGGAGCGAGCAGTGTCTGCTCGTAGTGATTCAAACATTCTCAAGTGGGGAGAGATTTGGCGATCTTGCTGGCCAAGGTAGGGTTTGGCAAGCAAGAAAATTAGCAGTGGAGACTCTCGCCGCGTGCAGGTGGGCATTATCTTGTTGAAAGACAAGCCCAGGATGGCTTGCCCAGAAGGGCGACAAAACGGGAGCATACAATATTATTGATGTACCAATGTGCTCTAAGAATGCCGCAGATGAAAAGGAAAGGGGTCCTCTTACAAAAAGAAATGGTACGTTGGAACATCACTCCCGGTTGTCAGGATGTATGACGCGCGACAATCAGGTTGGTATACCACTACTATCCGGGGCATCTCCAGACATCAGTTCGAATTGGGACATCACTTGTTGTGTACACAGTTCCGTGTAGTCAGCGCATACACAACTTTCCCACTAGAGCGCGCCCCGCTAAGCACAACAGCGCAGGCGCAGCGCTCGCCCGTCTCCACACTACGAGATGGCGCTACCTTAGAGACGAACCAAATTCTGCTTCCGCCGATCCACGTATTAATATGTAACGCAGCCAATGAGATTGCTGCTAACGTAGAACCTTTTCTCCTCATGGATCACACTTGCGCAGTGATACCTGAATGCATGAGTTATTATAACGAGTATACAGACCTCCGATCAGTCAGTCTGCATTAGTCTGCATTTGTCTGCAACAGTCTGTACCAGTCTACATTAGTCTGTACCAGTCTATAGTCAAGTTCAGTCTGCACCTAAGAAGATTATCATATTCCTCTACATAGCCATGAAGATAAATGTATAGACACTTTGTCAAGTATCAGAGATATGTGAGGATAAGATTAACGTACCAAGACCAAAGGAACTTCAGACTGTCGATTGTAAATAGCATCCAGAATCAAGTTAAGTAAGGTTTATACTTGTTATTATTTTAATAAATGTGTGTGAAAATTAATCAAGTTCTGTTTAAAGTTGGTCACCGTCAATCTGCTACTCTAAGCGTGCAAGTGGCATTTCTATCGTCTGACCTAATGGCAGAAGATAAACACGCCATGATAAGACCACGAGACATATTGCTGACACACGCCTACTTCGTTAGAGCGACAAGTCAAATAATCTGATGGTGTGTTTACCGAAGGTCTTACAGCATGCACACTACATTGCTGAAGACAATTCTACTTCAGTCTGTGAGGTTGCAGGCCATATGTGCCAGACACCCCTGCCAACGAGACTGTTCGTGTGATAAGGTCAGTGGTAGTCATCGCAATGGGCGCCGTGAGCTCAGCTTTCTTTCAGCCACCTAGTAATGATCCTCGTGCTCACTGAAGTACCAGTTGTACTTCGGATCCATGATAATAGTGAATCTGGGGATCTGAGTGCGTCTCTGACGATTGCTCGGTCGTCACATTCCATCATGACACTGCGCGCAGCCACGATTTAGCCATTCTCGCCAACATCCTAGAATAGTTGCGTGGCTCCTATTCAAGTGTAGAGGGTATCATCGGCTACTCCAACCGCATTCTTTGAGTCCATCTACATGTCCCCTCTCAGATGCTGACATGTACCTGTATCGCTCATGCGCCTGTCTATCTGACTATACAGAATTAAATTCGCAAAGATTTTACGCGATGATATGGACTTGACCCCAGGTTACTGGCATTGCGAACTGCGCGGTGAAATGGCGCTGTAGCGTTACATATCTATTCATCGACTGCCAAAGTTTATAGTTTTGCGTTTTCGGTCTGTACCTGTATGGCTATCAATTTGCGACTGGTTTGTTTAACTCCTTCGTGGTGTGTCGCTTTTCTTTTGTTTTTTTTGTTTTTGTTTTAGAGAGTATTTATCAAGTGTGCCGTGTTATTTCTCGTGTAGTCTCTGAGCTGCACCTCGCTGTGGTGTCCGCAGGAAGACAACCGCCAGTCCTGTGGCTGGGGTGCCGGATTGGCGGCCGTACACGCTGCAGGACCCGTCCTTCCTGCTGGTGGACAAGGCGCCGCAGCTGCGGCAGGACTTCGAGCGGCAGCTGACCGTCGCGGCCTCGGAGGGCCTCCGGAAGCAGGCGTCGGCCGCCACCGCCTGCTGCGTCGCCAGCGTCGCGACGCTGGTGGCCGTCGTCGCCGCCTCCCTGGCCTTCCACTAGGCGGCGGGGGCAGTGCGACAGCCGGGCCGCCCCCAGAGTAACTCGCCACGTCCGGCTGCTCGGGAGACAAACTGTTTATTCTGCACAAAAGATAACTACAGCTGTAGGACTGAGCCAGTGTGTGACAAGTCACGTCAAAAGATTCTACTACACTGCTCAAAAGAATTATGGGAACATGACATTGAGCATCTGCCGTACTCCACTGAGCAATAATTGAGGACTGGGCATATTAACAACAAAACATCATTAGATACTCGCTCATTTATGTAACAAGAACTGAAAGTGCCGACATGTGTCGAAAACAAAGTGGAAACGATCATTCATCTCGTCATCCTGGGCGCTTTGGACTTTCAGAGCTTTAGTAGCGCATGTGCGCTCTTGAGCGTTTATCACCGCCTGAGACCTACGTGGGAAGTCTACGAGGTCATCCTGTGGTATCCGTTCACATTCTCGTTGAGAGTCTCTGAGAGCTCCTGTAGGGCCTGTGTTGGAACATGTCGACCACGGACGCGTCTACCAAGCATGTCGCGCACATGCTCGGTGGATTTTAGGTCTGGACTCACTGCTAGCCACTGCATTACTACGATGTTCCTGCTTTGCAAGACATCCCTGGTGACGCCACCACATGGGCCCTGGCGTTATCGCGCACGAGAAGGAATTCAGTGCCACTGCCACATGCAGCGTCCACCACACAGTCCAACAAGGTCTGTTCGATGCTCTGCCCGGACTTAAGACGACCGTGAGACAACGATAACGTCCTAATGGCTGTCGACGCTGATCCCTCCCTACACCATCACACAACCTCCGCTACATCTGTCGATTTTCTGGACATCGTTTGGCAGGTATCGCTCATCGCGATGTCTCAACACTCGGACACGATCATCGCCTTGCGCCAGAGCAAAATTTGGGCTTGTCTGTGAATAACACGATGCCAGTGACGATGTTGCCAGTATACGTGGGAACGACGGAACTGAAGCCGAGCTGCGAGATGTTGTCGCGACAAGCAGTGCGTCGTAAGGTCCTTTCGCGTAACCTGTTAGTTACAGTTTGATCCGAGCCAGCAGCTCCAGTGGCTGTTCTGACGTGGTCTTGCAGTGGTCTCGCGGTATTCGTATGAGGCTCCAACGCAGAAATGGCCAGATATCGGTCTTCAGGTGGCGTTGTACTGCGTCGGCGACCTTGTCCAACTCGGCTTGTGTACTGACGTGTCTGCTTGTAGCGTGTCCTCAACCTATGGATGACAGATGGAGACATATTGGAATCTGCAGCAACAAGACGGAAAGTCCATCCTTCTTGCATCAAACAGCACTTTCACTATATTATGACGTCGCATTGTGTTTGCCTGGTTGAAAGGAACGTACAGCGATCTGTGCATCTCGCTAGAGAACACTTGGTCAGCGGTACTCATTTCCTTCTGACAGGCCATCTAATACTTCAGTGCATAACACAGCCAACAGGCGAGGATTGACTTCAGCTGTTGCATACACTCAAAGCGAAGAGCTTTGCAATAAGACCAGAGGTACCGCTTGTATCAAAATTGATTTAACATGCCGGACGTTGACTTTCGTGTTTCCCTAATTGTTTTAAGCAGTGTGCATACCAGCAAAAACCCCTCTGCTCGCCGCTGAAAATCGAATACACACAGAAAACTGGCAGTGGAGAAATTTATTACAAAATATTAAACACATTAGCTTTACTCTTACTCTGCTCGTGAGTATGTGCTCATAGTTCAAAGCTTGAAGGTGTGTGACAACTGTACACGTGAAAATTAGCTTCAATTTGTTTTGTGAAAATATTTGCCTTTCTTCTGGGAGCAATAAAAGTATATGTGTAGATGAAGTAGTCTGCATTCTGTGACATGAAATATACTTAATGACCTTTTACACATTTTCTATGCGTTGTAACTATTAATGGTATTGATCGCAATGTAATATAATAACAACGGCCACGTACCACTGAAAGCTGAATAACGTTTTCGGAAAACAAACGAAAAGGTAGGCTTCCAAACCACAAATGCATTAAAAAATGTTTTCAGCGTAAAATATTTTAGAAGGGGACCGCACCTTCTCGCCATCACCGATTTCGTCCAGATTTGTAGTCTGTGTAGAGCTTGACCAGAAATTGAAGTGACAGAAGTGGCCATGCGTTAAGAAGAAAAAACTAGCACTTCTGGCGCTGGATGGAAGAAGCCTGACAGGCATGACTACCAGACATCTGTTAATCGGTCACAAGAGTACAGAAAGGTAATGCGAGGGTGGCAGGTTCTAGTCTGCATGCTGAAACATTTTTTAAAAAAATTTCGACTGTTACGTTATTTACAGTGCAAATAAAGCGAAATACTGATCAGAATATTGTGTTGTGTCTCGGAATCTGCATACTCGGTTTGCTAGACAAACAATAAAACAACGCGTATTAATGAGTTTTTTTTGATTTGAGAATTCTTGTGAAAGTTATCTGAATAATTAAAAATATAGCCTGAAGTAAACTGTTTCTGGTTGTAAGCCAGAGCTGCGATACTAAATGAACTGTCGTAATGAAAGTTATACTGTCGCAATGTGAAGGACAAGCTACACTGTAGAAGTTATTGTTGTAGTGAAAAGGGAAGCCTTTCGTACTGTAAAAGTTAGCAATCTGACTGCAAGAATTTTGAACAGTATAAACTACCTGAATAATTAACTTGGACATGAAACCTAGAGTAATTGAAACTTCCTGGCAGATTAAAACTATGTGCCGGACCGAGACTCGAACTCGGGACCTTTGCCATTCGCGGGCAAGTGCTCTACCAACACGCTGAGCTACCGCGCCGGCTCCATCTGAGCTACCCAAGCACGACTCACGCCCCGTCCTCACAGCTTTGCTTCCAGTACCTCGTCTCCTACCTTCCAAACTTTACAGAAGCGCTCCTGCGAACCGCTGCAGGGTGAAAAAGTCATTCTAGAAACATCCCTCAGGCTGTGGCTAAGCCATGTCTCCGCAATATACTTTCTTTTAGGAGTGCTAGTTCTGCAAGGTTCCAAGGAGAGCTTCTGTAAAGTTTGGAAGGTAGGAGACGAGGTACTGGAAGTAAAGCTGTGAGGACGGGGCGTGAGTCGTGCTTGGGTAGGTCAGTTGATGCCGGCGTGGTAGCTCAGCGTGTTCGGTCAGAGGGTTAGCAGCCCTCTGTAATAAAAAAAACTGAGTTACTTAATCAACAACGAACATCAACGGATGTCTTACGGCGTCCGCCCCGAGCAGATGCGACGAACGAAAGCGAACAAAATAAGATTAAAAAAAAAAAAAGTTGGTAGAACACTTGCCCGCGAAAGGCAAAGGTCCCGATTTCGAGTCTCGGTCCGGCACACAGTTTTAATCTGCCAGGAAGTTTCATATCACCGCACTCTCCGCTGCAGAGTGAAAATCTCATTCTAGAGTAATTGGCTTTCCAAAAATTTGATCACAAAAATTGTCTCTGAAAAGCATAAGATAGCCCTGATTGAATAAATAAAAAAAAATCATGATCTTTTCTCCTTACCTCTAATCTGCGCAAATCTGGATAACGTGTCGCTGTACTGCTGTGTCTTGTGCGCCGCTATGATAAAGCTGCAAATTACTGTATCTGCAGAGAGGCACTAGAGAGGTGCAATGAGTTCTCTGTTAATTGCAAATTGAACGGTTTATCGAACATAGTTGGTTGGATCATCCATTAAAAAGAAATGAAATATTCGCAAAAATGACAACACCAAATCTCTGGTGTATTGAGAAAAAGTGCTCGAGGCAGATTTTATCTTTAATGAAGTTCTCAACATCGAAATAATACACTTTCTTACCTTTCAAATCTAACAACTCTTAGTACAATAACCAAGTTAATTCGATGGCGCAGCAATAGTGAAAAAAAGTAACATCAATATTGTATTTACCTGACATTCCATTAGATTTCTGCCTTCACAAATCAGTTTCATAATCATGTTGACTGAACAAATTGATAAACTGAGACATTAAATTTGAATTATAATATTGCCATAGCTTCCTAACTAACACTGCTTAACGTTGTCAGTCTAACTCTAACGCACCTGAACTTCGACTCTGTCTCTCTAAAGTTAAACATTGTCTGCTCCCATTTCGCCCTCGGGCAGCTCACAGATGTTAGTGTACTTTCGACGGATGGGCTTCGTACTTGCGGTACCTACGGTATCTCTGGTACACGACTCTCCGGAGCTCTTGCAACGCTCCCATTTCTAGCAGCTTCCAGTCGCTTGGCAGTGGTCACTGCAAATTTCAGCTGCTTAGGAACGTCAACTACCTCACCCCGTATACGGGAACGGCGTCAGAGGGGAGCTGCGTATGGCTGGTGTGAAATTCACTGAACTGTGAGCAAGTAACTTTAAAATACGCCTGCTGGTTCTCCTTTAATTTCTGGATCTGTTAAGCTAAAATTATTACTAATTTCCTTCAAGAACTGAAGCAATCACTACGCAAAACGTTGTAGACACTATACGTTAAATATCGGATTTTGCAACTGTAATGTAAGTCTTATTAAGATCAAACGCGATTCGCTTTGCTATAAAATATCTTCCCTAGTCAGATTTTTTGTTGTTTACATCATTCTTCCTGTACTTCCGTAAGTGTGTGTTAGATTTTAGCACACAGCACTTTTCACTAGCACTAAATATATTTCACATTTTTGTTTGTGGAGATGCACATGTCGTCTCACCAGTTCATGTGTTTCGTTTTGCAAAACATCAGAAAAACAAAACGTTTCTTAGGACAATGCTGCAAACTGCGAGCTTCGTCGAAACTGTGCGAGTAACTTTCTCTGCGAAACAACAAAACAGGGAAAAAAAACAGTGGCTATGGAGAAGCGTCTAGTTATTTGCAAATAGTAGATGAGTTGATGGACCTAACGCAAAAATTTTCAAAAGCCAGAATGATGAGTTACAGAAATTACACAAAACCAGAGGTTATAAAACTATCGAGTTGCAAGAACGAGAACCAGTGAAATGGTATAGGCTGTGATCAGGTAGTATGTTTCACTCAGAGCTGGAACTGGAATCGCACGTACGATTCACACAAACGCTGCTGGCACTGTTAGGCCAGAAAGGGCTGTGATTTGAGCAGTCGTGACCGAAAGTTTCTAACGGTCTAAAAGGGCGGGACAAAAGAGAGGTTGTAAGTAGGCTGTTTATGTGTCTGTATGTTGGCAGCACTATGTAGCGCTTTGCATTAATAACTCTGACAGCGCTGTGCGCACCCTGTAGAAGACTCTGTTATTGGTCGGACTAGCAGTTGGGGGTAAACAGACAGCAGTGATGGAAGTTGGGAGTGAGTAGTCATCAATGATGGAGGTCAGAGGCTAATAATTAGCAGTGTTGGAGGTTTGCAGTATTAGCGCGAGCGGACGATATGGAAGTGTCCGACTTAGAGATTGAATATTATTCCTGATTATATATTTTTTGGAACTGGATGTCATGCACGATTATGTAATATTTGAACTGGTTGTGATACTATTAAGGTTAATACATCGCTCTGCAACAAAATCTTTCCGTTGCTTACCGCATGCCTATCAGTAGTTAGAGCCTTCAGTAGTTAGAATCTTTTATTTAGCTAGCAGTATTGGTGCTTGCGGCATTGCTGTAGTTCGTGTAATGAAGATTTCTGTGAGGTAAGTGACTTATGATATGTATGGGTTATTGTTAGGATTTCTTCTTATTCAGGACAATTCTTTTGAGTTAATTTTAAAGCAGTCAGATTGCGTTGCGCTAGGATATTGTGGGTCAGTGTTGAAATAATAAAGACTAGGAAAGTGGCACTTGCACTCAATTTCACTCAGCAGTTCAAGCAAAAATTTATTAAGAACTTTCAGGGTGTCAAATCGCTCGGATTCGGTGAGGTGGAGCAGAGAGAAGATGAGAAAGAAGAAGGATGCGTCTGTCTCTCTAGGTAAATACGTACGCCAGAGGTCGAATCTAATAATAAGGTATGGAATTCTGAAAAAGAATACGGGAAACCACAGGTCTGTTTGACCTGTGAGAGAGTGTTACAGAGATTCTGAAGAAACTGACCTGGTAGATTCTTGACGACAGGCGTAAATTACCCCGAGAAAGCCTACTTACAACAAGTAGTCACTCTAATTAGTGATTACCTACGTATCGTGAGGACCAGATTAGATTAATTACAGAACGTACAGAGGCCCTGAAATAGTAATTCCTCCCGCGCTTAATATTACCTGGCTGGAAAGAGCAAAAGCCCTAATAAACGGTACAGTGGGACGAACTGTCTTCCATGCATTTTACAGTGGTTTGCAGGGTATAGATACAGATGAAGGACACAAACAAAAATGTTATTTGCCATCCCACAGTCTAATTATTGCCATTCTTCCCTTGGTGAGTTTGTCAGGACTGAGGGTCTTCAAAGGAATAATTTGGGTGTCCACTCAGATACACGTTTATTAGCAGATAAGAGATTAAAAAAAAGGCGATGGATAAAAGGATAAAAGACCCGATCCTTAAAAGGGGGCTTCGGTTCGAAGTGACATCTGCCAACGCATTTTAAATAGCTAAAAGTAACCATACAACAGAGACTAGGTGAGGGTGCACTACACCGGGTTGACGCAAATATCTAAGCTGACAGACATGAGCTCTGATTCCTGCGACAGATGGCGGTTTCGAACCTCAAATCTGGCAACACATTTCAGAACTGTGAAATTGTCGCAGTTACGTAAAACGTCGACAGCAGCAAATAACCTGTTGAGCTGCGTGAGGTGGCGTTAACCTTCGCGCGTGAGACTGGCAGAGCGGCAGTCTCGCTAAGACGGGCGACCCGGCCACACGTAGCAGAGGGCGCATACGTCCCGTGCCGTACAGTCGGTCGCTGCGTTTACGAAGAAGGGCGCAGTGGACTAAGCGGCGTCGATGGTCCGCAGCTGAGCATCTGTCGTGAGTATCTAGACGACGGTTCCGGCTCGTTGTTTGACAATGCCTTCCAGTTTTGGTAAAAGCTATTTCAGTGGTTCTTCCGAGTACGTGGCGGTCCCGAATACAGAGGATTATGTTGAGAAATGTAGGCTGCTGCTGATGTGTGATTCAGTTGCTTCATTGACTAAAATATTATATTGTTTTTATCTAAATCAGTGCCAGTGTGACTGTCTATATACGAGGGTTATTCCAAAAGTAAGGTCCGGTTATAAAAAAAAAAATCAAAACTAAAATGTTTTTTCAAAACAATTGTTTTATTTACATTCCTTACATCTTTATCTATTTTTCTACATAACTTCCATACTTATTTAAACATTTGTCACATCGTTCAACAAGCTTTTGAATGCCCATGTTATAGAAATCGGCCGCCTGTGACGATAACCAGTCCTTAACTGCTTCTTTCACTTCATCATCTGTGTCGAAGCGCTTGCCGCCGAGAAACTCCTTTAAGTAACGGAACAGGTGGAAATCACTTGGCGCCAGGTCCGGACTGTAAGGAGGATGGTCCATCTGTTCCCATCCAAATTTCTTGATCAGAGCTTGCGTTTCATTTGCAGTGTGGGGTCTGGCATTGTCATGCAACAACAAGATTCCAGACGACAAAAGACCACGTCGCTTATTCTGGATTGCACGTCGAAGTTTAGTCAGGGTAGCGCAGTAGGCGGCTTTATTAATCGTTGTTCCTCTCTCCATAAAGTCGACTAACAATACTCCACGTCTATCCCAGAACACAGTCGCCATAACCTTACGTGTTGAGATTGTCTGCTTTGCCTTGACCTTGACTGGCGATGACGTGTGACGCCATTGCATTGACTGACGTTTAGATTCTGGAGTGATGTGAGAAACCCATGTCTCATCCCCTGTGACAACATTGTCTAAAAGACTGTCACCTTCCTTATGATATCGCTCCAAAAAATCAAGAGCAAAAGCCATTCTTTTCATTCGTTGGGGCTCAGTAAGCAGCCTGGGAACCCAACGGGCACACAATTTGTGAAACTTCAAATGTTCAGACACAATTCTGTACAAAGTTGTTCTACTCACATTCGGAAAATGCATGTCTACGTCTGTAATAGTGAATCGGCGATCTTCACGAATTTTTTTGTCAACCGCATTGACCAAATCGTCTGAAATCACTGATGGTCGGCCACACCGTGGTTCATCGTGCACATTATCCCGTCTTCATTAAAAGCTCGCACCCACTTGCGCACTTTACTGTCGCTCATTATGTTAGGACCGTACACTTCAGTAATCTGCCGATGGATTTCCGCCGCTGAATTGTTTCTTGCAGACAAAAACCGTATCACTGCCCTTACTTCACAATCGGCGGGCTGATCAATTGTCTTAAACATTGTAAAGTGACACTGTGAACTACACTCAGCAACAGTAACAAAGCGAATGGCGGCGTTTGACGCGCAAGGCTTGCCGGGAGTCGGCGCGCATGCGTGTTTTGTCATTGGCGCCAAATTTCAATAGTTACGGCGAATCGGACCTTACTTTTGGAATAACCCTCGTAAATACAGAAGTAAATCTTCGTTCGTGCAGTGTCTTAAATCTCTGGAAGGTCTTCTCCGATTGCTATGAAATATTCACAAACCGGTACATTGAAAATTTTTACTTTTGAACCGTCTAACTGCAACTGAATGAAATAGTTTTCGTGCCATAAGCGTCTCGCCTTTAGTCTCTGCAAGGCATCTTCAGTGGCCTGGAATATGTACATATTTTTACTATTTAGTTTACATTTTGAGCAACGTACCTATAGGCTATAAACAACTTCCGGTAGTTGGTCTTTCTATCACTTCTAACTACAGCTGAATGAAACACAATTTTCGTGCCACAAGCGTTTCGCCTTTATTCTCTGAAAGACATCTTCAGTGGCCCGGAATATATACATATTTTTAACATTTAGTTTACATTTTGAGGCAGTGTACCTCGCGATTATAAACACTTCTGGTTGTTGGTCTTTCTATGACGTAGTAATATTTTGAATTCTACTTAATTTAAAATAAAAAATAAAATTCTACTTACTTTAAAATATTGCTAAGTCATAGAAAAACCAACAATCAGAAGTGTTTATAGCATATAGGTACATCGCCCCAAAACGTAAACTCAATAGTAAAAATATGTATATATTCCGGGTCACTGAAGATGCCTTCCAGAGAATAAAGGCGAAACGCCTATGGCACGAGAATTGTGTTTCATTCAGTTGTAGTTAGACGGCCAAAAAGTAAAAATTATCAGTATACCTTAATATTACGCGCAACTGAGGAAGACAGGACTACAAAAGTTGAAGACGTTTTCAGACAACGTTGCATTCGAATACGGGCGTGTTTTTATGTGTCTACTGGAGCGCTATGTCATAATATACAAATACATATTAGAAAGTGGAAAAAATGTTACCGTAAACCTCGAAAAGTACCTGACCGATTTACTCAAAATTTTTATTCGAGATCTTACCAAACATTCGGATGGGCATAGGCTACACAGGATACTTTAATAAATATTCGTATGGACATTGGCTATACTTTTTTTTAAACAACACTATACAGGTATTCGCTTAAAAGCGACTGCGAGAAAGAAAATGTGCTTTGCTCTGCTATGGATGTGTGCGGATTTGTTTTTCTTCTTACAATCTGTTTTAATTACGATGTAGGGCAATTAAACCATTAAGATAACTGTTTCTCTCATACATATTTTTTCTCGTTACACAAATTGATTACGCAGCAATACGCTGTTCTGCTATCTTCCTCGCAGTCAGTTTTCACAGAAAACAGAAAACTTGTATTTATGGTTTATCAGATTATGATTAGAATACTAGTTCAGAATGTGAATTTGCCTTAACAGTAAACAAGGCTCTAGTTCAGAGAGTGGAGGAGGAGTGGTCAGAGAAAATGTACAATGGGAGGGGGAAGGAGGAAGTGGACAGAGGAGCAGGAGGTGATAAACAGAGAGAGGGGAGAGAGGGAGATTACGACACATGTATCCAATTCCCGTACATACTGTATTTATCAACTGCGAAGCGTGGTGTCTAGTAGGTTTATAAAAAGGGAAAACCTTTCCTCTTCCGTGACCAAAGCAGTGAAAGAAAAAGCACATGTCAGCTGGGCGCAGTTCGCTTGCAAACAGCCACGTATGTGCTGGCTCGAGACAAAAGAAAACCGTGACGCAAGGATAGTCGCCGCCGGCGCTGTGCAGCACTGTCATTTAAAAACCGTTACTCTTTTTGGTGCTCTTCTAACGGCCACTAGAAATCAGTTTCGAGTGAGATCAACAGCGTAAAGCAAAAGGATAATATGGAATCCGCAGTTCTCACGGACGAAATATCAAAGGTACCGTGAACTACCAGTATGACTATACGAAACCAATGAAGTCTTAAATATCTTAAATTTCGCAAAATATTTGTAGTAGCGAAAATAAGTGGTATATAAGGTAGAGCCTTACTTAAGGCGACTTAGACCATAGGTGATACAGGGCTGCACCATGTACGACGTCTTTATATCGAAACCTACTACCTGACTTAAATGACTGTCGATTGTGTCTGCTGGAGCTTAGTGGAGTAAAGATTAATTTTTCTCTATTCTAATGTTTTCAGTAGGTATTTTTTTTATTAGAACGGTAGCATCTTGAGCTGCATTTAACTGTACAGAAAAATGTATGAAAGTAATCATTAAAAATGTAAAGTAGTTTTGGCAACAAGAAAAATTTGCGAACATCATTTTTCGAGGTCAGATCAGTGAGGTGTATTAGGATGTTGCACAAGTTACTAGCATTTTCGTTTTTCACGTTGGTATTCTGCTTGCTCTGAGTTTATTTATCGATTGTCATTTTTTATTTGTAGTTCACTTTTGCTCTCTGAGTTCACATATTTTCATTTTGTGATTTGGAGATAGGGGGTGGAACTGTGGACGCTAGAAAATGGAGTGCGGTGGCCGTGCGGTTCTAGGCACTTCAGTCTGGAACTGCGGGACTGCTACGGTCGCAAGTTCGAATCCTGCCTCAGGCATGGATGTGTGTGGTGTCCTTAGTTTAGAAGTGCCATAGCGCTCAGAGCCATTTGAGCCAAAGTGGAGTGCCAAGTGGTGCAATCAGAAAATTTCCGAATTATTCTTTTGTGTGAGTTCAGTAGAGGGGTGATAGCAGCGGAGGCATCCAGAAATATTTGCGTCGTGTATGGGACTGATGCCACTGGATACAGCACGGGAAGAAAATGATTTTTTCGCTTTAAGGAGGATTGTTTTACTATTAGTGACTCTACACGTTCAGCAACCTTCCGGGTTTGATGAATATCGTTTTAATGCATTAATCCACAATGATCCACGTCATTGTTCTCGAGAATTGACAAATGTGATGAACTGTGATCATTCCAGCTTCGTACGATATTTGCTTGCGATGGTTGTGACGTGTGGGTGCTATTCTGTCATTCTGCGCAACGGATTAATCTTAGACGTACCCTTTACCCTGTGGCTCCTGCAAGACGCAATTTCCACCCCCACACTACTACAGAAGTCAGACAGACGCTCCTAACTTTCTAAAGAGAAATATCTGAGAAAGTTTCAGCAATAAATATCTTCTGGAGTCGTCCGCTGTCATGAAATGACACAAAAATTCACAAAATTTCTTATGTAACTAGTGGGATACTTGGGTACTGGAGTAGTGCTAGTTAGTGTAAGAAAAACATGAAACTAATGAAAAACATTATTTATTTTGCTAAAATTCTGAAAAATCACAATGGCACCTTTAGTTATGAACTGAAGTTATTTCCAGGTTCTTTTCAGAATGTTAAGTCACCTCTTAAGGATAGGATTCACTAATGAAATTTCTATACAAAGTTTGAGATTGTTATTGACTTGGCAGAATGGCTGCGAGCCGCGCCTACTCAACATGAATAGTTATCCTTTAGAATGTTGCTAGGTACGGTCGAGGCTGTTGCGTGTGAAATGCAGTGAAGTGTACTGTTGTGGAGGAAATATGGGGCTTGCAAGAGCTATAGCGCACAATACCGTAAGCTGCAATGACTGCTGTCTGCGCCGCTCGCTGCTGACAAATAAGATAACTCTCGTTCTATCTGGATTGACCTTCGCCAATCCAACTCTCCCTACGCCTTGATGAAGTCAAGGACTCCTATTCGCCCCTAGTCTAACTATTGGCGTGGTACACTGGTCAGATAACCAGTCCACCGCGATGCCACTCAAAAATTCGCTCACAGGCGTTTAACTATAACTCTGTCCATTCACACTGCACAATAAGTGTGGCGGCCAACACAGTGAACAACGCTTAATCGCAAGGACTCAATATAGAGTCGCACTCCGATTCACTCTCGACAGAGGTGCTCTCCCAGTGAAGTACTGAGGAGAGACTTGTTCCTCGCTCTTTGGGTACATGTACGCTCTTGTTATGTGTTCTCGCTCCAAGAGTGACAACAGAACGGCCCCTCTCCACACCAGACGTGAAGGGGTATATTTTTCGGTCTCTTCCATTACTCCTTCAGCTGAAGGCGTCAGAAATATCGTCTGCCAATCAGCATTGCTCTTCTAAAATGGGAAAATGACGTTTAGTTTAAGGTGACCAATCCAGAAATCTGTAGCATCGGCGTTTGGCGTTTGCTGTCTCCCTGTGAAAATCTCTGAAACTGCGTGCTATATTTGTAAAGAATGTGTAGGTTGGGCACTCCCACACAATGTAGCAGCATTTGCTTTTAAGCCGAACACGAGGTCGTTCCTCCTTTCCCTCAGGCAAGTGCTGTTTGATCCACGGGCGGCGGCCAGCCGACGTAGATAGCTCCCTGTGAAAACCTCTGAAGGGACCGGCGTCTTGGCGTGCAGTGTTTGCCTCTTTCGAACTAAAAGCTTTTGTGACCAACGTGTCTTGAATGTGTGTGTGTGTGTACACCAGCCTCGAATATTTCAATCACATTGCACTCACTTGTTATTTGCATATCGTTTACATGAATTCATACAACATTGACTTTATCATATCGAGTTTGAGTTTGAACGAAGCGTCTTGTTGTGCGGAATATGATTGTGAGGGTGGGATATGTAAGCTATGAAGGTCAGGAGACCACGACGTCTTACATGGTGAAGATTCAAAAATCGGGTGTTTGGGGACTGCATTATCTTACCCAATATCACAAAAATCAGTGGGTTGCCACAAGTGCGTCTCTGGTTGCTCGTCTTTAGTTGGCTCGTAAACAACGCTGGCCATTCCTCTCCTGTACTGTTACTGATTACGAGAAATTGTGTCTTTATGCTAAAATAAGGATGGAATGGCTGAGTCCAGGTAAATCAGCAACTGCCCGTATAAAAACGTGCACACATCCATTAAAGATAATGTTGTGCATCTGAATGAACTGCAACGGGTGTGGTGAAGTACGAATTGCTTCCCCGAGTTGTAACTATCACTGCTGACATTTACTGTCAACAACTGAGACGTATTGCAGACGTAATCCAAAAACAACGACCTGGAACACTATGTGAAGCGGTGGTAGCTACTCCACGATAACGACCGCCCGCATTCTGCCAGACTGACAAAAAACGCAACACACGAGATGGGTTGGGAAGTTCTTCTGCACCCATCTTATTCACCTGATCTCGGGTCATTAGATTTTCACCTTTTCTGCTCTCTGTCGAACAATCTTCAACGAACTTCTTTTCCAGTTGATTGGATGTTTGGTTCATTTGGGGGAGGGGAAGTAACAGCGAGGTCATCGGTGTCGTCGGATTAGTGAAGTATGGGGAAGGAAGTCGGCCGTGCCCTTTCAAAGGAACCATCCAGGCGTATCACTGAAGCCAGTGCTTTTTTTCTAAAAACAAAGTTTGAGGGTACTCCAACATTGGACATAATGCTACTTATAACTGAAGCATGGGATACCACCCGTCTGCTTTTAGCCATGACATAATCAACATGCCGAACTGAAAAAAAAAACTGATATCGGACTCTTCAGTTGACTTTCAGCTCAAAGGAAGCAGGCGATACCGAGAAACACCCAAACATGCAAGAGAATGTGGTATCGAACACAGCAGTTTATATCACCTCAAATGAAGCATGCGATTCCCACCAACCCCTGAACAATAAAAGAAAATGGTATCGTACACTTCAGTTGACCTATAATACACCTCAAGTGAAACAGGTGAGTCCAATTAACCCTACGACATACAAAACAATACAAGGAAATATTACCGAATACATATTTTAACCTATAAAACACCACTAAAAGACACAATACAACAAAAACCATTCACATCTATCAACAACAATAGAAACTACACTACAACAAGCTTTTGTAACCTTGTTTAGCTCCAGAAATGGCATAGATTATGGGTAGTATCCAGTGCTTCAACTGACCCAATTTTTAATACAGCTGAAAATTTATTTAACTATAAAACTACATTAATAGCATGTCAGTGACATCGCTTTTCCCACCAAAAACTGCACTGGAACGTTCGTATTGCAATTACCAACACGAAATAATGAAATAAAAAATTTACTTTCACGAAATAAAACTTTGGCACTCTTCCAAGTTCTCAGCATCGAAAAGAAATTACTTTGTTGACGAAAAAGTTTAGGGGTACGCATCCCCCAGCGTTCCCCCAGAAAAACAGCACTGCCTGAAGCGATTTAGGAAAATCACGCAACATCTAAATGAAGATAGCCGGACGCGGGTTTCAACTGTCATCCTCCCGAAGGCGAGTCCAGTATGCTAGCCACTGCGCCACTTCGCTCGGTTTTCTGGTTGAAAATGCGCTCCGAACATGGCTAGATGAGTTCATCGCATCACAGCCGCGTGATTTCTGCAGTAGCTGAATCGAAAAGCTACCCCAGCGTTGGCAGTGTTCTAAATAGTGATGGAGAATATATTATTGATGACTTAAGTCTCCAGTATGTGTATTTGCTGTGTTTATTAAACTTAATGGAAAAAGCGCTACGAAGTTACGCTACAACCTAATACATTGAAGCTAAGCAGTTATCGGTTCCAAGCCAATGCGAATGGTCCTGAATTTGAGAGTGTTTATTAATAATGGTACGTACATACTTCAACATATTAGTCGTTTTTCCTCTGCGTCTCGCAGCTTTACCACAACCATGTTACAGACTACGACTTAATATTTTCTGCCGGCCGAGGTGGCCGAGCGGTTCTAGACGCTACAGTCTAGAACAGCGCGACCGCTACGGTCGCAGGTTCGAATCCTGCCTCGGGCATGCATGTGTGTGCTGTCCTAACTACTTAGGTTTAAGTATTTCTAAGTTCTAGGGGACTGATGACCTCAGAAGTTAAGTCTAATAGTGCTCGGAGCCATTTGAACCAATATTTTCTGCACATTCGTAATTGCACCACTAAGTGGGTTATACCTTTCAGTATGGACTAAATGTTTTGTGTCCATGTGTGTACACTTCAACACCTGAACAACTCCCCAGGGGAAAATAAGCATTGTGTCATGGTTTTACCACATGTACTTGGAGGTACTAACAAACCTAAAAACATACTAGTCCTAATAGCTGTAATTATTAACCTGTAAGTGAAGTAAACACTGGTGTAATGTTCTGTTGTATTCTATCCTCAGACACCAATAAAAATTTCTGGACTTATACACTTCACACCCTGTTTAGGGTATCTCATATCCTCCCTCCTCGTAAAAATACGCGAGCCAATTTAAGAAATATTAACTAAATGGTGCTTTTTTTCTCCTCATGATACGAATTTCATAACTTCTTCTAACGTAATGTCAATACTGGGTACAGTCTTCCCACTGATGAAGTACAAAGTAATATTTGGAACGCTGACGAGCAAGAGAAAAGTTTTAAGGCGAACGACCACACAAAGATACGTAGCAGACATATTCCGCCTGAATGTTTTGACATCGAAGCCTTTAGTAAAGTAATTTTTTTAAAAATTTTCCTATGTATTTATCCCATAAAGAAAGAAAGAGGAAACCGTAAATTCAGGGAAACACACAGGAGACATCACATATAAGTATAAGATTAATTTCATTTGTATTTTACCATATCGGTTAATAAATATTTGTCCCAAGAGTTAATCGCTTGAACGTACAGTTTTATAGCATATGAAAAACATTGGGCTGAATATTTTATCAGGCCATAGAAATAACTGCTGTTTAATAAGAGCTGTTATTACCAGAGCATTAAAGGTCGCAGTAATGAGGCAAAACTTCAGCAGCATATAGTAGTCTACGTAACTGCCTATGTTAGCAGTAAATTGTTGTTAATTTCTGGATCATAATCGGTGTAGAAGATTTGATGAAAACAACATAACTGCTGTTTCCGTGTGTCACATGAAAATTGTAAAGGAAGCGCTTGTATTGTTACCACCGCAGTCCTTTGTTCGTTTCTCTGGCTGTTTCTGAACAAGTGAGGGTTCTCATATAGTGTTTATGACCGTACATAGTGATTCAGTTGCACGTACCAATAGATTTTATGCAAGCCGAAATACTGTCAAAAAGCACGCGCGAGATTTTCATTTTTTCTCACTCACTATATGCAGTCTGTTGGTCCTACAGAAAAAAATGAACAGGACATTTTTATAGAGAATTTAATGTACTTAAATTTTGTGCGCGGATACATTTGGACTGGAGGGCATGGTTTTCGAGTTATTCAAGAAAAACGCGTTTGAAAGTCACTTCTATGCGTTTTTCTTGAAACCAAGACTACAGCCTCTAGCGAAAACGTGTCCCACCACAATATTTACCTGCATTAGATTTCCTACAAAAAGGTCCTCTTTATAATTTTCGTAACACTAAAAGTCTGCAGGTAGCGAGCGAGAGAATATGGAAACCCTTTGCTTTTTGTATCATGGCATTGTAGGCTGCATGAAACCCATGAGTGGGAATATTTATAGTGATTTTCTAAGTAGAGCTTACACGTGAAGGTCATAATGTTGACGCTTTAAAATTATTATTACTTGACTCTGAACCAAGTACAATGTTTATTTCGGTTTTAACGACTGTAATGAGTTACCAAGTGTATTGCAAATGTTCATTTTAGTCGCTGCTCACATAATACTACGGCCTCTAGCGAAAACGTATCACAGTACAATATTTACCTGCATTAGATTTCCTGCAAAAAGGTCCTCTTTGTAATTTCAGTAACACTAACAGTCTGTATGTAGCGAGCGACAGAATATGAAAATGTACTGACTATAATTTCAATAGAAAGGATAAGTTGTAGTGGCGAGATCCGTCAAGAAAATAGTACCAATAGACGTTACTAGATCCTGGCACGAGCGAAGATTCGAGAACTGGACTGAATTTTCATTGCTAATATACTAGTTGCTTTTCTAAAGTGTGATCTGCACTCTTGGAGATATTGCTGTCCTTGTTCAACGGTTATTTCTATTATTAAAATGAATACGAATGGCATGCTAATAACTACAACACAGAATGAGATTTTCAATCTGCAGCGGAGTGTGCGCTGATATGAAACTTCCTAGCAGATTAAAACTGTGTGCCCGACCGAGACTCGAACTCGGGACCTTTGCCTTTCGCGGGCAAGTGCTCTACCATCTGAGCTACCGAAGCACGACTCACGCCCGGTACTCATAGCTGCAGAGTGAAAATCTCATTCTGGAAACATCCTCCAGGCTGTGGCTAAGCCATGTCTCCGCTATATCCTTTCTTTCAGGAGTGCTAGTTCTGCAAGGTTCGCAGAAGAGCTTCTGTTAAGTTTGGAAGGTAGGAGACGAGATACTGGCAGAAGTAAAGCTGTGAGTACCGGGCGTGAGTCGTGCTTCGGTAGCTCAGGTGGTAGAGCACTTGCCCGCGAAAGGCAAAGGTCCCGAGTTCGAGTCTCGGTCGGGTACGCAGTTTTAATCTGCTAGGAAGTTTCAACTCCAACACACATTATACATACCGTACCAACAGAAGTTGCAAGACCGTGGGGCGATCAATTGCTCGTGTGCATCCCAACATTCCTGGAGATGTGACGTAAATTGCTCAAACATTTCGAGTCGTGTACGAGCACAGCACTATGGAATACTAATACAACAAGCTGCTCAGTTCGTAAAATCAGTGCTTTCGCCTATAAATGGAAAAAGACTGCAGTTATCAGCTCCACTTTGCGTAGTGTTTATCGACAGAATTAGCTTTATTCCACCCGTCACGTGACTTAGATGTTGTTTTCAAACTTCAACCCAGTGAAGATAGGAGCGTCACGGTCTACGCGTATTTATAGTCTACGTAATGTGAGATGTACATAACCTCTAAATACTGCCTTATCAGTTTCCAACTGTTCAGTAATTGTTTCCAAGCTCTTAACCATATAGTCAGATACGTTCGCTTCACTGTCAGAATATTCATTCCAAAAACAAGGAAAAATAATATCTAACCACAACAAGTATTGTCACTATTCTTGTCTGTAGTTATTCATTTTCGAAGCTTGCTACAGCCAGACAAAATTTGTCTCAGAAGATCTACTTGTCGCATTAATTCATGTGTCTCCCGAAAGAAGTGCTGCAACTATACCGACGGATAGTAGCCAACTATTGTTTCTACGTAGAAGACACGCTATCTTTTCTCATAAAAGGAATTTACAATTTTTCTTCCGTTCATTCAAACAAAGGAGTTTTTCGTTGCGGAAGAATTTTCTCACGAAATTTCAATCACAAATTTTCTCCTCCGAATGCGAAAATATTTTGTTGACGCCGACCTACACAGGGGGATGTTGTTGTTGTTGTGGTCTTCAGTCCTGAGACTGGTTTGATGCAGCTCTCCATGCTACTCTATCCTGTGCAAGCTTTTTCATCTCCCAGTACCTACTGCAACCTACATCCTTCTGAATCTGCTTAGTGTATTCATCTCTTGGTCTCCCTCTACGATTTTTACCCTCCACGCTGCCCTCCAATACTAAATTGGTGATCCCTTGATGTCTTAGAACATGTCCTACCAACCGATCGCTTCTTCTGGTCAAGTTGTGCCACAAACTTCTCTTCTCCCCAATCCTATTCAATACTTCCTCATTAGTTATGTGATCTACCCATCTAATCTTCAGCATTCTTCTGTAGCACCACATTTCGAAAGCTTCTATTCTCTTCTTGTCCAAACTATTTATCGTCCATGTTTCACTTCCATACATGGCTACACTCCATACAAATACTTTCAGAAATGACTTCCTGACACTTAAATCAATACTGGATGTTAACAAATTTCTCTTCTTCAGAAACGCTTTCCTTGCCATTGCCAGCCTACATTTTATATCCTCTCTACTTCGACCGTCATCAGTTATTTTGCTCCCCAAATAGCAAAACTCCTTTACTACTTTAAGTGCCTTCATTTCCTAATCTAATTCCCTCAGCATCACCCGACTTAATTAGACTACATTCCATTATCCTTGTTTTGCTTTTGTTGATGTTCATCTTATATCCTCCTTTCAAGACACTGTCCATTCCGTTCAACTGCTCTTCCAAGTCCTTTGCTGTCTCTGACAGAATTACAATGTCATCGGCGAACCTCAAAGTTTTTATTTCTTCTCCATGAATTTTAATACCTACTCCGAATTTTTCTTTTGTTTCCTTTACTGCTTGCTCAATATACAGATTGAATAACATCGGGGAGAGGCTACAACCCTGTCTCACTCCCTTCCCAACCACTGCTTCCCTTTCATGTCCCTCGACTCTTATAACTGCCATCTGGTTTCTGTACAAATTGTAAATAGCCTTTCGCTCCCTGTATTTTACCCCTGCCACCTTTAGAATTTGAAAGAGAGTATTCCAGTCAACATTGTCAAAAGCTTTCTCTAAGTCTACAAATGCTAGAAACGTAGGTTTGCCTTTCCTTAATCTTTCTTCTAAGATAAGTCGTAAGGTGAGTATTGCCTCACGTGTTCCAGTGTTTCTACGGAATCCAAACTGATCTTCCCCGAGGTTGGCTTCTACTAGTTTTTCCATTCGTCTGTAAAGAATTCGTGTTAGTATTTTGCAGCTGTGACTTATTAAGCTGATAGTTCGGTAATTTTCACATCTGTCAACACCTGCTTTCTTTGGGATTGGAATTATTATATTCTTCTTGAAGTCTGAGGGTATTTCACCTGTTTCATACATCTTAATCACCAGGTGGTAGAGTTTTGTCAGGACTGGCTCTCCCACGGCCGTCAGTAGTTCCAATGGAATATTGTCTACTCCGGGGGCCTTGTTTCGACTCAGGTCTTTCAGTGCTCTGTCAAACTCTTCACGCAGTATCGTATCTCCCATTTCATCTTCATCTACATCCTCTTCCATTTCCATAATATTGTCCTCAAGTACATCGCCCTTGTATAGACCCTCTATATACTCCTTCCACCTTTCTGCTTTCCCTTCTTTGCTTAGAACTGGGTTTCCATCTGAGCTCTTGATATTCATACAAGTCGTTCTCTTATCTCCAAAGTTCTCTTTAATTTTCCAGTAGGCGGTATCTATCTTACCCCTAGTGAGATAGGCCTCTACATCCTTACATTTGTCCTCTAGCCATCCCTGCTTAGCCATTTTGCACTTCCTGTCGATCTCATTTTTGAGACGTTTGTATTCCTTTTTGCCTGTTTCACTTACTGAATTTTTATATTTTCTCCTTTCATTAATTAAATTCAATATTTCTTCTGTTACCCAAGG
This sequence comes from Schistocerca serialis cubense, assembly GCF_023864345.2. Classification (NCBI taxonomy): domain Eukaryota; kingdom Metazoa; phylum Arthropoda; class Insecta; order Orthoptera; family Acrididae; genus Schistocerca; species Schistocerca serialis. The sequence goes on from NC_064645.1 coordinate 94,024,409, forward strand.
ATTTCTACTAGCCCTCGTCTTTTTACCTACTTGATCCTCTGCTGCCTTCACTACTTCATCCCTCAAAGCTACCCATTCTTCTTCTACTGTATTTATTTCCCCCATTCCCTTTATTTGCTCCCTTATGCTCTCCCTGAATCTCTGTACAACCTCTGGTTCTTTTAGTTTATCCAGGTCCCATCTCCTTAAATTCCCACCTTTTTGCAGTTTCTTCAGTTTTAATCTACAGGTCATAACCAATAGATTGTGGTCAGAGTCCACATCTGCCCCTGGAAATGTCTTACAATTTAAAACCTGGTTCCTAAATCTCTGTCTTACCATTATATAATCTATCTGATACCTTTTAGTATCTCCAGGGTTCTTCCATGTATACAACCTTCTTTCATGATTCTTAAACCAAGTGTTAGTTATGATTATGTTGTGCTCTGTGCAAAATTCTACCAGGCGGCTTCCTCTTTCGTTTCTGTCCCCCAATCCATATTCACCTACTATGTTTCCTTCTCTCCCTTTTCCTACACTCGAATTCCAGTCACCCATGACTATTAAATTTTCGTCTCCCTTCACAATCTGAATGATTTCTTTTATTTCATCATATATTTCTTCAATTTCTTCGTCATCTGCAGAGCTAGTTGGCATATAAACTTGTACTACTGTAGTAGGTGTGTGCTTTGTATCTATCTTGGCCACAATAATGCGTTCACTATGCTGTTTGTAGTAGCTTACCCGCACTCCTATTTTTTTATTCATTATTAAACCTACTCCTGCATTACCCCTATTTGATTTTGTATTTATAACCCTGTAATCACCTGACCAAAAGTCTTGTTCCTCCTGCCACCGAACTTCACTAATTCCCACTATATCTAAGTTTAACTTATCCATTTCCCTTTTTAAATTTTCTAACCTACCTGCCCGATTAAGGGATCTGACATTCCACGCTCCGATCCGTAGAACGCCAGTTTTGTTTCTCCTGATAACGACATCCTCTTGAGTAGTCCCCGCCCGGAGATCCGAATGGGGGACTATTTTACCTCCGGAATATTTTACCCAAGAGGACGCCATCATCATGTAATCATACAGTAAAGCTGCATGCCCTCAGGAAAAATTACGGCTGTAGTTTCCCCTTGCTTTCAGCCGTTCGCAGTACCAGCACAGCAAGGCCGTTTTGGTTATTGTTACAAGGCCAGATCAGTCAATCATCCAGACTGTTGCCCTTGCAACTACTGAAAAGGCTGCTGCCCCTCTTCAGGAACCACACGTTTGTCTGGCCTCTCAACAGATACCCCTCCGTTGTGGTTGCACCTACGGTACGGCTATCTGTATCGCTGAGGCACGCAAGCCTCCCCACCAACGGCAAGGTCCATGGTTCATGGGGGGAGACACAGGGGGATAAGGTCATCATAATAAAATAAGGGAACTCAGAGCTCGCACTGGAAGATATAGGTCTTCGTTTTTCTCCGCGCCCTATTCTAGAATGGAATAATAGAGAATTATTGTTAAGGTGGTTCGATGAATCCTCTGCAAGACACTTAAATATGATTTGCAGAGTATCCATGAAGATGTAGATGTAGATTTAGATGTAGAGGTATCATAGCCACCTAAGCTCATGGCGCGTGATTTGAAGAGTATCCATGAAGATGTAGATGTAGATTTAGATGTAGAGGTATCATAGCCACCTAAGCTCATGGCGCGTGATTTGAAGAGTATCCATGAAGATGTAGACGTAGATTTAGATGTAGAGGTGTCATAGCCACCTAAGCTCAAGGCGCGTGATTTGAAGAGTATCCATGAAGATGTAGATGTAGATTTAGATGTAGATGTATTGTAGCCAGCTAAGCTGATGGCGCGGTACCACAGCCATCCTGCTAGTTATTAAAACCATAGAAGAAATAATGGCACCCCTACACTAAACTATGAAAACGCTGGTCACGTCGGTAGAAAGACAATGTAAAATTATTAACATTCATCTAAAATTACATGTATCTAAAAACAACTTTAACTACGACATTTGATATCGCACAACAACTGTTTAGCTGTTCTCTATTGCGCTTCACGGACGCAGGAGTACAAATACTATTCTGCTGGGTCGCTTGAAGTCAAGAACATCACATACTGCAGGTCTGCTTTAGTAGCTGTGGATAATGACGCGACTTAATGGCTATGCTCTCTGCAGGATGGAAGTCATGACGTCGTAGTGACGTCACGTATAACGCAACGATCCCCGTCATAAATTGTTCCCGTTCTTCTTATTCTACGGCTTATGGATGTTGCCGACCACATGTTGCATCTTTTCTCTTTTGTGAACCGCAGTATGTAATAGCTGGTCTACACTTTGTAGTCCTGTCTACTGCTTTATACTGTCCAACCAGGATGTTTTTCTTCGCCCTTGTCGTCTTTCTCCTTCAATCTTCCCTTCTATTATTAACTGCAGAACTATATATTTGGTGTTGCGTACTATATGTCCTAGGTATGCAGTTTTTTTTCTTTTAAGCACTGTCAACATTTCCCGCTGCTTGTTCATTCGTTCCAGTACTTTGGTGTTGGCTATTCTTGCAGTCCACGGTATTTTAAGCATTCTGCGATAAATCCACATTTCAAAGGCCTGTAATTTCTTAGTTGTCATATTTAGTGTCCATCCTTCATAGCCATATAGAAGAACGGACCAGATGTAGCATTTTACAGCAGCAGTCTACGTCTCTGCTTGTAAGAATATTCTCAAATTTTATGAAGGCGTTTCGGGCGTTCTCTATGCGACATTTTATTTCCACGTCTGTTCGCGTCTTCACAAAGCCAGCCAGGTTCCGAGGTATTTAAACTTGTTGACTCTTTGTATAACAGACCCTTGAAATCGTAGATTTGCTTCTTTAAATGAGTCGGACTTTCGTGTGACAATCATAAAATTAGTCTTTTTTTATGTTAATATTCAGGCCTAGAGTACTGCTGTAATCTCGTACTATGTTGACGAGTTGTTGAAGGTCATCTAAATTATCAGCTATCAATACCGTGTCATTAGCATAGCAAATGTTGTTGATATACACTCCTTTAACCTTGTTCACGTTGCACCCGTTTAAATTCCTCTTCACAGGTCAATAGGCAAGGGCCATATGAAGACCCCAGGGAAAAAACAGGTAAGTTCACATCATTAGGAAATGAGTTCACGGAACGGTCTGATGGATAGCCGTAGGTACTATAAGACAGCTACAATGGCTTTCAAATAATGTGTCACCCAGTTATAAAGGGTTCCACTTTTCGTATAATGGAAAGGAAGTTCTAAGTCGGCTTTCTCAAGGACTCTGTTTTGTTTCCTTATAGTAATATTCTTTAGATGGAAGTGTAATAGTAGTGTGGTCCTCTTAGGTTTTTTAAACTGTGTAGATCTTCATAACATGTAGGTGAGAAGCCATCAGTTGATCATATAAAAAGAGAAAAAGTTATGGCAGAGTGAGTAATGTTTAGGGCGTTAGGACAAAGTCTCATGGTTAGGCAGTGACTGCAAATGCTCATTGTTTTAAGTTTTTCGAACGAATCAAACCTCACGAAAGAGAGCAGCTTATAAGGAATTTAAATTTTTTATGTATCTGGAATGATCAACCTTTCTATTCAAGCAGCTTAATTTCTGTGACATTAATTGCTCTTAGAAGGTCTAGGTATGAAGATTCCAATGTCACAGGTTACTGTTTCCAATAAATTGTAAGAATGAAACGAAATGATACTGTGAGTAAAACTTTCGTTGGCTAAAAGCCTCCATTACTTCGCACGGAACAACAAAGCGCAGATTCCAGACTATACAATCGAGTGAGAAGGATACTGCAATATCTCCCTGTGGTATCGATAGCTACGATGCCACAACGTAGGTGCGCTCTGCAAGGTTGGCACTACGACAGACGCCGACGACAGCGCACTCTAGGCGGAGCGGGAGAGCTCTACGAGCTTCCCTCCAGATTCTCCCCATTTCATCAAGAGCAGACGGCCAGGAAACATCGCTTCAACCTTCGCTTGCTATTGAGACTATGTACTACTTACGACGGGTCTAAGGCTTCGCACCTCAGTACAAAGTTATGTATTCAGTTAATATTGAGATATAGTAAAACCATTTCTAAGAGCAGTACCGAGAGATTTTCACCTTTTCCTGCTCCTACTCACTTCCAGAATTCGGCCTAGTCCTCAATTTATAGGAGCATACCCACACGCCGCCTTCCAGGCGGGATACAGAACTGCCAAAGATAAAAGAGGCATGCATGCTGAAGCTTAGTTTCTCATAGTTCACCTTAAGTCTGTTGATGTACCATGGACGTATTCTAGCAGACAGACAACAAAAAATCAGATTCCATGTACCTACATCTGATTCGCAGAGAAGCTGAATAGAGGCCAACGAATAGTTTGTGCAACTGCTGTTTAAAACAATTTCTAAGAAGAGGCGATTACACTGAGCTGACAAAAGTCTTATGATACCTGCTAATATCATGTCGGAACTCCTTTTGCGGGGTATACTGCGGCAACTCGACGTGGTATGGACTCAACAACTCGCTCGAAGTCCCTGCAGAAACACTGAACATTGCTGCCTCTATAGCCGTCCATAATTGCGAAAGTGTTGCCGGTGCAGGATTGTATGCATGAACTGACCTCTCGATTATGTCCCATAAATGTTCCATGGGATTCATATCGGGCGATCTGGGTGGGCAAATCATTCACTCGAACTGTCCAAAATGTTTCACAAACAAAACGCGATGAATTGTAGCCCGGTGAGATGGCGCATTGTCATCCATAAAAATTCCAAGGTAGTTTGGGAACATGAATTCCATGAATGGCTGAAAATGGTCTCCAAGTTGCCGAGCATATCCATTTCCAGTCAGTGATCAGTACAGTTGACTACAGACCATTATGAAGCCACCACCAGCTCGCACAGTGCCTTGTTGACAACATGGGTTCATGCCTCCGTGGGGTCCGTACCACACTCGATCCCTACCATCAGCTCCTACCAACTGAAATCGTGAAAGATCTCACAGTGCCACGGTTTCTCAGTAGTCTAGGGTATAACCGATATGGCCACGAGCCCACGAGAGGCGCTGTAGGCGATGTCGTGATGTTGACAAAGCCACTTGCGTCGGTCGTCTGCTGCCGTAGCACATCAACGAGAAATTTCGACGCACTCTCCTTATGGATACGTTCGTCGTACGTCCCACATTAATTTTTGCGGTTATTTCAGGCTGTGTTGCTTGAGTATTAGCACTGACAACTCTACACAAACGCCACTGCTCTCTGTCGTTAAGTTAAGGCCAAATCCATTGCGTTGTCCGTGGTGAGAGGTTATGCGTGAAACTTGGCACTGTGTATCACTCTTGACACTGTGGATTGTAAAACAGTTAAGATCCTTAGACGCTAGGAAGGCATCGGGCCCAGACGGTATCCCCGTAAGATTTTATGTTGACTATGCTACAAATATAGCACCATTCTTATCTATCATCTATCAGAGATCAGCGGAAAGTTCCACGGGACTGGAAGAAGGCACAGGTGATAGTAATCTATAAAAAGGGTAGAAAATCGGAGGCACGCAATTACAGGCCAATTTCACTGACATCGATTTGTTGTAGAATCATGGAACATATTTTGTGTTCAGACATAATGACCTTTCTAGACTCTGAGAAGCTCATCTGCAGAAACCAGCACGGTTTTAGGAAACAGCGGTCACGCGAGGCACAGCTGGCCCTCTTTGTACAATAGGCTCTAGATACCGGCTCCCAGGTTGTTGCCATATTTCTCGACTTTCGAAAGACATTCGACTCAGTACCGCACTGTCGCTTGCTACAAAAGTGCGCGCTTACGGTCTATCCGATGACTTATGCGGTTGGATAGAAAGTTTTCTAACAGACAGGGAGCAGTATGTCGTCCTGAACGGGGTGACTTCAACAGAGACAAGCGTAACTTCAGGTGTGGTCCTGTGCTTTTTACAATTTACATAAACGATCTGGTTGATGGTACTGACAGCGGCCTTAGACTGTTTGCCGATGATGCTGTAGTCTACAGGAAAGTAGTACCACACGAAAGTTGTGAACAAATCAATGAGGATTTGCAGAAAATAAATGCGTGGTGTAATGACTGGCAGTTATCTCTCAATATCAGTAAGTGTAACCTACTGCGTATAAGAAGGCGAAAATCCCCATTAATGTACGAGTACAAAATAAACGTCCAGTCTTTGGAAGCGGTAACGTCCGTCACTATCAGAAATAATCTCAAATGGAGTGATCAGATTACAGAGCCAGCGGGTAAGGCGAACTCTAGATTGCGGTTTATTGGTAGAATCCTGAAGCGATGCAGTCCTTCAACAAAGGAAATAGCTTACAATACGTTAGTTCGTCCAGTCTTGGAGTATTGTTCGTCTGTATGGGACCCTTACCAGTTGGGTCTGATTCAAGAGATTGAGAAGGTCCAAAGAAGACCGGCAAGATTCGTGACGTACATTTAGCCATCGCGAGAGCGTTACAAATCTCATAGTTTGAAGTGGGACACACTTGCAGATAGACGGCGCGCTAAACGGAAGGGGTTGCTCACTAAATTCCGAAATCCGATCTTCACCGAGGATGTAGAGCATATATTTCAAATCGCGCAACGATCACCATTCAAAGATAAGGGAAATAAGAGCTCGTACTGAGGCGTTCAGACAGTCGTTTTTCACTCGCGAAATCCGCGAGTGGAACAGAAGGGGGAAAATATGACTTTGGCGCGAATTGTGCCCTCCACCATACACCGCTTTGTGGCTAGCGGATTATATATTTAGATGTAGATGTAGAATACTGAATTCCCTAACTATTTACGAAATGGAACGTCCCATGCGTCTAGCTCCAGTTACCATTCCCCGTTCAAAGTCTGTTAATTCCCCTCGTGCACACATAATCACGACGGAAACCTTTTCACATGAATCAACTGAGTACAAATGACAGCTCCGCCAATACGCTGCCATTTTATACGTTGGGTAAGCGGTAATACCGCCATCTCTATGTGTTCATATCGCTATCCCGTGATTTTTGTCGCCTCAGTGTAATATAAGTAAAACTGTGGTATTGAAGGCTGGTAATACCATTCACAAACGGTCAGGCAGAAAGCTGCATAAGAGAACTTTCGCAAATATCGACTATTTTATCTGTGGAAGTTGTGTGTGATGTAAGAGAATACTGCTGGTATAACAAAAAAGTGTTTTCAATGACATTCGAATATAGAGTAACTCGAAAGGCCATACGAGTGCATCCTGTGCGGACATTCCGTTTCACATACTACGCAATACGCAGTCATATGTGCAGATAGATCATAAGAGAAAATAGCAGCTAACAGCCCTCTCTTTTAGTCCATCAGATAGCAGAATTCATACCGCTGTGGCAAACGCGCGCACAGCGCGTGCTTGCGGTGCTTTTAATGGCACGAATATGACGACGACACCTCATAAAATATTTACTGTAGAACGAGTTGAAGACAACGTAAGAATGTACAGAAAGAAAGTAAACGGAGGAGCAGAAATAGCTCCAAATGCTACTGGCAAGCCAACTGTAGTTCTTGAAACTAAGCAAGTGACGCGCCTGCAAACGAACAGTTTGTAACCACTGACTATTAAAAGCTGTAGATTGTGTCAGTGGAATATGCACTTTTAATGCGGAAAGGAATCAAAAAGCCGGCCGCTGTGGTCGAGCGGCTCTAGGCGCTTCAGTCTGGAACCGCGTGACCTCTATGGTCGCAGGTTCGAATCCTGCCTCGGGCATGGATGTGTGTGAAGTCCTTAGGTTAGTTAGGTTTAAGTAGTTCTAAGTTCCAGGGGACTGATGACCTCAGATGTTAAGTCCCTTAGTGCTCAGAGCCATTTGAACCATTTCGAATCGAAAAGACTGGATTGCTCAGCGAGAAAATGATAAATACTTCATACAAATTACAGGCGACCCGGTCAGGCTGAACGCCTTAGACACACTGTCCAGCGGGTGCAGCAAGTTGGAGTTTCCCTGCTGTTTTGGGGTGACATTATGTGGGTCCGACGTACGCGGCTGGTGGTCATGAAAGGCGCCGTAACCGCTGTACAAAACCTGAATGCCATCCTCCGACCGATAGTGCAACAATATGGGCAGCACATTGGGGAGGTATTTGTCGTCATGGACGACAGTTCGCGCCCCCTATCGTGCACATCTTGTGAATGACTTCCTACACGATAACCACATCGCTCGATATCTAGAGTGGCCAGCTTGTTCTCCAGACATGAACGATATCGAACATGCCTGGGAGAGTTGAAAAGGGCTGTTTATGGGCAACGTGGCCCACCAACCACTCTGAGGGATCTGCGCCGAATCGCCGTTTAGGAGTGGGACAGTCTGGACCAAGAGTGCCTTGATGAACTCGTGGATAGTATGCCACGACGAATACAGGCATGCATCAATGCAAGAAAACGTGCCACCGGATATTAGAGGTTCCAGTGTGTACAGCAATCTGGACCACGATCTCCGAAGGTCTCGCTGTATGGTGGTACAACACGCAATGTGTGGTTTTCATGAGCAATAAAAAGGGCGGAAATGATGTTTATGTTGACCTCTATTTCAAATTTTTTGTACAGGTTCCGGAACTCTCGGAACCGAGGTGATGCAAAACTTTTTTTGATGTGTTTATATTCAAATAGATCGTTCCCAATATATAATTCTACGATATCCTCTACGCTGTTTGGGAAGTATGTTTGGACCCGGAGATGCTTCAAATTTATCATTGGTCCTCGGTAAATGGCTCTGAGCACTATGGGACTGAACTTCTGAGATCATCAGTCTCCTAGAACTTAGAACTACTTAAACCTAGCTAACCTAAGGGCATCACACACTTCCATGCCGGAGGCAGGACTCGAACCTGCGAAAGTAGGGTCCTCGGTAAATCAAAGTTTGACCACTTTGCACTGCCGTCTTCGTCTGATTCAACCGAATCAGTTGGCAACCGTAGCGTTCACGGAATTCTTCTTGGACGTGTTGCACTATCTTCCGACGATTCTGCTTCTCTTTCATGTTTTTGATTCCCAGTGTCTTCTTCCCAATGGGCGAACTCGTCCGGAACGTCAGACAGGACGTCCGCTCATTCATCGTAAATAATCGTATCGTCTCTTTCGTCGGCCATGATCAAAGGAGACAAGTACTTATAAAAACAATAAATTTGTCGACGTGGGTAACTTATTGTTACCTAAAAAAAGCACCAAGAGAATGCAAAAGATACTTCAGTACTGTCGCTGGCCACTGCGCGATACTAAGCTCACGACACCACTGTGGCGGGGTGACTGCCACAAGGGTGTACCCAGGATCTGAACTAGGGGGGAGGGGAGGGGGGGCAGGTCATACTAGTCTCAGGAAACAAGGACTCGAGACAACACAACATACAGCACTTCTTATTAAATAAAACAGTAAACCAGTGAAAAACTGCTTTTAATAAACATTTTAAATACAAGAATGCACTTGTACAATCCGAGAAAACATGCAGCATTTGTTATTAAATAAAACAGTAAACTAGTGAAAAACTGCGAATATCTTCTTGGGGGGGGGGGGGGGGGGCAGCTGCCCCCTCCCCCCGCCCCTCGCTGGGTACGCCCATGGACTGCCACGTTAAATAAACTACTAAAGAAAATGAATGAGCAGTTTACAAGAAGAGTAACTTCCCATACTAATTTAAAAAATGCTTGGCTAAGTTTAAAAACATACGACACTGTTAAAACAAGTGGTACCACTCTGGCATAGAATAACTGGCAGCTTAGTCCTCAGAATGAGAAAAACAGCAGTTACACTTAAGAGTTACTGGATTACAATTACGTAAGCTAGCAAGCGCCGACCTCCACTGACCGCTTAGGCCTTTGGAACGAGTAGAACATCTATTACATGAAACGGTTAATAGATTGCAAATGTATGACTTAGCGGGTGGCGACATCCTCGGCGGAGATGTTGCAGGCCGCCACGGCATATAGAAGCACAGCTACAAAGGCACAGCGGTCCAAGAGCCCCACAAGACGGCGTACCACTCCGTGCTTAGCGCTGGAACAGACTAAAGGCGCGTCTCAGTCCAGGCCGTCAGTGCACACTGCTGCATTTACACCGCTCAGCGACATGGCAAAAGAAAAAAAAAAAAAATGTTCAAGTTGCTCTGAGCACTATGGAACTTAACTTCTGAGTCCATCAGTCCCCTAGAACTTAGAACTACTTAAACCTAACTAACCTAAGGACATCACACACATCCATGCCCGAGCCAGGATTCGAACGTGCGACCGTATCGGTCCCGCGGTTCCAGACTGTAGCACCTAGAACCGCCCGCACGGCGACATAGCTAAAGCTGAATAAATGCGTTATACTTTACACATACTGTGAGCATCACAAAACAAAATGGTAGAACCAAAAAATAATTCCAAAAGCCGGCCACGCACTAAGAAACCTAAACAGCCAGAAATTTGCAACTCAGCTCGGTTCCTCTCCGATTTACAACAGTCCCAGGAATGAGACAGGTGGAGCACTGAGACTCTAATAGAGCAGCAAAATTCACACACACCTGAGTTCGAGCTACACTCTCAGATAAGGAGTCCATATCTCGAAGCCAAAATTCACACTAGGCGAACAAACAACAAGGGGGCTTAATGCCATGGCCACGAATAAGCTACCATGCGCAAGCGGATCATCAAATGGCAAATTAATCAATTGGGGAAGACTTGAGTGAGCTCTACACTAAGAAAGGGTCTGACCCCAAAAAGCCGTTGTACAAACACAAACTTCCCAGTGCCTAAAGTCGGTACGTCTCTCCACAAATTCGAACCACGTGCCCTCCTTAACACGGAGAGAGGAAGACTTCGCCGCCCGACCACCACCGCTTCCAGCTCACTGTTCCCGTGGGAACGCCTCGCTTACCTGATCGTGGAACCAGTACCACACCCATCTGGATGAACGGTGCACTGTACACAGCAGCCGCGAGCTCATGCAGGCGAGGCGGTCGTTTTGTAAAATGAAAGGGAGCCAACATGTCTCAGTGTTTGTGGCTTAGAACTGTGTGAAGGAGTTGCAGGCCTTAGGCTTCTGTAACCACACGTGTCTCCATTTGCTGCAAAGAAAAAGAAAGCTGCTTCGTGTGAAGGGTATGCTGCCGTAAACAGTCGCCAGCACATCGGTCGGTAAAGATGTAGCAAGAAGATCGATAGCACACGTACACTGGTGTTGTTACGCTCTTGGAAGTAGGTCCTACTTGTGTATTAGATATATAGGGTGGTCCATTAATCGTGACTCGGCCAAATATCTCACGAAATAAGCATCAAACGATAAAACTACAAAGATCGGAACTCGTCTAGCTTGAAGGGGGAAACCAGATGGCGCTATCGTTGGCACGCTAGATGGCGCTGCCATAGGTCAAACGGATATCAACTGCGTTTTTTAAAATAGGAACACCCATTTTTATTACATATTCGTGTAGTACGTAAAGAAATATGAATGTTTTAGTTGGACCACTTTTTTCTCTTTGTTATAGATGGCGCTGTAATGGTCACACAATTTTAGACGAACAGTTGGTAACAGGTAGGTTTTTTAAATGAAAATACAGAAAGGTACGTTTGAACATTTTATTTCGGTTCTTCCAATGTGATACATGTACCTTTGCGAACTTATCATTTCCGAGAACGCATGCCGTTACAGCGTGATTACCTGTAAACACCACATTAATGCAATAAATGCTCAAAATGATGTCCGTCAACCTCAATGCATTTGGCAATACGTGCAAAGACATTCCTCTCAACAGCGAGTAGTTCGCCTTCCGTAATGTTCGCACATGCATTGACAATGCGCTGACGCATGTTGTCAGGCGCTGTCGGTGGATCACGATAGCAAATATCCTTCAACGTTCCCCACAGAAAGAAATCCGGGGACGTCAGATCCGGTGAACGTGCGGGCCATGGCATGGTGCTTCCACGACCAATCCACCTGTCTTGAAATATGCTATTCAATACCGCTTCAACCGCACGCGAGCTATGTGCCGGACATCCATCATGTTGGAAGCACATCGCCATTCTGTCATGCAGTGAAACATCTTGTAGTATCATCGGTAGAACTTTACGTAGGAAATCAGCATACATTGCACCATTTAAATTGCCATCGACAAAATGGAGGCCAATTATCCTTTCTCCCATAATGCCGCATCATACATTAACCCACCAAGGTCGCTGATGTTCCACTTGTCGCAGCCATCGTGGGTTTTCCGTTGCCCAATAGTGCGTATTATGCTGGTTTACGTTACCGCTGTTGGAGAATGACGCTTCGTCGCTAAATAGAACGCGTGCAAAAAATCTGTCATCACCCCGTAATTTCTCTTGTGCCCAGTGGCAGAACTGTACATGACGCTCAAAGTCGTCACCATGCAATTCCTGGTGCATAGAAATATGGTACGGGTGCAATCGATATTGATGTAGCATTCTCAACACCGACGTTTTTGAGATTTCCGATTCTCGCGCAATTTGTCTGCTACTGATGTGCGGATTAGCCGCCACAGCAGCTAAAACACCTACTTGGGCATCATCATTTGTTGCAGGTCGTGGCTGACGTTTCACATGTGGCTGATCGCTTCATGGTTCCTTAAATAACGTAACTATCCGGCGAACGGGCCGGACACTTGGATGATGTCGTCCAGGATACCGAGCAGCATACATAGCAGACGCCTGTTGGGGATTTTGATCACAATAGCCTTACATCAACACGATATCAACCTTTTCCGCAATTGGTAAACGGTCCATTTTAACACGGGCAATGTATCACGAAGCTAATACCGTCCGCACTGGCGGAATGTTACGTGATACCACGTACTTATACGTTTGTGGCAATTAGAGCGCCATCTATCACAAAGCGAATAAAGTGGTCCAACTAAAACATTCATATTTCTTTACGTGCTACAAGAATATGTAATAAAAATGGGGGTTCCTATTTTAAAAAACGCAGTTGATATCCGTTTGACCTATGTCAGCGCCATCTAGCTAAAGCGTGATTAAGAAAAATGTTGATGGCTGTTAATACATTTGAATATCTTAAAGTTTCATTTAACGTAACTTAGTAATAATACAGGGTGGTCCATTGACAGTGACCATCTGGTTTCCTCCTTCAAGCTAGACGAGTTTCGTTCTTTGTAGTTTTTTCGTTTGATACTTATTTTGTGAGATATTTGGCCCGGTCACTGTCAATGGACCACCCTCTATTATTACTAAGTTACGTTAAATGAAACTTTAAGATATTCAAATGTATTAACAGCCATCAACATTTTTCTTAATCACGCTTTTGCTACGCAGTTTTTATTTTAAAAATCGTGTGCAGTCCGTAGCGTTGAGCTCTGATTGTCGCGCTGTTTAAGCGCAGTATGAGAAGGGCTGAGGCTGGTGCCGTAGTGAAACATGCATGTGGAGTACAGTTGAAAAGTGCCGAGAAATAGGCCGTTCTTAACGTTTTTCATAAATTTACGGGGATAATCGGAAGTTTTCCCAGACCCTGTACGTAATACAGTTGATACATAAACCGACATCGTGTAAGTCTAACGCAGTCGGTAGCTTAACCAAATGCAGCTAATAGTTCGTTAGTCCAAATCTCCCATCTATCATTTTTTCCTCGTTCAATTTGAAATACCTAACTTACATCTTGTAATCATAAAACTCATCATAATCTTTTATGAATAAAGCGCGTCTTCTTGTTTCTAATTACATACCGGACGCGAAATTTCAAATACAAATTCTTAATTATGGATGTTTTATGAAAGACTGTTCATAAAAGTTGCTTAAATTAAGAAAATATAACAATTTAATTTTTAAGGCAAAAATAAAAAACCAAATCCTCTTTATTTGGACTATGTCCATCGTTTTAAACCACAGAGATAGATAAGTATTGTAGAATCATGAAAAACAATCATTTTCACAGCATCGAGTACATCATACAAATATAAAATTGTTAAGGCTTTCGTGAGCACTTGCTGACAAACTGCCTATTTGCTTCTGTCTCGGGTTCTTCGGCAAACATTCGTCTGATGATTTTACTGACGTTTCGCCAGTCAAAGCTTCACCCTCCATTGCCGGTGGTGAACTGGAGCCGAGCTCGCGGGCGCAGGCTATATGTACCTGGCGCGCCAACGTCCGAGGGCTTCTCCACGGTCATTTCCGGTGCGGTTCTCCTCTTGCTACCTGCGATGGTCGTTCGCTGCAGTACGGGAAGCCAGGATCCGTTTACCTAAGGGCTTTCCTCTTTCTTGTTGAAGCTCTTCCCGTGTTTTTGCATTTCTACAGCTTCCCTAAACAAGCGAGTGTGATAGTGCTTCTCTACAGCCAGAACTTCCGTGTCGGTGAATTTTATTACATGGTCGGTATCAGTCAGCGCGTGATCTGCCACGGCCGATTTCTCCACCTGCCCCAGCCTGCAATGTCGCTTACGTTCTTTGATCCTGGTGTTGATTGATCGTCCAATCATTCCGGCATAAACTTTTCCGCATGTGCACAGTAAGCGGTATATTCCCGACACTGCAAGTGGGCCCCTTTTATCCTTTGCCGATCTAAGACATACTTTGATCTTCCTTGTTGGTATGAAAATTTTCTTTACTCCGTGTTTGTGCAATATACGACCGATTCTGTCCGTCACTCTGGAAATGTATGGCAGAAAGGCCGTACCCGACATTTCTTTTTCTGGTTCCTTACTTCGCCGAGTGTTTGGCTCTGTTACACTTCTAATATAATTTGTGGAGTACCCATTACTCCTCAGAACACTTTCCAGATTTTGCGTTTCCCGTTTGAGGTGCTGCGGCTCACATATTCGTCCTGCTCGCGTTACGAGCGTGTGAATCATGCCTCTTTTCGGGCTCGGATGATGGTTTGATAGTTTGCGCAGGTATCGGTCCGTGTGTGTCGGTTTTCGGTACACGCTATATCCCAGGTTTTCGCCGTCCCTTGTGACCAGCACATCTAGAAATGGTACTTTATTGTCCTTTTCTAGTTCCATGGTAAATTTTATGTTGGTGTGGAGGCTGTTCAAGTGACTTAGTAAGTCACCGAGCTGTTCTTCACCATGGCTCCACACAACGAAAGTACAGGGCTATTACAAATGATTGAAGCGATTTCATAAATTCACTGTAGCTCCATTCATTGACATATGGTCACGACACACTACAGACACGTAGAAAAACTCATAAAGTTTTGTTCGGCTGAAGCCGCACTTCAGGTTTCTGCCGCCAGAGCGCTCGAGAGCGCAGTGAGACAGAATGGCGACAGGAGCCGAGAAAGCGTTATGTCGTGCTTGAAATGCACTCACATCAGTCAGTCATAACAGTGCAACGACACTTCAGGACGAAAGTTCAACAAAGATCCACCAACTGCTAACTCCATTCGGCGATGGTATGCGCAGTTTAAAGCTTCTGGATGCCTCTGTAAGGGGAAATCAACGGGTCGGCCTGCAGTGAGCGAAGAAACGGTTGAACGCGTGCGGGCAAGTTTCACTCGTAGCCCGCGGAAGTCGACGAATAAAGCAAGCAGGGAGCTAAACGTACCACAGCCGACGGTTTGGAAAATCTTACGGAAAAGGCTAAAGCAGAAGCCTTACCGTTTACAATTGCTACAAGCCCTGGCACCCGATGACAAAGTCAAACGCTTTGAATTTTCGGCGCGGTTGCAACAGCTCATGGAAGAGGATGCGTTCAGTGGGAAACTTGTTTTCAGTGATGAAGCAACATTTTTTCTTAATAGTGAAGTGAACAGACACAATGTGCGAATCTGGGCGGTAGAGAATCCTCACGCATTCGTGCAGCAAATTCGCAATTCACCAAAAGTTATCGTGTTTTGTGCAATCTGACGGTTTAAAGTTTACGGCCCCTTTTTCTTCTGCGAAAAAAAACGTTACAAGACACGTGTACCTGGACATGCTGGAAAATTGGCTCATGCCACAACTGGAGACCGACAGCGCCGGCTTCATCTTTTAACAGGATGGTGCTCCACCGCACTTCCATCATGATGTTCGGCATCTCTTAAACAGGAGATTGGAAAACCGATGGATCGGTCGTGGTGGAGATCATGATCAGCAATTCATGTCATGGCCTCCACGCTCTCCCGACTTAACCCCATGCGATTTCTTTCTGTGGGGTTATGTGAAAGATTCAGTGTTTAAACCTCCTCTACCAAGAAACGTGCCAGAACTGCGAGCTCGCATCAACGATGCTTTCGAACTCATTGATGGGGACATGCTGCGCCGAGTGTGGGAGGAACTTGATTATCGGCTTGATGTCTGCCGAATCACTAAAGGGGCACATATCGAACATTTGTGAATGCCTAAAAAAACTTTTTGAGTTTTTGTATGTGTGTGCAAAGCATTGTGAAAACATCTCAAATTATAAAGTTATTGTAGAGCTGTGAAATCGCTTCAATCATTTGTAATAACCCTGTATTATCGACGTACCTGTACCATACCTTAGGTTTAGAAGTCACCGAGTCCCGTGCCTGTGCTTCGAAATGCTCCATCAAGATGTTGGCCACCAATGGACTGAGGGGGCTACTCATGGCAACGCCTTCCAGCTGTTCGTAGAAATTGCCATTCCACGTGAAATAGCTGGTGGTGAGACAGTCATGGAAGAGATTTGCGATGTCTTGCGGGAAAATGGAACCGATGTGCTCCAGAGCGTCAGTTAGTGGCACTTTCGTAACATCAAAGCTGACAAGGATGCCGTTTGGTGCAAGTTTTAGTTTCTTCAGCTTCTCAATGAAATGTCCTGAGTCCTTCATATATGTGTCGGTCTTCCCCACGTGCGGCTGGAGCAGAGAGGCCAAGTGTTTTGCCAGTTTATACGTCGGTGAGCCAGGGGCGATAACAATCGGTCTAGTGGAACGTTGTTCTTCTGGATCTTATGGAACGTCGGCCGAAGTACCCGAGAGAGAAGCAAATAGGCAGTTTGACATCATACAAATGCTGCATTTTTACATTTGCCTCTGTACCATTACAGTATCAAAGCAACAGGACTGATCTGGAGCCAAGTTGCGGCATTTGGCCCGAAAAGTAACAAAACGCAAGCTGCCAGACGCACTGGAACTAACACACGCAACTTTTTCACACGTCACTGCCGAACGCTGGCGGGTTATAGAACGGCTCGTCATAAAAAAAAAAGAGAAAATGCGGCGTCTGTTTGGCTTCGTGGATTCTGTTGTTGATAGGCTCGTTGTCAACGTAGCAGGTGACACTTCCAGAACTGAAATCTATTTCTCGGGTTCGGATAAGGAAGGAGCTATGAGATTACCAGACGACTGATTGTGATTAATACCTTCAGTGGCTTCAGTATTCAACAGTACGGTGAAATACCTGCAGTACCCTTTTGCATTACACACAGCTCGCTCAGACAAAATTACCCGATGTTTAAGTTAGAAATTTTCATCACTCTTGTTTGTAATTAGAATACTATGTGAGGTCAGAACGAGTGCATTTTACGCTTCCCGTCTGGTGACCTAAGAAGCGCGCAGTAGTGCTGGAATTTCTCCGAATATTATTTCATTCTCTTTGAAAATTAAATGACATTGGAAGCTATATTGTTTCTTTGCCCGTTTCTTTTTACGTCTGAACTGCAACTGCTCACATCATTGCAGGGTAGTTGGACCGCTTGCTAGCCAGTGCTGGTCCCAAGTTTAAAGGGCCGATAAAGCTGTGGACCCGCATTATCGCTCAGCCTATGTGCGTGTAATACAACACAAAACGTATCCTTATGATGGTACTTGATTGTACTGGTCACAGCTTGTCTTCCGCTCCACGTGAAACGAAATCGAATGAGATTCAAGCAAACGCGGAGGGTTCCTGGAGTAATATTTACATCAGGTTTATTCTTATGATGAACAGAGTACTGTAACTTATATGTGACGTGCTACGATGTGCGCGTTGAATTATGCGAGGTACTGTCTGACCAGTCTTCCTTCGCTTCGTCAAACTGACGTAATGGTGGCACGTACGCAGGCGTTGCAGGTGGTGGTGTTGCTGTGGGGTCCGCGTCTTTTCTGAAATCGTCTTTCCGCGATTTGTTTACTCTGAAACTAAATAAACTGAATTAGATCAACTGGCGATTGCGGCTTAGTACCCACAGTAAACAAACAAAATGCGAAAGAACAAGAGAAATAAGCACCGAGGAAGAAAAAGGAGGGAGTTAAAGTAGCAACTTCGGAACCCAGAAAACGAAGAGCACGAGCAAGACAAACACTGGGGACGCAGAAGACGAGCGAGAACAGCAAAAACGCAATCAAAAAGACGACAGAACAGGAAGAAGTCAACTGGAAGACTTAATGACAGCCACATGTAGGCACAATAACTCGTCGCCAGGTATGTTGTGTACAGCTTCACACACAATGGTAAGAAGAGGTCGCTTACAGAGTGGTGCAGTTAACTGTTGTCATAGGAAAGCTGGATGGGAGTAGAAACAATCAGCGAACAAGTTGACACAACAAACAGAAGATTTACGTAACTTGCATTTCTACAAGGGTATGAAGACTCATTACAAATAATGCACCAAGAACCACAGTCCAGCCGGTACAACAGCAACAACAGTGAGACTGTCTAAACTAAAGCACCAACGTTGGAGTCGGAGCCACGATTAGGCGGCGTCTGCTTAGCGTTAAATAGCGAAGAGACTCCAAGTGCGAGTGGGGCAAGCAGCTGCCAATGGCCAACCCGCATCGCGACAGCAGAGGGCGCTTGTGGTAAAGAGGCACGGGGGGTGTGGCTCAGTGGGTGAGCACCATTGAGTCCATCATATACCGTGTGACTGCTATCGGGCAACTGACGCGCGTGGTCTTGTATAAATACGTGACACCACAAAAACAAACATTTTCAAAACGTAAAGGTACACCATAATTTTCATTCGTGTATTTGTTGATTTCAGTTGGTAATTCAGTTTCATGTACTTTGAGGTATGCGCCATTGTTTTGTATAAGCAACGAATAAAGCCATCTGTTGGTAGTTGTGACGTCCCTTGTGACGTCGTTGTCATTAGTGATTCTTTACATACAAAAAAATTAGATATATATTTTATATATTTTTAATTTTTAATTTATCAGCATGCTTCGTTCTCTCAGGGATATTGTCTTCTCTTATCACTTTTGCTTACGTGCATAAGTAAATATGAAACGGTTTCTTGAAGGGCCTCAGTTATTCGTGTACCATCTTTAGGTTTTGAACGTGATGACTAAAATATAGTTGCCGTGAACTAAATTGAATGTAATTTTGTTAATTTCTATTTATTGATTGCAAAGCAAGGCTTGAGAGACTTTCGATTGTTGCCGTGGAGCGTCCAAGATAAAATTTACTGAACTCATGGAATCTGTATAGTTTAAAAACATGAACTTTAACGTAAATTAATTAGCTGTTGCAATTTAAAAAGGTTCTTATAACGAAATCTCTCGCATTTACATTTACTGTTAACACTGAAAAATAAATTAATACTTCGGCGCGTAATGGCCGACCAGAGGTTGCATAGGAAGATGAGCTTCACGCAGCGCAAATTACTGAAAAAATGCTTATTAAAAATAATTAGCCACTGCGAGCATTTGAGGTGACAACTATTACAAAAAAACTCATTTTGTAATAATAATAACAAGTTTATTTTAGCAATGAATATGAATAACTTACATAAAAAATGTGTAGCCGCTCAATGGCTGCCTTCCGTATAGCGAAACAAAACAGTGTATGTACCACAAAATACGTCCTTCCTCCTCGTCCGTACAATCGCGTCTCTTTTGATCCTTTTTTATTTCCATAGACATTAAATAAAGATGTTATTCTGTAATTATCGCTGTATACCAGTTGTTTCAAGAACATTAACTACATCTTTTACACTAATTATAATCATAAAATACGTAAACTACGATTTACAACTGCTAAAAATGTCAATATTTATGTGACGTACCGTCACATAGTGTGTAGAACTGCGTGTGCGAACATCTTAAGTTTTATTCCGAGCAAACCAAGAAACAATTCAATGTGCAATGAAAAGAAACGAAGTGTGTAAAACGTTTTATAACGCTTGTAAGGGAGCTGTGTTGGTTAGACAGACACTTTATTTATTGTTGCAGCAGGGAGTAGTAGCCTGGGCTGGTCGTAGCCGTTGTTAGTGCTTTGAGTACAGATGTATATGTTTGTGATGTTCGATGGAAATCATGTGGCAAAATAGATGTAAACGGCTGTATACTGAAATGTTATTGGAAGTTGTTGGCCACTATCAATCAATTAGTATAAAACTGCAGCAGAATGAATGACGGAGAATACGAAAATTATTTGTCACTGAGTAACGACGTCCACAGCAACTGTCGAGCTTAGTCTTAGATTTTTTGTCAACTGCAATTTCTTTTCATTAATATTCTATAATTTGAGAATTAAATACAGTGTAGAGAACTGTTTCTTTTGTTGTGTATTTTGCAACCCATCGTCATAAAATTATGTTGGTTGGTAATCGAATTTTGGTACTATATTCTGAAGCTGCTTTCCAAACGCACTATCGAACGAGGTGGCGCCGTGGTCAGCACACTGGACTCGCATTCGGGAGCACGACGGTTCGGGTCCTCGTCCGGTCATCCAGATATAGGTTTTCCGTGATTTCCCTAAGTCACTCCTGGATAAATGCCGGGATACATTTTAATTAGAAAGAAACGACGTTCGGAAAAGATATTTCGTCCTTCCTCTAATGATGATGACAGTTCGTCAAGTTTGGTCGATCTCTTTCCCCATGTTTGAATCAATTCGAGCATGTACTCCATCTCTGATCACCTCGTCGTCAACGAGACTTCAAACCGCAATCACTTTTTAACATACGCATAATTCCGCCACTGCAGTAAATCAATAGATTTGTTAGCTACTCAGGATCATTTGTTTTAATATCTGTGTTGCTTATTTCATGAACAGCAGTATAGTTTGCCTGCATGACTGTCTGAATGATTACCATATTTATTATGACGCAAGGTTAAGCTGTAGCGTCAAAGAAACTGGTGTAGGCAAGCGTACTCAAATACAGAGATATGTAAACAGAGAGAATATGGCACTGCAGTCGGAACCCCTATATGAGACAACAAGGGCCTCGCGCAATTGTTAGATCGGTTACTGCTCCTACAGTGGCAGGTTATCAAGATTTAAGTGAGTTTGAACGTGGTGTTACAGCAGGCGCACGAGCGATGGGACACATCATCTCCGAGGTAGCGACGGGATTTTCCCGTACCACCATTTCACGAGTGTACCGTGAGTATCAGGAATCCTATAAAACATCAAATCTACGATATCGCTGCGGTCGGAGAAAGATCCTGCAAGAAAGGGACCAACGGCGACTGAAGAGAATCGTTCAACGTGACTGAAGTACATCCTTCCGCAAAGTGCTGCAGATTTCAGTGATATCATAGAGATGGGCTTTCGGAGCCGGAGGCCTACTCGTATATCCATGATGATTGCACGATACAAGGCTTTACGCCTCGCCTGGGTCCGTCAGAACCAACATTGGTCTGTTGATGTTTGGAAAATGGTGCCTGGTATGATGAGTCTCGTTTCAAATTGTGTCGAACGGATGGACATGTACAGGTATGGAGACAACCGCATTAAACCATGGATCCTCTGGAGGCTCTGTAATTGTGTGGGACGTGTGTAGTTGGAGTGATATGGGACCCCCTGATCCGTCTAGATACGACTCTGACAGGTGACACGTACGTAAGCATCGTGTCTGATCACCTGCATCCATTCATGTCCAGTGTGCATTCCAATGGACTTGGACAATTCCAGCTGGACGGTGCGACACCCCACACGTCCAGAATTTCTACATAATGACTCCAGGAACACTCTACTGAGTTTAAGCACTTCTGCTGGTCGCCAACCCCCCCTGAAATTAACATTATTTGGCATTTCTGGGATGCCTTGCAACATGCCGTTCAGATGAGATCTCCACCCCCTCGTACTCTTACGGATTTATGGACAGCCCTGCAGGATTCATGATATCAGTGCGCTCCAGCACTACTTCAGACATTAGTCGAGTCCCTGCCACGTCGTGTTGCGACACTTCTGCTTGCTCGCACGGGCCCTACCCGATATTAGGCAGGTGTACCAGTTTCTTTGGCTCATCAGTGTATATGCCATAGCATACTACGTCACCACGAAACCTACGTCAAGCTTCCAATTATCGTTAATGTTTCTGTCCTTTCTAATGTCAAATTACCGTTTAGTGCTCGTAAATGTGCAGTATTATTACTGCGTGTGCTTAAAAAGAACTAAAAAAGTGTCATTGACAAAGTATCACCATTTCCTTAAGAGCGCGACAGCTTCCTAAAATTGGCTATTTATGACCGACGAAACTGACTTGGACTCTGCCTAGAATGTAGCTTCCCAGACATTCATCCTTGCATTATCCAACTGGAGCACGTTTTCTACCTTTCGGAATGCACTGATAAATTAAGGTCCTGTTGACTTTAAACGTGATTTCGCCATTCAGATCTTACGTGATAATTCACGACTTACAACTCACGTTGCCATCTGCACAGTTTTCGGTGGCGTTCTCCTGGAATTCAAAGTGGTGTTCACGATTCGCGATAGAAGGAGTCGGGAATCACTTTTCTCCCGCCTTGTGCCGAATATGCGAATCATGTGAACGAAGGTAGAAATGATGTGTGAATTTCCTCTCTCTATCAGTATACATGACAAAAAGTACACATTTAGCTGTTAAAAGAGGAATTATTCGATAGTTAAGTTGAAAGTGCGTTACACGTCCATTTTGAGTATTTTAACTAGAAAGGATCGGCGTTCGGCAAAGATGTTTCGTCCTTCCTCTAATGATGAAGACAGTTCGTCACGTCCACCTGGTCCGAAGAATAAAGTTAAAAGATATACGGTTTGCAACAAAGACTGGCTACAAAACAAAGTTATTCAACACCATGAAAGAAAATGACTTCCGTAGCAAGGTGTGTGATCTGTCCTGCCACGTTTTCGATAAAATTTGAAGGAACATCAGAAGATACAAAAACACATTCTGGCACAGCAGCAGTGCCGAAAAATGAAACAATTACAACTTTCCTTGTTAAGAAACATACGTCTGAAGGGGATATCATGCTATATGCTGAAGTTGCAGCTGTTTATGACAGTGTAAAACACGGCCCTCACTGCAAGTCACTGGACTGCCAAACGAATTTCATCATTCGTTGCTAACAGACAGTAATATTGAATCTAAAATTGCGTGTGGAAGAACTAAGGCTCATACAGTCAAGATGTAGTCAGAGGCGAGCTTTATTAAGCCTTTTATTTCTCTGTCGTCAGATGCTTCAAACCGACGAAACATAAAAACTTTTCCGTATGCCGTTCAGTACTTTGATGTTAGCCACGGAATAAGTCTGATATTGCTAGATTTTTATGAAGACTCCAAAGACATCACAAAGACATTTTTCGCGCAATAAATATCATTACAGAGTCTAACGATTTTCCTCTGCGCCATGACAGTGCTGACAATGCTCCAGTCAACCATAAAAAGCCAGCTCGTTGGCTGGTTGGTTTAAAAGAGGGGGGGGGGGGGGGGGGAGGAGAGAGAGGGACCAAACTGCTAGGTCATCGGTCCCTCGTACCGATTAAAATAATTCCACGAGGGTGGGAGTAAAATAATCGAGACATAGGTCCCTCGTACCGATTAAAATAATTCCACAAGGGTGGGAGTAAAATAATCGAGACATACAAAACACAGCTGAAAAAAAAGAGAAAACCACAAGAATGACAGAAGGGCAACAAACACTGAAATGGAGAAAGTCGGACAAGAAAACCACAGAGAGACGCAAGAAACAAGAGAGCAGATTACCATGTCTGGCAGACCATGAGAATAAAAAGAAGAAGCCAGCTACTCATTGAAACCACCACCCTAAAAGCACTAGGACGGAGGACACAGGCACAAAGGACATGCGCTAAAACGTAGATCAAATGATAAAACCCACCCTCACGAATAAAAGAATAAAACGTAAAACTAAAGCTGCTGTTGAGGCATTGTCGCCCAACACCGAAGGTAGGGTGCTGAGGAAGTTAAAAGTCCGCCGCAGAGCGGCTAAAAGTGGGCAGTCCAGCGAGAGGTGGACGACGGGGGTCCTTGCAATGGAGGAGGTAACCATGTGTTAGCCATGTATGGCCAATACGGAACCAGCCGAGGACAACTGGCTCCCTGCGAGAGGACTGCGTGGAAGACTTCCACACATTCATAGTCTCCTTAATGCCACACAGTTTGTTGTGCATACTGTTATGTCATTCCACCTTCCAAAGCCGAAAAACCGTGCGGCGTAAGACAGAACGCAGGTCAGTTTCGGAGATGCCCATCTCCAGAAGCGGTTTTCGCGAAGCCTGTTTGGCCAACCTGTCGGCAAGTTCGTTGCCTGGGATTCTGACATGTCCTGGGGTCCACATAAATACCACTGAACGACGGGACCGTTCCAGGGCATAGAGGGACTCCTGAATGGGCGCTACCAAAACAATGGTGGGGGTAGCACTGGACGATAGCTTGTAGGCTGCTCAAGGAATCAATAAATGGGAGAAATGGCTCGCCAGGGCGTGAGCGGATGTGCTCAAAAGCACGAGATACGGCCGCCAGCTCTGCAGTGGAAACACTGCAGCTATCTGGAAAGGAGTGCTGTTCAATACGTCCTCCATGAACATACGCAAAACCTGCATGACCATCATCCATCGAGCCGTCAGTGGAAACCACTTCATGGCCCTGGTACATGTCGCGAATCGAGAGGAAGTGATAGCGGAGAGCCGCAGGGTTAATTGAGTCCGTAGGGCCACGCCAAAGGTCCAGATGAATCTGGGGCCTGGGTGTACACCATGGAGGTGTACGTGAATGGACCTCGAGTAGAGGTGGTAACAGGAAGGACTCAAGTTCAGACAGAAGAAACTAGACGCGAATGGTAATCGTAAGCCCTGACCTGGGCCGCCGATGCGGGAGATGAACCACCGTGGTTGGGAAAATGAGACAGTAATTCTTATGCACAGGAGACCTACGAACGTGTGCAACGTAACGTAAACATAGCACTTGTGCGTGCCTAACCTTCAATGCAGCGACTCCGGCCTCCACCAGGACACTGGTCACCAGACTCGTCTGCAAGCTCCTGTCACTTGGTGAATGCATCACTGGTGCACTGGGTCAAGTAAACGCAACACTGAGGGCGCCGCCGAACCATAAACTAGACTCCCATAGTCAAGGCGGGATTGAAAAAGGGCTCTGTAGACTTGCAGTAGCGTAGAGCGATCTGCAGTCCAGTTGGTGTTGCTCAGGCAGTCGAGGACAATGCGGTGCTGCCAGAACTTCTGCTTAAGCTGACGAAGGTGAGGTAGCCAAGTCAATTTGGCGTCGAAAACCAGTCCTAAGAATCTGTACGTCTCCACTACAGTGAGTGGATCATTAAGATAAAGTTCTGGTTTTGGATGAACGGTGCGACATCGACAGAAATGCATGACACGCGACTTCATGGCTGAAAACTGGACACCGTGGGCTAGAGCCCATGACTGCGCCTTGTGAATGTGAGTGGCTCCCTGTAGGCGCCGCTCAGCAACACCAGTACTGTAGGAGCAGTACGAAATGCAAAAGTCATCCGTATATAGAGAAGGTGTGACCAATGGCCCTACAGCTGCTGCTAGATCGTTAACACCCACTAAAATAGAGAGACACTCAATACAGAGCCCTGTGGAACGCCATTCTCCTGAATACACTGGGAACTATGGGAGGCACAGACTTGGACACGGAAAGTATGGAGCGACAGGAAGTTTTGGATGAAAATCTGGAGTGGGCCCTGGAGACCCCACTCATACATTGTGGCAATGATATGATGCGCCAGGTCATGTTGTATGCTTTATGTAAGTCAAAAAAGTTGGCAACCAGATGTTGATGTCTAGAAAAGGCTGTTCGAATGGCAGACTCGAGGGACACAAGATTATCAGTGGCAGAGCCTGGCGGAAGCTGCCCTGACATGGAGGCAGTAGGCCACATGACTTCAAGACCCAACTCAACCGCTGACACTCCATACATTCCAGCAGCTTACAAAGAAAGTTGGTTAGGCTGATGGGCCGGTAGTTATCCACATCAAGCTGGTTTCGACCGGTTTTGAGCACCAGAATGATGGTGCTCTCCCGCCATTGCGACGGAAAGACGCTATCGCACCAGATCTGGTTGAAGATGACGAGGAGATGTCGCTTGTAGTCAGACGAGAGATATTTGATCATCTGACTGTGGATCCGATCGGGCCCAGGAGCTGTGTCAGGGCAATGTGCAAGGGCGCTGAGAAACTCCCACTCTGTAAATGGGGCGTTATAGGGTTCACTGTGGCGTGCAGTGAACAAAAGGACTTTCCTTTCCATCCGCCGTTTGAGGGTGCTAAAGTCTGGGGGGGGGGGGGGGGGTTGTTCCCCGACGCAGAGGCTCGAGCATAGTGCTCAGCAATCGCGCGTTTGTGTCTGTAGATAACACGCCATTGATGTTAATGCCAGGGACACCTGTTGGGTACCCAAAAAGTCGTCTGATCTTCGTCCAGACTTGGGAAGGTGACGTATGGCACCCAATGCTCGACACGTACCTCTCCCAACACTCCTGTTTCCGTCGTTTTATAAGTTAGCGAACGCGGTCACTGAGCTGCTTAAAGGCTATTAGGTGCTCTAGGGAAGGGTGCCGCTTATGTCGCTGTAGAGCTCGACGATGCTCTTTAATTGCCTCAGCGACTTCTGGCTCCCGCCAAAAGACTGTCTTTCGCCAAGGTCACCATATAGAACGAGGGATCGCGTTTTCTGCCGCAGAAACGATCGTTGTAGTGACCTGTTAAACGACAACACCGAGGGTACCATGTGGGGGAGACTCAGCGGTGACAGCAGAGGTGAAGGCTTCTCAGTTTGCCTTGTTAAAAGTCCTTCTGGGTAGGCGTCTATGGGCATCACGCCAGGGGAGTGACGGGAAGTAGTCACTGCCACACAGGTCGTCATGTGCTCTCCTGTGGATAGATGGGAGAAGGCCAGGACTGCAAACCGAGCGATCAACGGCCGAATATGTGCCGTGTTCAACACTTAAATGTGTGGAGGCACCTGTATTTAAGAGGCAGTGGTCAAGTTGTGACAGTAAATTTTCGACCACAAGGGTTTATGCGCATTCAAATTTCCCAAAAGTAGGAAAGGTTTAGGGATTTGATCAACCAAATGGTTGGTTCAAATGGCTCTGAGCACTGTGGGACTTAACTGCTGTGGTCATCAGTTCCCTAGAACTTAGAAGTACTTAAACCTAACTAACCTAAGGACATCACACACATCCATGCCCAAGGCAGAATTCGAACCTGCGACTGTAGCGGTCGCACGGTTCCAGAGTGTAGCGCCTAGAATTGCTCGGCCACTCTGGCCGGCATTTGTTCAATCAGTGCAGCCAATACGTTCAGGGGTACTGCACCATCTGGAGGAAGATATACATTGCAGATAGTTGTTTCCTGCTTCGTCCTTATAATGACAGCCACAGCTTCAAGAGGAGTTTGAAGGGGCACAGGTTCAATACATACTGAGTTCAGGACATAAACTCCACCTGACACTCTGTTATAGTCGCTACGGTTCTTGTAAGGCCATGGAGGGCAGGGGTCCACAATGCCGGGAACCAGATTTCCTGGAGGGCAATGCAGAAAGCTGGTGTAAAGCTTAACAGTTGCCATAGCTCAGCAAGGTGGTGGAAAAAACCGCCCCAATTCCACTGGAGGATTACATGATCGTGAGACTGGGACACTCAATAAGGTAGTCTACGCCTCAGGAGCACCTGCTCCCGCCGGATGAGTACCTGTGTGATCAACATCCATTGTGTCTGAGGGCCCAGCGAGATCTAGGTCCTCCACAGAGACTCTCCACCTCCTCCCCAGACACAGAGCTTGTAGGTAATGCTGGTGTGGGTGCCACCACAGTGCCTCTGTTCTTGGGGTCTTTTTCTTTGTAGGTTTCTTTCAGTACTCCTTAGGTTTGTCCAGCTGGGCTATAACCAGCTACCTGTGGTTGCTTCAGCCACTGGCGGTTGTCAGTTTTGCCACTGGTAGGAACCTGGAAAGGGAGTGACCCAAGGGATCCCTTCCTGGCGAGAGTAGCCAAAGAAGACTTACGCTTCTCCAGATGAGAAGTGCTCTCTGACGTCCGCAATGGTTGGGGGATGTTGCTTCTGAAGTAGGTTGTGCAGGAGCAACAGGGAGGGAAGTGCCTCCCCCCCTCCCCACCATCAAGGCGGCAGGTGGAGTGTGACAGTTCTGAGAGCCAACTGTTCGCGGCAGAACGGAAGATGGTAGAACGGTTGTCGTAGCAGCGGCGTAAGTTGACGTCATATGCCCAGGATGTAGCCTCTCATATTTTCTCTTAGCCTCAGTGTAGGTCAGCCAGTCCAGGGTCTTGTATTCCATTATTTTTCTTTCTGTAGAATCCTGCAGTCTGGCAAGCAAGGCGAATGGTGTTCTCTGCAGTTGACACAGATGGGAGGCGGGGCACAGAGAGTATAGGGATGTAAAGGACGTCCACAATCCCGACAGCTGACGCTGGAAGTACAGCGGGAAGACATATGGCCAGACTTCCAGCACTTAAAGTGTCACATCGAGGGAGGGATGTATGGTTTTATGTCACAGTGGTAGACCATCACCTTGACCTTCTTGGGTAATGTGTCACCCTCAAACGCCAAGATGAAGGCAACGGTGGCAACCCAATTATCCCTTGGACTCCAGTGGACGCGCCAAACGAAATGGACACCTCACTGCTCTAAATTGGCTCGTAGCTCATCATCAGATTGCAAAAGAAGGTCCCTGTGAAATATGATACTCTGGACAATATTTAAGCTTTTATGGGGCTTGATGGAAACAGAAACATCCCCCAGCTCGTCGCAGGCGAGTAGTGCCCATGACTGAGCAGAGGACGCTGTTTTGATCAAGACCGACCCTGACTGCATCTTGGATAAGCCCTCCATCTTCCCAAACTTGTCCTCTAAATGCTCCACAAAAAACTGAGGTTTCATTGACAAGAAAGATTCCCCATCAACTTTCGTACATACGAGGTACCAGGGTGAATAAGCTCCGCTGCCATCCTTAGCCTGGCGTTTCTCCCATGGTGTGGCCAAGAGGGGAGGGAGGAGGAACGATTTGGGGTCGTATTTCTTACCACTGAAGTTAGACCTTGACCGCTTAGAGACTGCTGGTGTTTGACCACCACCACGACCATGGCATGTCATCCGCCCTGATGCCACCCACTCTGACCACTAGGGCCCTTCCCCATGGGCGCCACCCAGCTGCAGCAAAGGCCACCTGGTAGGATGGCCATTGCCGGGAGTCCCAATGTCCCGGGGTGAAAGGCATGTACTTCTTGGCATACGTGGGCAGTTAACGGACCAGGCATCGGCAAAGCGATCCCTGTGTGATCGGGGGCTATAACCAACAGGGTACATGGCAGCCCCACCACAATGGACTGGCTACCGTGCTGGATATGAGGCGCAAACGAGCTAAGAAGTCAATTATCGTCGACAGGGCAGAAAGCGATAGAGGATGAAGGAAAACGCACGCAGTAGGGTGACCTCGCAACAGCTGGAGAGTGAGCGGAAGTGCAGATCCACGTTAACAAAGGATACGAGACATTATCAGCGCATGATGGACACTATGTACCATGTAAGGCGCCCTTCCCCACTTGGCTCGCTCTTCGGGAAAATTTTGAAAAATGGAGGTCAATTCCTACAGGGGACCATCATATAAAGGCCGAAACGTGTGAGACTCCTTTTAGTCGCCTCTTACGACAGGCAGGAATACCTCGGGCCTATTCTAACTCCCAGACCTGCAGGGGGGAAAACCAGCTCGGTTTTTGTCTTACTGAAAGACGAAAATCCCTCCAGAGAGAAAATTGCAACTACCATATCACAAATAACGTTGTAAAACATGATCTTCAAACGTTTCATTATGATGTTTTAAAGGTTACCAGCAAATTTAATATCAGCCTCTTCAAAGACCAGTTATACATTGAATTCTGTGATTTCTGCAATTCATGTGCTGCACTTGATAAAAGTAAAGTAGAAGACCAGATTGGAGTATGTTTCTTTAAACGTGATATCACTACCGACATCAACCGTTACCAGTTGCTCTGGATTATATCATATATACTCGTATTTTCAGTTCCTATTGTAACTCATTTGCCGAAGGAATCTTCAGTATGATTAGGAAAAAGAATCCAGAAGAAAGAAATCGCATATCCACGGCATTAGTGAAAAGAGAATTTCAAACAAAAGTTAACTTTCTCGAAAGTTGTGACTTTTTGAATTTTTTGAAAGAGAAGGGGGACAGTGAAGGATTACTGAATGCAGAAAGGAGTAACACAAAATATACATTCAAAAATACACAAATGATTATGTTATTGTCGGTCATTTTCTTCAAGATTTTTATCTCCCTTTCTTTTTATCTCAACTTTGAACATATTACATTGGCTATATTATGTTAACAGAAAAAATAATTTCCTTTTTAAATGGCTAAGTGCATACATTAGAAATAAGAATGAAAAGGAGAAGACGTGCTTTTTTATTTTTGTATTATCATAATAATGAGACAACATTTTCGTCCGTTTAAAAATTATATGTGCAACACCATGGTTATTTTACTTATGAACACTGCTGGAAAAAATTGTACACTTGGAAAAACGACCTCGATTTTGACGCTATAACGGCATATGCCTACAGGGAGACAGAAGATGTACTGATAATGGTTTCAGAGTCGTGCCAATAGACAGCATAGTAGGACAGCTTCCAGAGCATCATGTGTGTCTGGACTTTATTAGGGAATACGAACAGCCAGAAGTGAAGGAAGCAGGCTACCATGCCATACAGACGCACTCGTGCTTTCTAGAGCCAAGTAAGCGAATTTCATAGTGGTCAAATTGTGGCCTTTTGAGTGTGGGGTTGTCCTTTCGGAGAACTGCCACACAAGTTGGACGTGCCGTGTCAGTTGTGCAACGATATTGTATCAGTGGTCATGCAACGTTCCCACACCTGCAGACGAGGTTCTGGACTTCCACGCAGCACAGGTGCTCATCAGGATCGTCGTATTGTAAGGGCAGCAGTGGCAGATCGTGCGGCTACCACAGCACAGAGAAGAGGGTTTGTGAATCCAGACGTGAACCGTTGCAAACTGGTTATTTGCAGTGGGACTACACGCATGCAAACCTCTAGACCGTCTTCCACCCATGCCACAGCACCGAAGTGCGCAGCTCGTCTGGTGTTGTCAGAGGATCACTTGGAAGGTGGTATGGCACGTTGAGGTCTTCAGCGGTGAAAGCAGATTCCACCTACGCGCAAGTGCTGGTTGTCTGCCCGTACGTCGTAGACCTGTTGAGCATTGTTTCGTAGAGAGCATTCGTCCATGAAAAATGGCTCCATATCAGGCCTTATGGTTTAGGGTACAATAACCTACAACTCTCTTTGGTGTGTCTAAAGGTGACGGTAACCAGCGCCCATTATGTGAAGAATGTTGTTAGATCCATTCTTTTGCTGTTATTGCAACAGGAAGCCGATGTTTTGTTCCAACAGGATAATGGCCGTCCACGCACTGCCCGTGAAACATAACGTGTTTTCCAAACTTCTGTGACCAGTACGAATTCCATACTTCCCTCCAGTCGAACACGTATGGGATATGGCGCGACGAAAAGTGACTCGAGCGACTCGTCAACCAACAACTCTTAACGAACTACATGAAGGCGTTGAGCAGGAGAGGCATAAAGTATCTCAGGACAGTATTCGCCACCTATACGATCGAGCGGATGCCAGCACCAGCATTGCCAACTATGGAGGCTACACAATGTACTAATATGGTTTGCAGCATGGATCGATACCTTTTGTCTCACAAGGGAACCTCCCCATCGCACCCCCCTCAGATTTAGTTATAAGTTGGCACAGTGGATAGGCCTTGAAAAACTGAACACAGATCAATTGAGAAAACAGGAAGAATTTGTGTGGAACTGTGAAAAAATAAGCAAAATATACAAACTGAGTAGTTTATGGGAAGATAGGCAACATCATGGAGGCAGGGATTGCAAGAACGCCGTGGTCTCGTGGTAACGTGAGCAGCTGCGGAACGAAAGGTCCTTGGTTCAAATCTTCCATCGAGTGAAAACTTTAATTTTTTATTTTCAGTTTATGTGACAAACTCTTATGTTTTCATCACTTTTTTGGGAGTGATTATCACATCCACAAGAAAACCTAAATCGGGCAAGGTAGAAGAATTTTTTTACCCATTCGCAAAGTGTACAAGTTAGGTGGGTCGACAACATATTCCTGTCATGTGACGCACATGCCGTCACCAGTGTCGTATAGAATATATCAGACGTGTTTTCCTGTGGAGGAATCGGTTGACCTATGACCTTTCGATCAAATGTTTTCGGTTCCGATTGGAGAGGCACGTCCGTTCGTCTACTAATCGCACGGTTTTGCGATGCGGTCGCAAAACACAGACACTAAACTTATTACAGTGAACAGAGACGTCAATGAACGAACGGACAGATAGTAACTATGCAAAAATAAAGAAAGTAAAATTTTCAGTTATGCGAAGACTTGAACCAAGGACCTCTCCTTCTGCAGCTGCTCACGCTACCACGAGACCACGGGGTTCCTGAGCTCCCGTGCTCCTTGATGTTGCCTATGTGGCCCATGGACTACTCAGTTTGTATATTTTGCTTATTTTTTCACAGTTTCACACAACTTCTTCCTGTTTTCTCAATTGATCTGTGTTCGGTTTATCAAGGCTTATCCACTGTGCCACGTTATAACTAAATCTGAGGGGGGTGCGATTGGGAGGTTCCCTTGTCAGAACCGCTTGTGCTTTTGATATGTTATGTAATCATTTCATGTATACCATGTGCACTGTTGTAACAATAAATCTTGAGTGAATTGGAAACCGCGAGAAGGGTCTACTAATTTTCTTTCCAGCAGTGTATTTGTAGTAAACTGTTTGCATTTTCTTTATTCTGTGTAACACAAAAGGCGTCTAGCCGAGAGTTTCTAGAAAGGTGACATCCTTCATCGGAGCACTGAGAGAGGAGCGATAGTAATCGCAACACAACGGTCATCAGCGCTTCTGTACTATCGTCCAGAAAACTTAGATATGAAGCACCAGTACATTGAGCAGTGAGAAAAGTTTCGGAGCTGTGTATACACTGAAAGTTATTTGCTCTGACTCGATTAACATTAAACGCAGGCAAACATTACAATGTTTGCCTGCGTTTTACTCAAAACTGAATGTATTTTCAAACAGACAGCCGAAATTACTATTGCGAACAGCGTGTCTCAGTGCACACATTTACATAAAAACAAAACTAACTGGCATTCACTGTGCAAAATATTAAATCAAAAGTGCTACTCAGAAATTACTACCAAAATCAAATTGTACACTGCCCAAAAATATATATATATATATATATATATATATATATATATATATATATATATATATATATATACTCTGAAATTGCATAGTCCATAAATAATATTAAATACGAAGAAAATGCTTAGAATTTGCGCAAGGGAAATGTGAGGTGAGAGACGAAAGAACGAACAAAATACGAAACGAATCTCATCTGAAAAATTTCAGTAGTCAGCGCCAACAGCACAGCATGAAGAAATCGTGCCATATAAAATATGCTTAAGTTAAACTAAACTACTGGCAGAAAGAATGGGATGATTTTCTCATACTACAGAAAAACTTATGTGAAATGAAAATACTAATCCGTTCATTATAATAACAATGTTGTATTTTAAACTCTTATTTCACAACAACATGAAACTCATCGGAAACCAAAAATTGTATTCTCTTTACAAAAGTCTGACAAAGTACTGTTTTACGAATATGGAAATTGAAATGAATTAAACTGAAATGACCTAATCTGTGGTGGACTGTTCTGTCGCAAGCATCGCTAACATTATCAGTATGTGCCAGCAAAATTTATTACCTTAAAAAATATGCTTAATGCAAGTCCATTCTGTCTGTTCCATAAATGCTGCGTCTGTAAAGTCTTCCACCAGATTAACAATTACTAACAATTTTCTTCAGCAAAATTCTACTTGAGTACTCACTACACTAAAAGTTCTGCCAGCTTAGTCCATGTCCAATACTCGACTACTCTCCACTTTACAAGTGATCCAAAGATACACAAGTTCAGAGGTACTACTGCCACTGTTGTAAGTCAACTATTCCACAGATGTCACACACGACTGGTTTGCTCTTGTAACATGACATTTCCCGTCATTCAGAAACTATTCGCAAATCAATGTCCATTCCACTTACATATGGTCAACTTTCATAATCTCCCACTCCATTTGATAAAATTTTCGAACGTTTTTATGTTGTCTTACAATGTGAAAACTGAAAATTTGACAAAATACATAATACACAAAATTTTACAAAACATGTAAATTGAAAACATACATATAAAGAAATTGAAATTGTGCTTTTTGCTAATAGCCTGTGCACAGGATATTGTCAAGTTCTGATTAGACACACAAATGAAACAGTTAATCATGACACAAAAATATCATTGCAGAAAGGAGGTCATTGCAGTTCATATAAATTCCAATCACAACTAACATCTTAACAGTCCATGACTTGCCTCAATCACTATGCATCATTACTTTTGTATATGAAGCTGACATTTCAGTCTCTCCAAGTCCACTCGTGAAGTAACATCACCAATATTGCAGTAGAATGAACAATGAGGGCTGGAGTTCATCCAAACAACCAACAAAAACTCTTCTTAAAGTGGAATATCAAATAGTGTTTGGAGTTTGGGCATGTGACCAACAGAAACTCTTCTTGCAGTGTTACATTAAGCAATAGCTGAAGTCTGATCAAGCAACCAGCATAGGAAATTGTCTTCTGCCAACCACGATCCATGTTGTTAGCAGTGGTGAAGTTTCAGGATCAGGAATGTTACAAGATGTTCTTCACTCACCAACATAACATCTTCCATAACAAATTAACATCTTGTCCAATATAAATTTCTACATGCATTGAAAACTGTCTCTTGCAGTAGCGACTGAGGTTTTTGGCTGAAAAGTAAACAATCTCTTGCCTGCTAAACCCACACGTTGGAGAAAAAAATTCAGTGCTGCACAGAAAATTACAGTGCAGATAGCGACACAGTTCTTCATTCACTAACCAAATATTAAGTTATTCCTATTCTGAATAAAGTGTGCACAAATTTTTTTATTCCTGGCACTTCCAAAATATTATAAAGTATGAAAGTGATGGACAATCTGTCTACATGACAGACTCATATCCACAAAAAGAATTATGTTAACACATATAAGAAATTACATAAATAATGACATACACACTTCTATAGTACATAGATAACAATGAAAATTCAAACATTCAGAATAAACTGTTCATAATAAAGCAAGAGATATGATGTGTTGGACAAGCAAGGAAATCATATAAGATGCAAATCAGAAACCTACAAAATAAGAAACATATAAGCAGATTCTGAAGGATGTAGGTTGCAGTAGGTACTGGGAGATGAAGAAGCTTGCACAGGATAGAGTAGCATGGAGAGCTGCATCAAACCAGTCTCAGGACTGAAGACCACAACAACAACAACAGTAGTGTAATTAAATTCATGAGCCTTCAGAAGAAATCAAAAACATATTAGACATTGACATCTTTATATTTAAAGCATGAAAAGCAAAAAAAAAACCTGTTACTAGAAATGTGCATTCTTTGATATCAAATTTAATGCTCCTTTAAAGTTTCATATATCTGCCATGGATCCATGGTAATGTGTTTAGGAAAGGTAAAAGGGAGCTGTCATCGAGTCATGTGTCAACAAGTTGCGTTCACCCAAAACTGTCAAACATCCCCATGTATGCATCAAATACATATTTCATCAATTTAAAAATTCCTCAGATTATTTACATCCTTCAACTTCTTAAATATTGCAGAAGTTACTTCTGAAATCTTCTATTCATCACTTTATTTCAATCATATAACTTTCATAGAACACAAGAACTCAAATTATACCTCAAATATTGCTCAGACTTCACCCCTCAGCTTCAGGATAGCCGCATTATTAAAACCATAAACTTAAAACCTTTTTTCCGTACCCTGCACTTTTCAAATCATCACCTCATATAAAAACATCTTCTTTTATCAAACCTTATAGTTCACAGCATGACTTCGAACCATTTCTTTAACTCTTATTTTCTCAACCATGGTTAACCATCACCTTAACATATACGCCTGGTTGCTTATTGCTAATTCATGAGATTTTACCTTATATATGTTACTTAAAGTACAGAGATCTCGCTAGAATGGAGTAGCACATCACAATCATTAACATAACATGTAAATAAAGCAAAGCATCTAACTACAAGCAAATGAAGCGTGAAGTAAACTATACAACATGGCATCTTAATGAAATTTGATCACTAATGCAATTTCACACTAAAAAATATCGAAAACACAAAATTATAGAAAATTTGTCATAGCATATGCAAGAGTGTATCACATCCTAGCAAAAATTGGTTTAACGAGTGCAAGATGTATGTCATGCCAACATAAATCAATCTGCCTGTCAAGTGAAGAAAGATAACATAGAAACGTAGAGCAAGAATAAATATACGATTACCTACACTAGCTTACTTATATTGATGTACCATGGTACTGCTTATACTAAATATGTGTTATGCAGTAAGTTAAAAGTGTTTTCTGAAAAAGACTATTAGTACTTACTAGAATTTTGCCCTTTTTTTCTTTGTGACAGATTTCCTCTGTTGTTTCTCATACTTTCTGAATAAATCTTTCCCAATAACCTTTCAGTATGTAAACATTTTTCAATAAAATTTCTCATCAAGAACTTTCAAGAGATTTAGCGAACAGAGAAAGTTAAATATTAGTATAAAGTGGTAAAACTATTTTCAAGTTTACAAAAATATCTAAATAGAATTGGCAAGAAATACTGCTGTCATACACACAAAACATCATTCACATGAACTGTGCTACTAATTATTTGTAAAAACAACTAAGTGACAAATCGTATTCCATCTAACATTTTACTATCTCATACATCAACTCTTTTAGGTGTTCAAGCAAAAATTTTCATGTGGTGTGTGTAAATAATTTCATATTATTCTAGCATAGCTAGCATTTCTTATGGCATCAACACTTACTCACTTCTTAGCTTGCAACCTACTAAATGTAGCATCCTTCCAACAAGTGTCAACAGAAAACAGAGTCCCTAACCAATCCCTCTTCATCATTACCTCGAATATCATCAACATGTATCATCATAAACTTCATCATACATTGTCACCAAAATATATTACCATTAACTTCAATGCACAAATAGCCCCACATCTCATAAAACTTCATTACTTCTGCAATACAACGCTTATTCTGTGCCTAGTCTTCAGAAATTGGCAGATAAGAAAAACTACATCGTTAGCTCATCACTCAAAACAAGAAACCTGAATAATGTTTACTGCTGTCACCTTATGTACTTCATGGAATTGTATGCAACACTGTCTATATACTTGTTTATCATGTACCAGTTTAGCAGGAAACAAGATTTCCTTGCATGCCTAATGAGTTTCACATCACCATCTACCATTTCAGGTATTGCTAATATAGTATTAACTCAACAAATCATCTTGTGTGTGATATGGGGTGCATTCCTTTGGATTTCTGTGTACAGAGTGCTTTAACTTCGATTCTTGTGCAGTATTCTTTTAATTCTGTGGGGTCTGTTGAACGGAAGGAAGAGTTTCTGGCTGAGAAAATTACTGTTACTTGATAACGGATGAAATTTGACCAAACTTTTTGGCCTATGTGAATTTCGTGACTTGTGCCTTCGTATTATGAAATTTCCTGCGTTTTTCAGCTGTATTTGCAATATTTGTTAAGGCTAGTTGTATGATATATTTTGTGCCGTAATTTTCTGGTGTAAGGGAGCTGTACAAGTTCTTGGATTTCGTCTGGCAGCTGCTGGTTCTTTAACACTAAGACTGGTGGCTTAAGATATCTTGAAATAAAGTGATATATCTGTCCTATTTTCAGTGTCGATGGTGTCAGTAGTGTCTGTAATCTCTTTCATTATTCGTTCTGATAGGTCTGACTATGGAGAATATAACGAAAAGAGCATTGGTTGGATCTCGTGTCTCTTTAATGTACATTTCATCGAAGCTGAGGATCGTTTCTGATATGACCTTGTCAACATGTCCTACATGGTTTAAAAAGTTCTTAATAAAAGCTTGGGCCACTGTTTTTGCTGCAGCCTTATGCAAAGGAGTGAGTGATACAAATTAAGATGTCAACTCCACTGCAACGAAAACATAAGAAAAAAGCATTTCTGGATCTATGTAGTGGCTCTAGAAACTCTATAGCTGCCAAGTCTTTTAGTCTGAATGATTATGACTGGAAACAGTGGCGCAGAATGTGAGATGGTGGAAGGTTTTTGGCAGAGTTTACACTTCTAAAGTACTCTTCGTATTCTTTTCTCCGTGTTCTTAATGTGGCACGTGGTCTGCAATTTGTGGAAACACTTCCATGGTCCAAAATACGTGTAATTTAAGTGCGTGTTCCATATCACCATTTTAACAAAACTCTCTGGAAAACACACTACCCAAAGTTTACCATTTGCAGTGCTATGTTTAAAGAGGATGCTGTTTCTGACCAAATGTAACTATCTGATAATTGTGTTTCTTCTGTCTTTCCATTTGTCTTGAATATCATTCCAAATGGGATCTTTATTTTGTTCCCTTGCTATATCAAGAAATGAATATGAAAGCTACGTTTTGTAGATAAAGCAAGCCAACATTTATGTACCATATCTGTGCTATTATCTGCTAAACCAATGGGGGTACGAGATAAAGCATCAGCAATGATGTATTTTGCTGTAATGTTACAGTTAGTACAATTATATTCCTGCAAGATTTGTGCCCAACGACGTAATCTTTCATGGTTTAACTTGGAGGTCATTAAAAACTGTAAGGTTTTGTGGTTTGAATAAACTTTTATATGCATGAAAAGTAAATAGCATCTAAATTTTGTATACGCCTAGACAACGGCAAAAGGCTTCTAATTCTGTAACTGAGCAATTTGTTTCTGGTTTACTTAACACACTACTGGCAAACGTGATACTTTTTGGGCAATGACTCCATTCTCTACGTGCTCTTCGAATAGATGAGCTCCAAGTCCTATTTTGGAAGAGTGTGTAGATAAGCGGAAATATTTTAAGAGATCGGGAAGGGCTAAAACTGGCACAGTGAGGAGTGTCTCTTTCAGGGAATCGAACTCTGCTTGTGCTTGATCATTCCAGTGCCAAATGGTGTTTTTGTCTGTCAATGAACTTAACATTGCTGTGGTCAAAATTTTCAATATACAGAATTTACAGTAAAAATTGACTACTCCGAAAAAGCTTCTGACTTGTCGTTTAATAGTATGTGGTGGGATTGCTCTGATTGTTTGTAGTTTTTCAGGGTCAGCTGCAATACCTTCAGATAAAATGCTATGGTCTAAAAATTTTACACACGGCTTACCAAACTGTCCAACCTGAATCTTCAAAAAGGTCCAAGGAATTTTCTAAGATTTTGTTATGTGTTGACCAAGTTGGTTCTGCTATCGAAATATCATCGACGTAGATGGTAATGCGCCTCTGGTTTGAAAGAATAGTGTTTAGTCCATGAATGATTGCCGCTGATGAAATTTTTAAACCAAAAGACAATTTACAGAACTGGTAACATGTCCCAAAGCATAAAAAGGCTGTGTACTTCCTACAGTCAGGATGTAACCCTATTTACCAAAAACTAGAGTGTAAATCTAAAGATTACAATACCTGTATGGCATAGAAATTTTGTAAACTGTCTGGGATCTGTCTGTTTTCGGAAGAATAATGGCATTGATCTAACATGAGTCCAAGACCAGCCTAACTGAACCATCTCTTTTTTCCACAACATGCAATGGACTGTTGTAGGAGCTGACAGCTGGCTCAATACCACCATTTCCTAACATCGACTTTGCTCGGTAATGAATCAGTGTTGCATCAGGTCTTACACAGAATTTTTGTGATTTCTAACATGAAACTGGTATTGAAATCCCTTGATGGTGCCGCGTCCGTGTGTAAACACTATCACACATTCTTGTAAAATTTCGTTTAGTTCTTTCCTGCTACGTTCATCACAATTCTGTGCTTCCTCGATCTTTTGCTGAATTAGTGTACTTAAGTCGATTACCTGATCGTAACTGATGTCGTTTGCACAGAAATAAGCTGCCGTAAAATTATTATTACCAGTGCAAATGTTGGTTACGGGGTGTACAATTTGTTTTAGTCTAACTTCATTTTCCTGGAGCAGAGTGTCCATAATATCTTCGAATTGCGCAAAGTTAATAATTATGGCAGCAGAGTCACCTGTTCGATTTCTTTTCTCCTCTAACTGCCAGGACCTGGAGCCATTGTTTATTCTTTTTACCTGTCGCTGACTGTCATTAGGTGCCTGTGATTTAACTTCGACTATCTCTGCCTGTCGTTGTGGTGACGATCTACCAGAGTTCTGGCATACAGAATTCTTTGGCTAACTGTTTATTTCGGTATTTGTTGTTGCCTGAATTTCTATGGTTATGCCAGGTGTTGTTTTGACCCTACTGATTATATTGCTTATTACATGAATGTTCGTGATTTTTATTTTGCTGGTTATTGTGTTTATGACTGTTTTGAAAATTATGTTTTTTTCCGGAAGAAAAATTCTAATCTTGGCTTCTGAAATGGCGTTGTCTTTGTAGTTGTTTTGGTGCCAGACTTGCGTGTTGTAAGAATGGTGTCTATGATCGAGTCTGTTGTTTTTACTATGAAATTTATTATATAATCAACTGTGCGTCGTGAGTATAGGCAATCGTAATGATCAAACTTGTGATCAGCTGTGATTACCGTCTAGTTCCACCTTTTGCAAGAGACTCAAAAATTCTTCTAAATCGTCCTTACACCTGCTTGCCAAGATTATTTGACGTAAATGGATAGGTAATTTCATGAGGCAAATTTTTATTACCCCAGGTGGGCTGAGCGGAAGGTACAGGTATTGGTTCCGCTGTATCATGTCCTCGAAATACTGTTCTGGACTTGAGAATTCCGATTGTTCAAAGTCGTGCAACATGTTTATACTGTGTTTGATTCTATCCTGCTTTCATTTAGACCAGTATGCAGATAAAAATGACTGGTAAAAGACCTCTTCTGATTGACAGTCTGTTATAATCGATTGCATTCTGATTGCTGGTTCATTTTCTACGAATTCGCACAGAATTCTAGCATGTGTTCAAGGAGCCAGTTTGGTGGTAACGCATAGATAAATTAATCAAGCTACGCCCTGGGATGAATTTCGTTAGTGAAATTTCGGGAAACTTTGAACGTTCATACAGTGAGGAAGTGTTTATTATGAAATGTGTCTTTCCACCTTGGCGCATCGTTTTCGCGGTTGCGCCAAACGCTCTGTTCGCTGTCATGTCATGACAAGTAAAGCGGTTCACACTGGTAATCTGCCAAACTCCATAAGTTACTATCGTTCTCTAGGTTTTCATAATATCGACTTGTGTTACTAGGATTAAATTTTTGTCCACGGTTATTATTTTTCGGGTTTTCTCCAATATGTGAAAGTTCTGACTGTTCGGGTTCAATGTCATGCTTTTGTTGTTAATTGATTTTATCTGATTTTCGTTGAAATGTTTCGAATATTGGTATACGACTGTGTCCGCGAAGTGCACGGGCATCCTGTCATCGGAATCTTGATCATTGTTGGCAGACAAATTTGTCATTTTTGTGCATAGTTCATCTATTTATTTGGAGATGTTACTTATTTGTTCTACCGAGCGAGGTGGCGCAGTGGTTAGCACATTGGACTCGCATTCGGAAGGACGACGGTTCAAACCCGCGTCCAGCCATCCTGATTTAGGTTTTCCGTGGTTTCTCTAAATCGCTTCAGCCAAATGCCGGGATGGTTCCTTTGGAGGGGCACGGCCGACTTCTTTCCTCAGTCCGATGGGCCCGATGATCTCGCATATTGGACCTTTCCCCTCACAGCAACCAACTTAATTTGTTCTTTCTGTATTTCCGATAGTAAGTATAAGGTTTTGAATTTTTCGGTAGTTTCTTTGAAATTATCTTGCAATAATGCGGTCTCATTTTTTACCTCGGTAACTATTTCGTTGGGGACGACCTCGCTAATTTTCGCCATTTTTCTGCACGGTCGGTTTTTTGTGTCATTTTAATTTGCTCAATGTCTGTTTCTAAAACTTGTAATCGATTAGTAAGACCTTGAAACATTCGTTGAAAATCTTTATTTCTTCCCTGACTGCACCTTAGAACCTTCATATCTTTTTTTTGTGTCAGTTTGAGCTGCTCATTAGTTTTTTCCTGTGACTGCTCGATCAGTTCGCTTGTTCGTTCTTGTCGCAACTGCATCTGTTTAAGCTGTACAAGTAGCGTTTGAACCACCAGTGTTACGTTTTGATCTTAATCCGTATTGTTCGACATAGAGACAGAGTTCGGTCTACCGGAAACGGTGCAAAACTGAATTTGTGTTATGCAATTGTATATTCGTATCTGTGTGACTCAGTTTTTGCGGTCAGGTTTGCTTATTATATATTGGCGACTTATCGCCTATCTATTCTTGTTCGGTTCGACAACTATCGCTCGTTCCGGAATTTTGTTCTGTTTCAAGTGTAGACATGCTTCCCTGTAATTGCGTAATTAGATTACGTTCCGTGTCGGTTGTGTGCTGATGCTAAACGATAACTGTTCATTATTCAGTGAGTTTTAGTCACGTGCTTTCGCTGTGTTGCGTCAGGTTCTGTTACTGTACGTCACTGTGCTGAACGCGTCTGGTATTCGTTTTTTTTTAATGTAACAAAGTGAGAATGACAACCATTAACAAAAATGCTACAACTGTAATATGGTTTAATCCAGAATTAATTTCTAAAAGAACGCAGTAACTGAAAATATGACTTTACCATTGCCTAACAGCAAATTCTTACAGTCAAATTTTTACACATAATCAAACTTCGTCGCAAGTACTAAATATTTGTCACACATTATGAATATTTGTCACACGGCACAAGTACATGACACATACAAAATCTGACACGTAACAATTACACAAAAAATTGCTGGAATGAAAGAAACATGAAATTATTAGTACATAAAACATGCGCTGTGCTGTGTGCTGTAGCCTGACTGCTTTCCCAAAGTGACAGCGGACAATCCTGGCAGGCTCACGGAGTAAAAGTTATTTGCTCTGACTCGATCGTTCGTTGATGAGCATTAAAATGTTTGCCTGCTTTTTACTCAAAACTGAATGTACTGTCCTATGTTATAGAAAGGTTGAACTGAAGTTACTGTGTCTGAGTTCACATATTTACATCAAGAGAAAACTAACGGGCGTTCACTGTGCAAGAAATTAAATGAAAACTGTTACTCAGAAACCTCTACCGAAATCAAACTGTTACTGCCCAAAAAAATTGAAACTCTAAAATTATGTAACAACACTATGAAACATGCACGGTTCACTGGCCCATTAAAAATCTGAATTACGAAGAAAACACTTAGACCTGGCTCAACGGACACGCTAGATGAGACACGAAAGAACCAACATAATAAGAACAGAATCTCGCCTGAAAAATCATAGGATAATCAGCAGCAACATCACAGCACGAAGAAAGCGCAGCAGCTTAAAAAGAAGAAAGAAAGAAATGCTTAAATGCTTCTTAAGTGAAATGAAAATATTAATCAGTTAATTATAATGACTATGCTGTATTTTAAACTCGTATTTCACAAGGATATGAAACTCACAGCAAACTAAAATATTACTTTCTTTGCAAATGCCTTCAAGGCAATGTTTTTACGATTATGCAAATTGAAAGGAATTAAATTTAAATGACCTGAACTGAGGTGGGGAGGTGAACTGTTCTGTTGCAAGAACCGCTAACATTATCACCACATACCAGCAAAAATTATTACCTCAAATCATATCCATAATGCAGATCTAGTATCTCTGTTCCTTAAATGCTACGTCTGTAAGTCCTTCAATCAGATGACTAATTCCTAAGAATTTCTGCAGCAAAATCCTCTTCCAACATGCACTACGCTAAAAATTCTGCCCCCTTTCTCCAATACTCGACCACTCCGCTCTACATCTGAGCCAAAGATACACAGGTTCAGAGATACTACTGTCGCTGTTATAAATCGACTATTCCACAGATGTCACACACGACTGCTTCGCCCTCGAAACATGAATTTTGCACTCATTCTGAAATTATCTGCAAAGAAATGTCCATTCCACCCATATAAGTCCACCTTCCAACATCTCTAGCACCAATGGAAAACGTTACATCAACATCTGTAGTCCTTTGGCGACGCTGGAGCTACCCCGATATAATGCGTCAAAAAAGGATAATGCAACTCTCAAGCAGCTTGCCTGGAGCTTTCCTGAGGGAACAAATCCATAATATTTTGACTGCCAACCAAGTCGGTTGAGCATTGCAATATGGAGACCTCTCTTGAGGACCTTATCGCTACGCCTTCTTCCCAGAAACCAAATAGTGTCCATACTTATAGCCTCTAAAGAGTGATCAGCAGCCACTATTTTGAATAACTACTTGTCTG
The DNA here is from genome assembly GCF_023864345.2 of Schistocerca serialis cubense. Classification (NCBI taxonomy): domain Eukaryota; kingdom Metazoa; phylum Arthropoda; class Insecta; order Orthoptera; family Acrididae; genus Schistocerca; species Schistocerca serialis. The sequence continues at coordinate 94,069,057 of NC_064645.1, forward strand.
CAGATGCCCCGTAAACTAAAAGTCCATCCATGGACCATGTCATGCCTCATAATCTTCACCTGTCTGTAGATCACTTGATAAATTTGATAAAGGGGGCGCAGTATTCAGCGTCTTCCCGTCGTTCAGGTAGTGAATGGGCCCCCTCTGAGGGATGTTTGCCTTAAACTAAGGATTCAGAGGATCTATCGATGTACCAATGTCCTAGAAGCTTCTGGACGCGATTGTCCACCTGTAACTGGTGCCTACCTGTTACTACAGCGTGAGACTTCGCCACCTTCATCTGTAGGGCGAGACATGCTGAAAAGTCGACCGTGTGCATAGCTCGAGCTCACAGTAGCTCGCAAAAACAATTTTGTACACAGAAAAATTCAATAAACATTCTCCCGTATATTTCGTTCATTACCTTAACAGCTATACACAATCAGATTATTTACACAATAACTGTCAACAGGTTCGAATAAGGTGGACTGGAGCATGGAATGTAGAATGGACTCTTTTCACTCTCCTTTTCATAATAATGTTATCTGTAATCTTCCTTGCAAATATTTCTTAATTTTGAGCTCTAGTATTATGTATAAACAACATTTTGTAAATGTATACACACACTAACACAACTTTGGCGTCCACACTTCAAAAGTACTTTTTGTTTATGGTTAACATTATTAAATATCCATGTCCAAGAATAAAGCTTGCATATTTCCTTGCTTCATTTGAATGATATCATAGATAATGACAAGTTGCTTGTGTAGACTTAAAAAGCCACACACATCACATATACTTAGTGTTAGACTCTTCTTTCTTATTTTATCTTTTATTGATACAGAAAAATAGAAATAAAAAAATCAAATTACGTCGCTAGCAGCGTCATGTTTGTGAATGTGTATGGGAGGTTAATGAGGCAGGAGCAGCGGCCATTGTTGGTCACTGCCCTAAAACTAAAAGTTCCACCAAGTGCCCTTCGCCCACAGTGTAGTCACTGTATTGTATTTATACTCGTTTGCGGAGAGTTGTTATTCATTACACAATGAGGAAATTTTGTCCAATTCTGTCTCAATTTTATTCCAGTAATTTTCTGTACAAACTAACATCGAAACAAGTAGTCTGAGTACATTGCTGGTCGATAGTTCATAAACACTACCCGACAAAATAAGGAAAGCACCCAGGAGAGTGCTGAATGCTCATTAGACACTTTTACGCCTCCTTGTTGTCTCTATAGAGCTGTGCCATGGGAAGCAAGGAGAGGATGTTGGTTGTGGCCAGTATTCTCGTTCTATAACACAAACTACACACAATTATTAACTGAGTTCTTTATCCATAAACAAAGTGTTATTAACTTAAGCTTCCATGTGGCGTGGTACAAGTTCTCCTATATAGTCCACTTTAGCCTCACTGCCAGTGAAGTAGAAGTCCGCTATGTTCACTATAAGGTTCTACATGCTGCCTGTCTCTGTTCTAGAGGCTAAGTCTGCGGCTCTGTCTCGGTGACATGCTGGAACTCACATGGCATGCAGACTCGAACTAACTAAACTAAATCGGCGTAACAGGCTCGAACCAATTGATCCTCCGGCTCATGGCGGCTTTTTAAATACGGGTGCCTGAGAGGGCATTGGCGGCGCACTTCCAGCGAGTCTGTCGTTGGCCTCTATCGATCTTCTTGTGACCTCTATGCCGCATGCTGTACTGGCGCCAGTTTACACCAGCACAAAAAGGAAGAGGAAACAAAATGAAACTTAATGGGTTGAGAGGGTATATGATGTTATTTCAAAGATTACAGTGATGAGTCAAGTTTGCAAAGAGCATGAGACAAGTAATAATAATGATGTAGCACCCACTCTTGCCTCTATGCATATACTGATTCGGTTGGGAAGGCAAGTTAGCCTGTAACTGTAGTAAATGGTTCCTGATTTCCTGGATACTGGCACAGGGACGGAGTTGACGTCCAAAATGGTCCCACAAATGTCCTTCTGGGCATATCGAGGGATCTTGCTGGTCAAGGGAGACCTCAGCATCAGACAGGCAGTAGTGACATGTGTCATGCATGGAGCAGTACTGTCATGTTGAAAGGTGGCACCACAACACAGTTTCATGAGAGATAACACGTGATGACACAGGACATTCATCACCTACCTTTGAGCCATCGGAACTCCCTCAGTCATTAACAGCTGTGATGTGAAGTCAGGCCCAGGGTTGTAGTGACGGAAACACGGCGGACCCGCGGAGCGGCCCACGAACAACAATGCTACGCGAGAGGACGACACGACCAGCGGAGGACGTTACGACACAACAAGAACAGACAACAGAGTCATGAACCAAACAAGACAACCACGTTCACTCGTAAAGAAAACACGAAAGTCAATACGCTATCTAATGCGAGGCAATATGTCCTGAGATGCACACGAGGTTAGACTGGCAGGCTGAGCTTTTTTTTTCCTTTATTGTAATTTTCATACCTATACAGATACATAGGTAGGCTGGCAGCAGCATCGTATGCTGCTCTTCAGCCTTAGATTTTCCAATGAGAAAAAACATTAAGAAGATACATAATAGATAGAGTGACGGGTGAAAAACAGTAGACACACAAAAATACAAAACATGGAGCCGTTCACACTCAACAAAAATTACACTGAAACACGTTGGCACAGCGCACAAACACTGATGATTGGACGGCACAGGTGAACATAAGAGTGTGATGGTGAACACTAACACAAACACGACAGCACACACACGAGAAACTGATGGTGATGATATCCAGGGCGCGAATGTCCACTTAATGTGTGCAAGTCCGGGGACCTGCCAAGAGGGGAAGAGTGGTGAGGGGGAGGGAGAGGGGAGACCAAAGATGCCAATGGCAGAGGAGATGGGAGGAGGAGTAGAGAGAGGGGGGTAAGGGAAGGCTGAGGGAGGAGTGGGGAGAAAGGCAGGAGGGAGGGAAGGGGAGAGAAGGGAGAGAGAGAGGGTGCCCAAAGGAACAAACACAGGAAGAGGGAGGGAGGGTCAAAGTTGGTAGGAGGGGTAGATGGAGGAGAGGAGGGCATCATCATGGAGGGGGAGCTGGCGGAAGCCACCTTGGGAGAGGGTGTGGAGAGATGGAGAGCAGGTGGGACGTGGAAGTATAGGGGCGGCAGTGGACGAGGGTGGGAGAGGATGGGAGAGACCAGTGGGTGAGGAGGATCGAGTTTGCGGGAGGTGTAGAGGATCCGTATCCATTCGAGGAAGAGGAGGAGGTGGGGGAAGGGAATTAGGTCGTACAGGATCCACATGGTGGAGGGGAGACGGATGCGATAGGCGAGGCGAAGAGCATGGTGTTCCAGGATATGAATGGATTTGTAAAAGGTAGGGAGAGTGGAGATCCAGGCAGGGTGGGCATAGTAAAGGATAGGGCGAATGAGGGATTTATAGGTAAGGAGGATGGTGGAGGGGTCCAGACCCCAAGTACAACCGGGAAAGGAGCTTGAGGAGACAGAGTCGAGCGTGCCTTGGCTTGGATTGTCCAGAGGTGGGGGCTCCAGGAGAGGTGACGGTCGAGGGTGACATCAAGGTACTTAAGGGTGGAGGTGAGGGCGATAGGACGGCCATAGATGGTGATGTAGAAATCGAGGAGATGGAAGGAAGGGGTAGTTTTGCCTACAATGATCACCTGGGATTTGGAAAGATTGACCTTAAGCAACCACTGGTTGCACCAAGTGGTGAACCGGTCAATATGGGATTGGAGAAGATGTTGGGAGCGCTGCAGGGTGGGGGCAAGGGGAAGGGCAAGGAAGGCGGTGTCATCGGCATACTGGAGGAGGTGGATGGGGGGGGGGGTGAAGGCAGCAGCATGTCTGTGGCATACAAGAGGTGCAGAAGAGGGGAGAGGACGGAACCCTGGGGCACACCGGTGGAGGGGGAAAAGGTGTAGGAATCCGTGTTGTGGATGGTGACATAGGAAGGACGTTAGGAAAGAAAGGAGCCGATCAGACAGATGTAGTTGATAGGAAGGGCGAAGGTTTGGAGCTTCAAGAGGAGACCGGAATGCCACATGCCGTCATAGGCTCGTTCAAGGTCAAGGGAGAGGAAGATAGCGGGACGACGGGAATTAAGCTGTTCAGAGAGGAGCGAGGTGAAGGATAAGGTCATCGGAAGAGAAGGACGGCCGAAAGCCACACTGGGTAACAGGAAGGAGGCGGTGCTGGCGGATGTGTCGGGTGAGGATGGATTCCAGGACCTTGTTGAAGACCGAGGTAAGGCTGATGGGACAGTAGGAGGAGACAGCAGATGGCAGTTTACCGGGTTTGAGGAACATCAGGATACGGGAGGTTTTCCACAGGTCTGGGTAGTAGCCAGTGGACAGTACTACATTGTAGAGCCAGGCCAGGGTGGAGAGGAAAGAGGCAGGAGCTTCACAAAGGTGGAAACAGGTGACACGATCGTGACCAGGAGCGGTGTTGCATTTTGTGCGGAGTGTAGCAATGAGATCCTGTGTAGTGATAGGGGCATTGAGTTCTGTGTGTGCAATGTTGTCCAAGTACTGGAAACCAGGTGAGAGGGGGGGGGGGGGGCAGAGCTGTCAGTTCGATCGCGGACGTCTGGGAAGAGGGAGTAATCGAACTGGGGATCATCAGGGATGGTAAAGACATCGGAGAGGTAGGAGGCAAAGTGATTGGCCTTACTAATGGCGTCAGGGAAGGGTTGGTTGTCATGAAGGAGAGGACAGTAGGGGGGGGGGTTTAGATCCGGTAAAGCGGCGGAAGGCTGACCAGTACTTGGACGAGTTGATAGGAAGGGTAGCATTTAAGCGGGTGCATGTCTGTCGCCAGTCCCGGCGTTTCTTAGCTGCGAGCAAGTTACGGATGTGTCTCTGGAGTTGCCGGTGGCATCATAGTGTGTGCGGGTCACGTGTGCACGGGAAGACGCGGTAGAGACGGCGGGATTCACGGCGGAGGACGGCCTGTGGGGCTAAGGTAGGATGGTGGGGGTGGATGGCGACACAAGGGACGTGGGCCACCACGACCTCAGACAAGGTCTGCTGGAGAAAGGAGGCGGCATGGGTAATATCGTCAGTGTAGTGGTAGGTAAAGGGGTGGCCATCAACCTGGGTGGAGAGGGTATTCCGGTAGGCATTCCAGTCGGCACAGGAATTATCATGGACTTACTTTGGGGGAGGGTCATGACGGGGGTTGGGGCGGGGACGACGACCATCTGAAATGGTGAGGAGGACAGGGAGATGGTCACTACCAATGGGTTCCAGGACATCCACTGTTATGCAGCCAAGGAGGTTAGGAGAGGAGAGGACGACATCAGGAGTGGAGTTGGATTCGGGGCAGGTGTGCTGGGGAATGGGGACGAGGTCGCCTTGGAGGGAGGAACCGATGCCCACAGCCATAAATGAGTGGCGGAATGACTATGGATGTTGAGGTCGGCGGCGATCACATAGGAGGAGAAGGTATGGTCAATATGGGAGAGGAAGTCAAAAGGAATAGGGGTGTTAGGGCGGACATAGATGGTGGCGCAGGTGATGGTAAGGCCAGGGAAGTAGAGAGTAAGGATCAGGTGTTTGGTGGGGTCGGGGAGGAGAGGTTGGAGCCGAACTGGGATCTGGTGATGGTGACCAATGGCAACTATTGGGAAGGGATTGTCGGAGCGGTGAAGGAGGTAGAGCGAGGTGTGAACGGTTTCATTAAGGTGGAAGGCACCCACGCGGTGGGTGGCGAGGGTGTGCATGAAGTGGTTCTTGTTGGCAGGAAGGGAACGGATGTTGTTGAACAGGATATGATGCTGTCACGCCATGACAGGGATTTAGACGAGGGTGTCGAGACAGGAAAAGGTGAAATGGGCTGGTTGTGGGAGTAGGTGGCATACATTTTTAGGTGGAATGGGAGGCGAGGGAGATCTGTTGGAGGGTGTGAGGGCGCTGGAAAGGGTGGACGTTTTGCAGAACAATGGTGAGGAACCTGATGATATCCTCAGCAGTGGGGGGGGGGGGGCAAGGGAATTGCCAGGAGGGGTGGGGGCGTCCAGAGGGCGGACAGGGATGGTGAGTTCAGGAGTGGTCCAAGGGGGTCGGGCTTTACATTTTTGGGAGTAGGTGGGATGCGTGAGATTGCAGGTATTATAGGAGGGAGGGGCCTGAAGGTTAGGGCACAGCCAGAGGAAGTGTGCTTGCTTAAAATGCGGGCAGGTGGGGGCATCGTGGCACTCAGCTGTTGTGTGTGTGTTGTAGCACAGACACCTCTGGCAGCGGGGGATTGAGGAGGGGAACGGGAGGGGTCGACCTTGTAGCGCTGGTTGAAGAGGAGGACACCCTCCTTCAGGAGGTGGTCAATGGAGGGGGCGTCCTCTGAGAAAAACCACATAAGGCGGGTGGGGCCTGCGGAGTCGAAAATGCGGCGGACTGCCCACACCTCCAGCGAGGGATGTGCCTTGAGCTCCGCCAACACCTCCTCCTCCGTGATCATCGGACTAAGCTGAGTGATCACGGCAGTGAGGGTCGGCTGGCGACGCGGGGCTTGGGGTTAGCGGGTAGGAGATGAGGAAGGAGCAGGGGTGAGGGAGGCGTTGGGGCCAAACCGGGTGATGGGGATGCGGGGAGGATGTCAGTATGGAGGGTGGGGCTGGGGGAGAAGATGAGAACTGAGTCTCTTTTGGGAGTGAGGAAGGAGATGGGGGCTCCAGGAAAGTGTTGGCGGAGAAGGAGGGAGAGGTTCCGGGACTCGAGAGGAGGGAAGAATCAGAACGAGAGAGGAAGTATTTGTAGGAAGAGGGAGGGGAGGAGGAGGAGGAGGAGGAGGCGGAGGGAGCAGGGCCAGTCGGGGAGACATCCATGGCATCCTGTGGGGGGGGGGGGGGAAGGAGGACGGGGCAGGGCCTTTTTGGGAGTGGAGGAGGTGGTGGTGCCACTAGGGCGTTTAAGAGCGGCGGAAGGGTGAGTGGTGACATGAGGGACAGGAGCTACAGGGAGGTGGAGGGAAGTGGCAGGTCCCGGCATGGACGCAGTAGTCTGCGCCGGAGACGGCGATGGTGAAGGTGACGGCGACGGCGACGGCGACGGCGATGACAGTGATGGCGAAGGTTATGGGGAGAGCTGGGCATGGGCAGTGGCCCATCGGGCCACCACCCTAGCTGGAGCGGCAGTGACAGGCTGGAGGAGTAGGGGGAAAGGATCAGAGGTAGAGGAGCAGGAGGAAGAAGCTGGGGAGGGGGCGACAAAGAGCGAGGGAGCAGGGAGAGTTAGGAGGGATGGAAAGAGTGGGGGGGGGGGGCGACTGGGCACACCATGTAATGGTGGTGGTGGTGACGGCAGAGGGCGAAGTATACACTATGGCAGTGGTGGTAGTAGTGCCAGTGGCAGTGTGGTCTGACATGACGACAGGGAAGAACTAAAACAGTACAGGACGAAAAAGAGAGGAAAAAAAACCGAAGACGGACGAAGACAGACATAGACGAGGACAAGAGTCCCCCGCTGCTGGCGCTGGCGACGGCTGACAGGAACGCCGCAGCTGCTGCTGGCGCAGACAGGGCTGGGGATGCTGCTGCTGCTGGCTGGACCACTGCTGCTGGCTGGCTGGACCGCTGCTGCTGGCTGGCTGGACCGCTGCTGCTGGCTGGCTGGACCGCTGCTGCTGGCTGGCTGGACTGCTGCTGCTGGCTGGCTGGACTGCTGCTGCTGGCTGGCTGGACCGCTGCTGCTGGCTGGCTGGACCTCTGCGACCGCTGCTGGCTGGCTGGCTGGCTGGCTGGTTGGCTGGCTGGCTGGCTGGCTGGCTGGACCGCTGCTACCACTGCTGCTGGGCTGGAACGCTGCTGGCTGGCTGGATCGCTGCTGGCTGGCTGGCTGGCTGGCTGGCTGGCTGGCCTGCACCTGCAACCATAACGCTTCGATTAGTGCACGAAAACACAAATCGAAGGGCGGTACTTGTAGCGAGGTACCGCCAGAGATGCAGGCTGAGCGACAGGCAGGCGCTTACGTACTCGATTGGGGACACCGCTGTTGGCCGCTGCAGCCACCTGTTCCACTGTGGCGCCCTCACTCTAAATGCGGGCCAGGAGGCGCGCGCCGCCGCAGCTTACGGCGCGATGGTACAGAGACCTCTATGGGTCTTCGACGTCCATGACGTCTGGTAGGGATTCAAATTCCGTGGCGCGAGGTACCAGACTCCCCACACCAAAACACTGAGAGTAACACTGCCATGTGTCTCCAAAATATTTGGGAGAATGGGACCCTTCTTCAGGACACTGCCAAACTGGCCGACAATGGTCATCATGGGTAGCGTAAAATGGCGGTAAATTGCTGAACACAATGCGATGTGATTCATCAGCTGTCCATGCTTTCAGTCACGACAACACTCCAAGTGCAGCAGACCATGCATGGGGCGGTAATCACCTAATCCGGCTTCTACTGAACAATGTTGCGATAAGAGCCAGAATGTTGCAGCGAGTCCGTTACTTGTTCCTGGATCGGAGTTGCAGATGTGAAGGGGCCACGAAATGCATGGTTACCCTTCTAAACAGTCTAACTCTACAACATCGGTATTGGTGTCACAGGGCAGCCTCACTGACTGCTATGTCCTCTGCGATTTTCTTCACACCTGCAGGATCTGATGGTCAGTGTGTGGTCACGAGTCTTCTAAAAGTGTGCAGCGCTGCTCTCACAAATCTAAAGAAAATGCATTTCAAAAGTTGAAAGTTTTGGAACGCTGTTAAGTAGGAAACATTTCGTGTATTTGACAGCGCTGCTGGAAGCTGAGTACGGTAATCACCTGGTAAGACATGAGAGTTGGCAAAATCGTCGAAAGTTACAAAACAAATTGACTTAAAGTGCGTACTGTTTTGACATAATCTTTGAGAGTGCAACAGAGACAATGTAATGCCTTATGTGACATTGGATTTTTTAAGTTATTTTATAAGCGAAAGTAAAGAAAATTATCTGTATTACATTTCACGTCTAACTTTGGTGTGTATACACATGAATTAATAACAAATTTCAAAAATCACTTACATGTACAACAGACTTGAGCAGATCATTCGTATTATTAATATAGATTCATTTGATAGCTTTTTTGTAATGCACTTGAAATTCTTGTTATGGACAAAAATTCTGTATTAGTTTCAGCAAGTCTGCTGTTTGTTTTTCTCTAATTTACGTCTAAATACTTCAACGTAGGATACATAAATTTTTTGGCAAGAAGAAGTTAAAATCAGTTATTTCGTTTTAAAAGAAATATGTATGTTCTTGCGGATACAAAACGTGCACTGGTATTCCTCTTCTTTCTTATTAATTTTTTCAAGTAATTAACTTTTTGCTTAGGCCAATGTAAATACTTTCATGAGTATATTGGTAAGAAACTTCTTGGCAGATTAAAACTGTGTGCCAGATCGAGGCTTGAACTCGGAACTTTAGCCTTTTCAGTTCAAAATGGTTCAAATGGCTCTGAGCACTATGGGACTCAACTGCTGAGGTCATTAGTCCCTTAGAACTTAGAACTAGTTAAACCTAACTAACCTAAGGACATCACAAACATCCATGCCCGAGGCAGGATTCGAACCTGCGACCGTAGCGGTCTTGCGGTTCCAGACTGCAGCGCCTTTAACCGCACGGCCACTTCGGCCGGCCTAGCCTTTTCGGGCACGTACACGAGTAGCTAAGTCAGCGGAGAACTTGCTCGCAAAGGCAAAGGTCCGGAATTCGGTCTCAGTCTGGTACACAATTTAATCTGCCAGAAAGTTTCGTATCACCGCACAGTCCACTGCAGAGTGAAAATTTCAGTGTGGAATACGTTGATAATTGTCAAGCTTCGCATAAACATACGTACAGTGTTGAAGGTCACTGTAATATTGTAAACTAAATGATTTTAATTTAAAAAAGTAAAGTCCCATAATCGAGAATTTATTCATTCGAGTCTGACTAGCAGCAAGGCTTTATCTTATTTTTATTTAAATCTATATTTATTATAAAGTGGAAATGTTAATTAACAAATGCTGAATCATAATTTTTTTAAGGAGAATAACATTTTTGTTTCCAATTAGTAGGTGCATGAAAATAATTTAAAATTTGATTTTTTAATGCAACGTGCCTTGTTACTAAATGAATAATACATAAATACCAATTATGTTGTTCAATCTCTCGAAATATTTAGAGGCATTTTAGTTTCTATTTGATGTCTGGCATTTTTGTACCAAAACTTAATTTATTATGAATACTCGCCTTCCGATGCGTTTAGAAAAGTAAAACAGTTTTTCGACTTTTTCTGGAGGGGAGGGGCTACTGCATTGTACTGCTAACGGAAATTATAAAAGTGTCAGACCCTAAGATTCCCTTCTCACACAGAGCGAAGTGAGACTGAAAATGAGGTCTTCAGGTGTGGAACAGTTGGGCTACATTTACATCTACACCCATATTCCGCAAGCCACCTGACGGTGTGTGGCGGAGGGTACTTTGAGTACCTCTATTGTTTCTCTCTTCTATTCGAGTCTCGTATTGTTCGTGGAAAGAAAGATTGTCGGTATGCCTCTGTGTGGGCTCTAATCTCTCTGATTTTATCCTCATGGTCTCCTCGCGAGATATACGTAGGAGGGAGCAATATACTGCTTGACTCCTCGGTGAAGGTATGTACTCGAAACTTCAACAAAAGCCTGTACCGAGCTACTGAGCCTCAGTGAACTTCCGATGTCATCCACAAGATCATTTATGTATATTGTGAGTAACAATGGTCCTACGACACTCCCCTGCGGCATACCTGAAATCACTCTTACTTCGGAAGACTTCTCTCCATTGAGAACGACATGCTGTGTTCTGTTATCTAGGAACTCTTCAATCCAATCACATAATTGGTCTGATAGTCCATATGCTCTTACTTTGTTCATTTAACGACTGTGGGGAACTGTATCGAACGCCTTGAGGAAGTCAAGAAACACGGCACCTACCTGGGAACCCGAGTCTATGGTCCTCTGAGTCTCGTGGACGAATAGCGTGAGCTGCGTTTCACACGATCGTCTTTTTCGGAACCCATGCTTATTACTACAGAGTAGATTTCTAGTCTCCAGAAAAGTCACTATACTCGAACATAATAAGTGTTCCAAAATTCTACAACTGATCTACGTTAGAGATATACGTCTGTAGTTCTGCACATCTGTTGGACGTCCCATCTTGAAAACGGGGATGACCTGTGCCCTTTTCCAATCCTTTGGAACGCTACGGTTTTCTAGAGACCTACGGTACACCGCTGCAAGAAGCGGGGCAAGTTCTTTCACGTAGTCTATGTAAAATCGAACTGGTATCCCATCAGGTCCAGCGGCCTTTCCTCTTTTGAGCGATTTTAATTGTTTCTCTATCCCTCTGTCGTCTATTTCGATATCTAACATTTTGTCATCTGTGCGACAATCTAGAGAAGGAACTACAGTGCAGTCTTCCTCTGTGAAACAGCTTTGGAAAAAGACATTTAGTATTTCGGCCTTTAGTCTGTAATCCTCTGTTTCAGTACCATTTTGGTCACAGAGTGTCAGGACATTTTGCTTTGATCCACCTACCGCTTTGACATAAGACCAAAATTTCTTAAGATTTTCTGCCAAGTCAGTACATAGAACTTTACTTTCGAATCCACTGAACGCCTCTCGCGTAGCCCTCCTCACACTACATTTCGCTTTGCGTAATTTTTGTTTGTCTGCAAGGCTTTGGCTATGTTTATGTTTGCTGTGAAGTTCCCTTTGCTTCCGCAGCAGTTTTCTAACTCGGTTGTTGTACCACGGTGGCTCTTTTCCATCTCTTACGATCTGGCTTGGGACATACTCATCTAATGCATACTGTACGATGGTTTTGAATTTTGTCCACTAATCCTCAACACTATCTGTACTTGATACAAAACTTTTGTGTTGAGCCGTCAAGTACTCTGAAACTACCGCGTGTTGCAGGGAGAAGCACCTTAAAGACAAGAGGGAGGAGGGGCGCAGATGAGCGGCCGCGGCAGCTGCTCTCTCATGCTGGTGGCGGTGGTGGTAGTGGTGGTTCTGGTGGTGGCTGGCTGCCTGGGGAGGCTGGTGGCTCCGCGACTGAGCCACAACCAGCGGCAGCCGGTGCGGCAGCTGCCGGAGGACTGGGCTGAGATGGCGGTGGCGCACCTGGAGGAGGACGAGGGGCTGGACGAGGCCGCGCGGCTGGAGCTGGAACAGCAGCTGCAGCAGCTGTTGGCCGCGGCGCACCGTGCTGCCCTGCCCGTTGGCTTCACGCGGATGCGGCGCTGGCAGAATGCGTTCACAGGTAAGCAGCGGCACCCCGAGGCCCTGTGAACTCGTGTGGTGTTCTCCTCTTAGCACTGGTAGGCGTGACGGGATTCCAGTACGTACAGTGGGGAGCCCAGATAGCCTCCGAGGCAGGACCATTAATGAGACTAGGTGTTTTGCCACGCTAGGCGAGAACTGAAAAATGATGCTCCATCTTTTTTTACTGCTGTCACTTTCGACGATTTAGCCCCCCCCCCCCCCGCCCCCATGCACCACTACCACCATCGAAAGCACGATAATGCAAATCTCCTTTTGTGACAGCTCCCAAACCCAAGGTCCTCGGCAGCACTTTTGGAGCAGCCACCACAAATTGTATAAAGCATGGGTAGTGACCAGGATGTAGCTATGTCTGTTGGCCGAAAAATAATTAATAACAAGAAATGCGCCAGCTAGAATGAAGAGATAACTTATATTTATTTGTCACGCAATGTGCACCAGCAACACAACTACGAGTAATATCCAAGAGTAATCCGTGTACTGAGCCTAGTGGAATACAACAGCAAATATCACACTGCAATGGCTCCACTATAAATTCCACGAAAGGCTAGCAACGGACAATCGACAATAGACTGTCTGTCTCAGGCTTTTTTTTTTCTTTATTGTGATTTCATTCCCCTGCCCCATGTGGGCAGGGGAGGGCTGTCAGCGGCACAATCCGCCGCTCTTCAGCCGAGTGACATGACAAGTTACAATAAGAATAAAGTTTTACAAACATAAGGCGATAAAGGGGAACTTAAAACAGAATAATGAGAGAAAATGGAGGTAAAAAATAGACTAACATGAAGACGTTCATGGAGGACATTTAAAAAAAGTCACCAGAAAGTTAAAAAAACACAGTTGGCGATTCTTCAAAACTCAGAGAAGACACTGAATGGATATACATAGGTTAAAAGTCGGCCACAGTAGTAAAAACACTCCAGAACAACACACTTAAAACCCACTTGGAGCACACACGATGAAGAATAAAACTGCCAGGCGGGACCTGCCAAGGGAAAGGGCAGAGAGAATGGAAAAGGAGGGGAGAGCAAGGGGCAGCAGGGGAAGCGGCAGGATGAAGGGAGGAGGGGCATCAGTGGGTACACGAAGAGGCAGGAGACACGTGGGACAGGAGGGCGTGCAGAGACACTGAAAGGAGGCACAAGAGATAGAGGGGGAGTAGGAGGGGGAAGCCGCTCAGGAGGCAAAAGGCAGAGGGCGCTGCGGACCCGAGCTCAGCCATGGCGCGACCTCTTCCGTCGGCGGTGACGCCCTGAGACGCCGACGGCCGCGACAGGAACTGTGGCCAGCGATGTCACGGTCAGGGCGCGCGTGCGCGAGTTGGTTGGTTGGTTGGGTGGGTCCATGGATACATCTCCCACCATACCTATAATCATTAAACTAAGATCTCCGGACATCGTACTGCGCCACCCTTTAGATACCACTTTGTCGTAGGAGATGTAATGTACGAATAAGATCTGACAGTACTGCAATTCGACGGTGACAAGCAACGTCGGACAATGTAGCTCACTCTCGTAATCCTACAATAAGTTGTACTGACAAGAGCTTGCCTACGCTCAACGACGCGATCTGTGTGACTTGAAATAATAGTCTGTACTAACACGACGACGTCACGTAAGATTTGATATTCAGCTTCTCATGCTATAAATCACACTGCAGCTCGCTACAACATCAATGTATACTAAAGGACGGACACAATAACACTTTTCTTGGTATAATCGGGTCAGTGGTAGCTATCTGGATATTAATCACAACAACGCAGCAATCAGAATTCACTAGGTTCGAAAGATAAACTACCGTCAAAGCTAGTATCAGTAACCAGAAAAATACTAAATGCGAGAATCTACAAGGAGTTGGAATGATGTAGCCTATTTACTCGATCAGTAACAGAAATCTATAGTGAAACTTACTCTGTGTACTAAACACTTTCCTACCAACGTATGTACCAGAAACGATAACTTTAGTATTTAACTGATGAATACGTCGGTAATTTCCAAGAATGATTGCCTATCGAAGTTGGAGGGCTCCAAACGATACATATCGAACGTGTGATAGTAAATCTTTTATGGAAGTCTCGTGGTGCGCGTTATGATCAGTTATTTGTGATCGTCATTTTTATAAGTTTTGCGTTGTTTCTTCAGTTCGTGTACATTACATTCCCGCCGTATTGTTTGTGATTCCATTGGGAAATCGACACGGTTTCTCTTGATAGCGAGTGTAATGTCTGCTGCTTCTCACGATTCTTCTGCAGAATGCCTCACATGGAAAACTCTAATACCATGCCTATCCAGCATAGAAAAGTGTTTGACTTTTTGCCGGAGATATGGACTTCTGCCGGACGAGGAAAGAAGGGACTGTGTTGACTGTGGTGCTGCGAAGTCTGTGAAACTTCGTAAGAGGAGTGTGGACACTGAAATTCCGTTGCAATTTCATTACGGACTTTGCGGAAAGCAAATCAGCATCATGAGAAACACGTGGTTCGAGTCCTCCAAATTATCGATTCAGACGAGCGTAATTCTTGTGTCGTGCTGGATTCGAGATTACACGGTGCAGGCCACAGCATCAGAAACTAAGTTATCGGCAAATAGCGTGTGTGGCTACTTCGCGTTTTGCCAATAAGTGTGCTACGTGATAGTGACAAATGACAGTGTGCCAATTGGTGGACTGAATAAAACAGTAGAAGTAGACGAATCTCATATTGCTAGACGAAAGAATCAAAGAGGACAAGCTTATAAAAGTGAAGTAGATCATATTTAGGTTTTCGGTGGGATAGAAAGGGAATCCCGCAAGTGTTTCGTTGTGAGGGTATTGTCCCGAGACAAGGTGACTTTAGTGGGTCTCATAAAACATTTCATACTGCCTGGAACAGAAGTCATCACAGACGGATTTCAGTCGTACTGGACTCTCAAAGCTGAAGGGTTCGACAACGAATTCCTGAACCACTCTGTGCAGTTCGTCTCTTCAGATGACGCCAGTGTCCATACTCGGAATCTAGAACGGCTGTGGAAGTCTGTCAAGTCTACCATAAAAAGAGAAGGGCGCCCAGGACACAGGGGCGAACTGTATTTGTTCCAGTACCTTTATTTTGACAACTTGCGTTTGCAGGGGGAAGTCGACGCATGCGACATTCTGCCGATATTCCTGCTCGATATTGCCAGAGTTTACCCTGGGTACGGGAAAAAAGCAATTTCCCCTGTAGCTTACACATCATGCGGACTGTCACAAGACGATAACGCCAACGACGACTAAGGTAAGTCATCTCCTTTGAATGTAGAAGTGCTTCTCTAACGCTTTTCTTTTGTCGTTGCCGTAGTGACAACTTGAAATATACTCGTATCGCGCGCCACGAAACTTCCATAATCGATTTACTATTGCACGTTCGATATGTATCGTTTGGAGCCCTCCAACTTCGATAGGCAATCATTCTTGGAAATTACCAATACGTCATATAGATCCGTTGCCTCTTTTAGTTGCTCCTCTTTTAAGCTTCAGCGAATAATCGTATATACACTCAATCAGTGAGGACGTTATAAATTTTTACGTCTACCGGAGAATACGTTCACAAGGCAAAGATATAATTTAATATTGCTTATCTCTCACTGTTAGTCAACGATAACCTCTACAAGTAGCGCTTTGCTACGACAGTATTCTTAACCCTATTGAATTTTTTTCCTAATAAACTATTTCGTTAATCTCTATCTTTCAGAATTAAATGGAATAATTTTTAGGTTATAATTAATCACTTATCAATAAGACGTAAACTTGCTTTTCCTATTCAAATAAAGATTATCTTTCTTTCCATTGCAAGTAATTAAGCGAAAAATACTATTCCTTCTCTTTAATTTCTTTGAACTTTCCTTTTACCAAAATTTCAGTCTTTTACTTTATTGGCCTCTCGATTTACTTCATTCCGAAAAGATGTATTCAAGATATTATTCTGCTTTGGAATAAGCCTTTGATTCTTTTTTATAGTTTGGGGACAAAGGACAAGTCGGCTCCTGACTTATTCAGTTTACAACCGTTAAGTCCTTATTTTCTGCAATTAATTGTCTACAAGTACAAGTCAGCGTTTTACTTTACGAGTGCTGGAGCTCTATTCCAAACCACACTAAGCGGAAATATAATTAAAAAATAATACAAAAAACCGAAATATCACCGCCACTTTTCAACTATATGAACTTTAAATAATCAAACAAAATTCAACCCCTTCAGATGTTGACATCTGCGACCCACTAATATTTAAAACTCAAAACACAGCACTCGATGATCTTTTTTTAGAGAGAATTAGCGTGCTCTCTAATAAATTGTTCTTGATTTGTCGTTTAGGGACAGGAGGAAAAGCTATCAAATTCTCAGTAAGCTTCCGACTGTTTCTCACTAAATAACTATTACGTAGGACGACCGTTCTCTTTAATATAGACTACACATTCAGTGCATCTAACGAAATTTCCGGAACTGACTATATTACGACGCTCACGCCGAAGTCACACAGTAAATCAAAGCCAAATATCGCCAAGACACAGTTCCTCAGTGCTTGCGTACATCTATACAACCACAATAATGCAATGCAACGGCACTGTCCCTTAGTGCGTGCTTTAATGCTCAACCACAAAGTAACTAAATGACTTCTGCGTGAACCCATCTTCTCATATACACCATCCAACGGAAAATCTCACAAAAAATTGGAACACGGTTTGCCTACCATCGTCCCACACTTCAGTAAATAGGAGCTTTTCCTACCATAACCGGCGACAAATCATTTTCTACCCAAGTCGATGATCGTCTCAAAATATCTTTCTAAACGGGTGAGAACTGCTTTGAACACGCTTGAGATCTATCCCCATTGGCGTCTAATTCACGTATCGTACGTGTGAGGCGATCTCATCACAGTTTTGAGATCATCTCTATCGAGGTTCACTACTCGACCAACAAATGGCTCTGAGCACTATGGGACTTAACATCTGTGGTCATCAGTCCCCTAGAACTTAGAACTACTTAAACCTAACTAACCTAAGGACATCACACACATCCATGCCCGAGGCAGGATTCGAACCTGCGTTCGTAGCAGTCGCGCGGTTCCGGACTGAGCGGCTAGAACCGCTAGACCACCGCGGCCGGCACTCGACCAACACTCGGATACTATAGGTACTACTGAAATTCTAATTGGACAAGCCGAGAACTATTCTCTGCCAACAAACAAATCTTTAATAATAAGTGTTTCTTCTTACTAGTCGCCGGCAAACGTTCGTAGAGGCTAGCTGCATCGTAGTTATTATCTTTGCCACACGCCGCGATTCAGTAGTCGGCTGGGCATAGCAAACTCGCTGACTTGACAGGACACGGCTTTTCTCGAGTCTCAGGTATCACATATCTATAACATTTTAACAAAAAAATATAAGAAAGCGATACAAACAACCTAACAAACTCTTCATTCTCCTAGCACATAAAAATCGATAGTAAGTTGAGGACACAAACAAGTGACAGGCTTTTTACGGACAGAAGAAAGGTTGGCGCTTACAACATCCACATTTTTTGGGGGACAATCCTCAGTTTTCATGCTCTGTCCGCGTTGTTGTTGTGGTCTTCAGTCCTGAGACTGGTTTGATGCAGCTCTCCATGCTACTCTATCCTGTGCAAGCTTCTTCATCTCCCAGTACCTACATCCTTCTGAATCTGCTTAGTGTATTCATCTCTTGGTCTCCCTCTACGATTTTTACCCTCCACGCCGTCCTCTAATACTAAATTGGTGATCCCTTGATGCCTCAGAACATGTCCTACCAACCGATCCCTTCTTCTGGTCAAGTTGTGCCACAAACTTCTCTTCTCCCCAATCCTATTTAATACTTCCTCATTAGTTATGTGATCTACCCATCTAATCTTCAGCATTCTTCTGTAGCACCACATTTCGAAAGCTTCTATTCTCTTCTTGTCCAAACTATTTATCGTCCATGTTTCACTTCCATACATGGCTACACTCCATACAAATACTTTCAGAAATGACTTCCTGACACTTAAATCTATACTCGATGTTAACAAATTTCTCTTCTTCAGAAACGCTTTCCTTGCCATTGCCAGTCTACATTTTATATCCTCTCTACTTCGACCATCATCAGTTATTTTGCTCCCCAAATAGCAAAACTCCTTTACTACTTTAAGTGTCTCATTTCCTAATCTAATTCCCTCAGCATCACCCGACTTAATTCGACTACATTCCATTATCCTCGTTTTGCATTTGTTGATGTTCATCTTATATCCTCCTTTCAAGACACTGTCCTTTCCATTCAACTGCTCTTCCAAGTCGTTTGCTGTCTCTGACAGAATTACAATGTCATCGGCGAACCTCAAAGTTTTTATTTCTTCTCCATGGATTTTAATACCTTCTCCGAATTTTTCTTTTGTTTCCTTTACTGCTTGCTCAATATACAGATTGAATAACAACGGGGAGAGGCTACAACCCTGTCTTACTCCCTTCTCAACCACTGCTTCCCTTTCATGTCCCTCGACTCTTAGAACTGCCATCTGGTTTCTGTACAAAATATAAATATCCTTTCGCTCCCTGTATTTTACCCCTGCCACCTTTAGAATTTGAAAGAGAGTATTCCAGTCAACATTGTCAAAAGCTTTCTCGAAGTCTACAAATGCTCTGTCCGTAACCCCTTTAAACTGATTCAGGACAACAAATGTACTCAGCTTTTTATATTTTGTCTTCAAGTTTTGAAATTTCCCATAATATACTGAAATAGGAAGAAAGGCTGAACTTCTTAAACTAGTATTCAACCGAATAGAAAATAGACCAATTAATTGGTGGAGCTATTTTTTGGTGCGAATGAATTTTTCCTTGAATCTGGAAATTATGTTGTACTGATGGTGGACATGCCGAATCATCAAATTAGGTGATGTGGAAAATCGTGATGTTATTTCGTTTCTGGCTTAGTAGTTCTTTTCTCGTGTTGCGACTCTCAGACACTCAGAGACAGACTTACAGACGCCAACTGAATTTTATGTATGTGCATGGTCAACTGTTTACCTTTTGCTCCTCTCAGATTTGCTGAAAGAGAAAAACAAAACCTAGCTTGTGAATGCGTGATCCACAGGAAATAATAGTACAGGTAAAAACAGCAACAAATCACTCGATACAACTGTTCTTTGACAAATGATCTGCAGAGACAAAAGCAAAGGGATTGAAGGGTGTATGGTATCAAGTCACAACATGACGGGAAGGCAGCGCAAGTGCTCTGCTTCAGCGCTCGACAGAGTTCAATCAGGGTCATGTTAGTTCCCGTTTCGTATTGATTAGCGGCTGCTTTAGTTTTGAAGTAGGTAGAGGCAAGGTAGGTAGATCTGTACCTCCTCACTACATTTGCTTGTGTATGAAATTTAGCCCGGATTTATCTCCCACACCATAAAAGTCTACATATTACCAAAACTATACACCCACAAACTGTTATCCAACTTAAACTCGTTTGCTATCCTTTGATCAAACAGAACCTAACTTGAAATGAACTATAACTGATCTGAAAGCAGCTTGTCTTTATATTCAATGCGTAACTGAAGTACACAAATAGGGGGTGTTTTAAAATGAATATACGGGTTTTAAGGCTTATGTAGCACCTGTTACATTCACCTCACAAATATAAATGATACACCAAATGAAAGAGAAACACAAAAAGTTTTTTTGCAACTATTCACTGTGAACACCTGTCATACGTCGAGTCGATAGGCGAGTGGCTCCGAAACCTTGATCAATGTCTCAGGAGTAACTGCTGCAACAACACTGTTTTTAAAGTCGGACAGATCAGCTGTTATCGGAGGCACATACACATGATCGCGTCATATTTGGAGGTCATGCATAAAATGGTGCGTCAACCGGCCCCTTGCGCGCAATCCACCAGTCTGATACAACGTCGTTTAACCAGTCGCGTACTGAGTTACGGCAGTGAGGCGGCGCACCATCTTGCTCCCAAATAATGATGTGTTGTTCAGCTTCTTCCCATTGAGCCACGGGCCATAGCTGTAGCACATCAAGATAAGAAACATCAGGTTCAGTTGATTCACCGAAAAAGAAAGGCCCATAAACATTCCGCGGGGATACTTCTTGGGCCTAAGCGTGGAAGACTCGCACTCGTTCAACAAGTTTCTCAGTCACTCTTTGTCATTTCCTCTTCCCACTGCCAACAGGTATACAAACAAAACTGTTTGAGTTGCTCTTTGCCGGCCGAAGTGGCCGTGCGGTTAAAGGCGCTGCAGTCTGGAACCGCAAGACCGCTACGGTCGCAGGTTCGAATCCTGCCTCGGGCATGGATGTTTGTGATGTCCTTAGGTTAGTTAGGTTTAACTAGTTCTAAGTTCTAGGGGACTGATGACCTCAGCAGTTGAGTCCCATAGTGCTCAGAGCCATTTGAACCAGCCAGTTGCTCTTTCATTTGGTGTATTATTTATAACTGTAAGTTGAACGCAATAAATGCTACAACGCCTTAAAACCGGAATGCTCACTTTGAAATACCCTGTATATGGTCCTAATCAAAATTTCCACTTACCTCGCGTCTCGACAACATTGTTGCAGATTTCTTGAAAGCACAACAGCAAACAGCAAGCAGGTAGCGGCTAAGCTAGATTTCTGTTTCTAAGTACATATTCAGACTGTAGCATGTGGCAATGCGTAATGAAAAGCAGTGGGGTGGGGAGAGTGACTATTCCTGTGAAATGAAATGATATTCCAAGACAACGATTTTAGAATGAAGCATGTATTCGAAAAGCCAGAGGAAAACTTCACGTGATCTTCACGCGTAACATTAGTCTGAACAATACAGTGCTTAACAGTGTACAAGGATTTAAAAAAGGTACAATGTTAACGGGGAATGTCTACAAAAATCTAACAGCTGTGCACAGTGCTACAGTCTTACCCCAAACTTCTTCTCTCCAAAAATGATAACATTATTCAAAATTTATATCCTTTTCGCCTTCCAGTATATACGTCATCTTCATCCTTGCTTTCCTTTACAATACATCTTTCTTCATCTAACAGATACCGTCACAAGTCAAACAGCATTACTGAATACGTCCATCACGTACCACTCTTCAGCAAAGACTGTATCAGGCTCGATTCACACGGTGGGCAGCGTCACGTCAACGTCAGTTTGCCTGCCGGCCGGTATACTTCGAAAGAATAGTTTGACGTTGACGCTGGGGGTCACGTGGTTGGCGAACTGCTTACGATTGGCTGTTACTTTTCTGTCTGTTCTGCGGCTGCTCGCATGACACGAGTTTGATTTTGCTAACAGTGTTCTCTACATCGAAAATATCTACTGAGTTTTTAGTTATAAAATGATTTATATAAACATGAACGACGAGAAGTTAATCGAACGTGTTCGCCAAAATTTGGAGTTGTATGACATGAGCTGCAAAAAATACAGCGACACTTTGTTTAAAGAACAAATATGGAAGAAAATTGGATTGGTTATCGGTCGCCCAGGTAAATAACTGTATGAATATTGTAGGCCTACTCCAGATTATATTTATTTTGTATGTAATGTATTTAGATGTATAACATCGCACCTGCATCTATTTATGTATATATGTACTCACGATTAGGAGGTGAAAACGCTTAGCAGAGGTAAGAGCCTTCCTGCTTTCCAATTTCACGATTATTCGCGAGTCGTGAAAGTTTATTTCGACCATGTTTATATGTAATACTTATCATTCCGAAGCAAATATGAGTATTCTACGCCACATAGTCATTTTGGCTAGTAGTTTACTTATGTATAGTATTTATTTACATACGTTCTGGTACTGAGTCTCACTCAACATTTCGTATAATGGAATTTAAGTACAACTGCAGTGAAAAGATCGATGTTCCACATTCATATACAGTGTGCAGTTGGTCCTCTGCAGTGCCAAATTTTATGCAGGACGAACTGTAGCAGATTTAGATCTACATAACAAGGGGCCATAAATTGTGAATGTTTAGCCTATAGATCAATTTGTTGATAGTGTGCAGCATTACTTTAAATATTCTGTTCTATAAAATACGTAAAGGTACAGAACAGGAACCCTCAAAGGAATTGGTAACGCTGAAGCATCAGACTCACCTCAAACAAACCATTAGCTTTTCTCGTTGAGAAATTGCTCGGCGCTTGTTTGTGTCTGCTTTCTTGATGCTGGTGCTTATCAAAGACAGCGAATTAAATATTGCTGTCTCGACATTCGTAAATATTTATAATATGACGTATCCTCTTCTTCCAGCTCTCTATACAATGTGTGATATTCGCCTTCACACATTCTCTTCAAAATCATATCGATTGCCTTGCCAATTTCCGCTCTCTTTCCTCATCATCTAAAGCAATTGCAATCGTAACAAATTCATCAAGACTAAATATAATGTTCGCCATCCTCTCTCATGAACACTTCTGCGAGTTTCCAATAACGCGCCAAAACTTGGTTGAAGTTTTGCCGTCGCTTGACGTTCCGTCCAGTGTGAATGCAAGTGGGTTTTTGACGGTGTGTGACGTCACTGACGTGGACGTGACGTTGCCCACCGAGTGAATCGAGCCTCAGACGGCACAGACGCAAAGACTCTGCCACGACAAGATCAAAGATTGTTTAACATTAACGTAACTTGCCCTCTCTCTGACGTGCACGTCGATAACATACAAAGACCAAAATTGCATGACCAGTTACAGATGACGATCAATTTAGCTTAGGAAAGGGAAAGGCACCAGAGAGGCTGTTCTGATGTTGCGGTTGATAATGGAATCAAGGAAAAGAAAAGTCAAGACACGTTCATACGATTTTGTCGACCTGGAAAAAGCGTTCGACAATGTCAAATGGTGCAAGATATTGGAAATTCTGAGGAAAGCAGGGATAAACTATAGGGAGAGACGGGTAATAGACAACATGTCAAGAGCCAGGAAGGAATAATAAGAGTGGAAAACCAAGAACGAAGTGCTCGTATCCAAAAGGGTGTAAGACAGGGATGTAGTATTTCGCCCCTACTGTTCAATGTATACATCGAAGAAGCAATGACAGAAATAAAAGAAAGGTTCAGAAGTGAAATTGAAATTGGAGATGAAAGGATATCAACGATTTGATTCGATGATGACATGGCTACCCCCAGAGAAAGATGAGAAGAACTACATGATTTGCTGAGTAGAATGAACAGTCTAATGAGTACACAGTATGGTTTGAGAGTAAATCGGAGAAAGACGAAGGTAATGAGAAGTAGTATAAATGAGAACAGCGAGAAACTTAACATCAAGATTGGCGGTCACGAAGTAGACGAAGTTAAGGAATTCTGCTACGTAGGCAACAAAATAACCCATGACGGATGGAGGAAAGAGGACATAAAAAGCAGACTAGCACTGGCAAAAAGGGCATTCATGGCCAAGAGAAGTGTACTAGTATCAAACATAGGCCTTAATTTGAGGAAGAAATTTCTGGGAACGTACATTTGGAGCAGAGCATTGTATGGCAGTGAAACATGGAGTGTGTGAAAACCGGAACATAAGATAACAGAAAAAAATTGAGATGTGGTGCTACACACGAATTTTGAAAATCAGGTGGACTGGTAAGATATGGAAAGATGATGTTGTCCAGATAATTGACAAGGAAAGGAATGCATCGAAAACACTAACAAGAAGAAGGGACAGGCTGGTAGGTCATCCGCTAAGACATCGGGGAGTAACTTCCATGGTACTAGAGAAAGCTGTAGAGGGAAAAAACCGTAGAGCAAGACGAAGACTGGAATATATCCTCCAAATAATTGAGGACGTAGGTTGCGAGTGCTACTATAAGATGAAAAACAGGTTGGCACAGGAGAGGAGGAGAGGAATTCGATTCGTGGTGGGTCGCATCAAACCAGTCAGAAAACTGAGGAGTCAATGTATTTACCTTCGTCAGAGTAAGTAAAGACTTAATAAGTAACTGCTCTGTAAGCTTTTGAAAACAATTCGATGTTTTAATTTTTCCTCTTTTTCATTTTTCTTCTCATTAATTTTTTCACTTTGTATTGTGAAATTAGCTTTTACCGCCCCTTGCTGCCTCTAAAATTTTGCCGGCCTAGGCGGCCACCTAGTCTTACGTAATGGGCTGGGCTGTTTTGAGGGAAGAGACCAAACTGCGAGGTCATCGGTCTCATCGGTTTAGGAAAGGACGGGGAAGGAAGTCGGCCGTGCCCTTTCAAAGGAACCATCTCGGCATTTGCCTGGAGCGATTTAGGGAAATCACGGAAAACCTAAATCAGGATGGCCGGACGCGGGATTGAACCGTCGTCCTCCCGAATGCGAGTCCAGTGTGCTAACCACTGCGCCACCTCGCTCGGTCTTAAGTAATGATAGAAACGGCATTGCGCTGAGGAATGTCATGGAGAAACTGATCTTTTCCTCTTTACCTACCGCCTCAAAGGGGGCACTGATCAATGGTATTGGTTGTCAGAAAAACGTTGTGCTACTAGCAGACTTTATTGTCAGCTTTATTGTGACATCTTCCACTGTTCACTGTTGATGAACTTCTTTATTTTTTCATTAACACTTGACGTTTTCTAGTTATTGGTACAAGCATATACTTTCGTAGAGATGTAACGCAACGGTATCAAATGTTCAAATGTGTGTGTGAATTCTTATGGGACTTAACCGCTAAGGTCATCAGTCCCTAAGCTTACTTAAACCTAAATTATCCTAAGGACAAACACACACACACACACACACACCCATGCCCGGGACCAGCCGCACAGTCCATGACTGCAGCGCCCCAGACCGCTCGGCTAATCCCGCGCGGCCGCATCGATATCAAATAAACTCGCTTGTACTACAAGTTAGTTCCATAACTCTACGTTACCTAAGCGGAAATGGACTCTTCCTTTCCACGTCATGCGCATGCGCAGTTATCGGAGGGGTAGAAACTCGTGTAGCGGACAGTCCATGGCTGACGGAGTACGCAGTGGGGGTTACGGTGTATGTGAGCAGCAACAAGTTGCAACACTAACGCAGAGAACTGATGTGAGAATGGCTGACGTTGCAGACGGAACGCACGTACATGTTTGTAACATTTGTCTTTTCTTTTTGTTGGCTAAAAAAATGGTTCAAATGGCTCTGAGCACTATGGGACTTAACAGCTATGGTCATCAGTCCCCTAGAACTTAGAACTACTTAAACCTAACTAACCTAAGGACATCACACAACACCCAGCCATCACGAGGCAGAGAAAATCCCTGACCCCGCCGGGAATCGAACCCGGGAACCCGGGCGTGGGAAGCGAGAACTCTACCGCACGACCAGAGATGCGGGCTCTTTTTGTTACAGTGTCTGTATAGTACTACGCATTACCCTGTAGGAAAAGCCATATGAAAGAGACGAAATGTATTCGCAAATTGCAATTTATTAGTGACACATGAAAATCTGTGGCGGACTGGGACTCGAACCCGGGTTTCCTGCTTAACGGTCACCTTAACCACTTGAGCTATCCGTGCACACCTCCCGGACTGATAATTACCTTGTAATCACCGTAAAATCAAACCTTACAGAAAATTTTTGTGCAATCCATTGCCGGTTAATACGTTGGTCTTAGATGCGAATACCTGCGGCAAACGTGAATCTGTACATCGCGGCCGGCCGGTGTGGCCGTGTGGTTCTAAGCGCTTCAGTGTGGAACCGCGTGACCGCTACGGTCGCAGGTTCGAATCCTGCCTCGGGCATGGATGTGTGTGATGTCCTTAGGTTAGTTAGGTTTCAGTAGTTCTAAGTTCTAGGGCACTGATGACCTCAGATGTTGAGTCCCATAGTGCTCAGAGCCATTTGAACTATTTTTTTGTACATCGCGTGGAAAAATCTGTGATCCTGTGTTGCTAACAAATGCGTCTCACACGTTGGCAGCGGGTGACCAAGTAACACAAATTTGTGTAAAAGGATTGTAGTACTTCGATATAGTGCGGGGCACCCAAAGAAACGATAATCTACGTCCTCTACTTCTCCACAAGAACAGAATGATGTGCGTGCGATGTGCAGTCTGTGAAGATGTTTACACCTCCGTGGCTAAATCTGAATCAAGCTATTAGAGAGGCGAAGTGCCCAGTCTTTGAATCTGTACGAGATTTCATGGAATACGGAACCGACGGATGAATTACTGCGTACTTCTTGTTTTTCTGTTTTGTTGTTTCCTCCCAATCCCACTGACGTTCTTCAATCATGTGTATGTGTAAGACGTATAGGTAATCTGCGCTCGGGATTGTGATCCAGGTGGTGTGCCATGTCGCATAGCTTCTTTGGCTAAGAGGTCGACAGCATCTTTACCAATAATCCCAGAGAAATTGACAGAATGACCGTCTTCAAGCATCGATTCCAACAATGGGGCTGTTAGCAAAACAGCTCCTAATTTTTTTTTGTACCATTAGGGCAGATAAAGAGTCACTGAGTAGGAAATATAGAGACGCAATCACCCGCGAGCAGGAAAGATGTGCTTCTAGTACCACAACAAGTTCTTAGGTGATGATACTTACCGTTGTTGCTGTTTCAATGGTCCTGACTTGGACAATCACTTGTTTTGGAGCCGTCGGGGTAGATCTACACCGACGGAAAAAATCCCAACACCAAGAAGAAATGATTAATGTAGAGTAATGAAAATTCGGCAATACATTTGTCTAGGTAACATGTTAAAGTAATTAACGTTTTGAGATCGCAGATTAATGTTAAGTGCGAGGAAAAACACTGCAATTGCGAAATGCTGTTACCTTAATAACCTGAGTAACCGCCAGAATGTCGACTGCAAGCATGCAGAAGTGTATGCATAAAACTGACAACAGCCGGGAGAGGTGTGTGCTGACGACACGCCACTTCATATCCGCATCCAGTAACGCCTAAGGATGATACGGCGGTCGGACAGTACCATTGGCTTTTCCGAGACCTGTTCAGATGGAGTTTAGTTAGATGTGCATGCCTTCTGTCGCACACGAGACGGACGTCAGTTTGTGGTACGCAGTTCCATGCCTGTTGCACTTGGACGGTCAATACAGGTGCGGTTAATGGTGAGTGTGGATGACGGTGTCCTATATGTACACGACTGGAGACAGATCTGGTGATGGAGCGTCCCAAGGCAACATGTCGACACTCTGGACGGAGTGTTGCGTTACAAGAGCGTTATGTGGGAGAGTGTAATCCAGCTGGAAAACATACCTTGTGGCACACACAGTGGTTACCGTTGCTACAAGCCACACCACAAGTTGGGAAACGGGGCCAAATTTCTAGTAGTTTACTGTCGAGTTGAGATTTTCACACACAAATGTTTTATTCATATCTTACAGAAACTAGCAGTACGGCAATAAACAGCCTTTTCAGCACGCCGCTAACGGCAATCAAGTCATTTATAGGAATACAACAATTTAAAAAAAATTCTTTTTTTCTTTTTAAAAAAAAAAATAGAAGTAACAGTACGGCAATCAACAATCTTTCAAAACACGCCGCTAACGGCAATCAAGTAATTTATAGCGATACAACAGTTTAAAAAAATTTAAAGAACGTTAGTAAACAGGCTACTAAAGTAAATAAAGAACTTTGTTAATAAGATACGGTGAGGTAGTGAAGCTACCAACACCGCCATTACAAAAATCAAAGGTCTCAGAAAACACACGATTAATGGCAATAAGGAATGGAGGAATTAAAAAAAGTTTTTAAACAAAGGTGTCCTGGAATATCATTAGAACATAACAGATATGACGGACCCGTGTAAGGCGGCCACAAATCACCCACTCAGGGATGCTCAGGCTAGGCAGAATACTGACCAATTTAAATACGCCCGTAAACACAATTGCCACTCTCAGGCTGGTCACTGCACAGACTTTTAGCCAGCGAAAACTTGTAATAAGATGGCTTAACTTGCTGACAGAATTAGAGCTAATCCTCGTGCAAGCAAACATTATACCACACAGTCCTGAATGAGCGACCACATGATCAACCAACAAGAAGCATGAATTTACTCATAACACACGACAGAATATCGAAACAATTAAACTGCCAAAACTACACCTCCCATCGGGCAGTAAGGAGAGGAGGAGGAAAGATCACTGTCTTCAATCACACCGGTGCCGAGGACAGGAAACCCGATCGCCGGAGGCCTCAAGGCAGAAGAGACGCTGGTTACGCAAACTTATTACGTAATGATTTAACTTTCCCCTAACTTAACTTGCAATTATGCTCGAACAGGCAGTACACGACCTCCGATGGCAAGGATCCACACATCCGACCGCGCACGCGTCGCCAGCGTACCCGACACACCACGGTCACGCGACAACACGCTCTGCCACCAGAGTTCACGTCCTCTCTGCAACGTTGACGGGTAGTGACCGCTCCGTCATGTTAGGTGTCTCCATTTTAAACTCCAGTGTTGAAACGGAGGACTTAAGGAAGCCTGTTAACGTCCCACCAAGGTGAAATGAACAGCAGCTACTCGTGGCGCGATTCTGTATACAACCAACCCGCGGGGAGATCTTCCGTCAACACCACCCGCTCGTTACAACCGACATACATCACGTGGCGACTCGGTACAACCGACCACGCCTGGTCCGCGCTGGCGAGCCACACTCCCTCCCGCGTCCACTAGACTCTCTGCGCGCAACGCCCCTACTTCCGCGCCACCACACGAGGTTACAACCGGTCAAAGATCTCACTTCCTGCCGGCCGCGGTAGCCGAGCGGTTCTAGGCGCTTCAGTGCGGAACCGCGCGACTGCTACGGTGGCAGGTTCGAATCCTGCCTCGGGCATGGATGTGTGTGATGTCCTTAGGTAGGTTTAAGTAGTTCTAAGTTCTAGGGGACTGATGACCTCAGAAGATAAGTCCCATAGTGCTCAGAGCTAGCCATCTCACTTCCTCCATAGCAGTTTCCCGGAAGCAAAACGCAGATATCGATAGCAGAGGGAAAAGAGAACCAAGCAGCCACTTAATGACAGACAACATATCAAACAAACATGTCAGGGGAAGAAAAGGAAAACCAATGCAATCGAAACACAAGGTGTAGTACGAGTCGATACACAGCTCACCTTGGAATGCTGTCCATGAATGACAACACAGCAGGTCGAATCGCCAGACTGAGGTACAAATTTGCAGCCAGGGCGCGTCAGATAACCACGAGAGTGCTCCTATTTTCATGTGAAATCGCACACCAGGTCACAATTCCAGGTGTCGTTCCAGAGTGTCTAGGCCGCAGACAGACTGGTTGCAGGCGCTCACCTGGCCTCCTTGTAAACGACGGTACGATACGCCACAGCCTTACGCCGAACACGATGGTCTTTCCTCTCAGCAGTGCCAACTGGCCGTCCGGAGATCGGTGTTATTGCGGCCGTACATTCTGGTGACCACCGAAGCCAACTGTCATTTGCTGTGGCTACATTCGTGCCAAGTCTTTCTGCAGCATCGCAGAGGGAACATCCAGCTCCTCGTAGCCGTATTACACGACCTCGTTCAAACTCAGCGAGCGGTTGATAATGGTGTCTTCGTCGTCTTACAGGCGTTCTTGACTAACATCAGCTCACTACACCCAACCTCTAAGGTACCTCACGTTCACAACTTTTACAGCGTGTATTTAAAGCAAACTTGATTTGTATCCTCACAGTGGCGCTACTGGCGCCATTCTTAAGACACTGGCGCGAAATCTGAATAAACATCATCTTTCAGATGTAGAAACACGCCGGTCAACTTTCGTACAATTTCTTGTTGATGGGGATCTTTTCCATCAGTGTATATTGTCACTGGATACCGTCTTAAAAGCTATGCAAAGTTTGTTACCGTGAGCTTCGTGGTTATAGTCAATAACCTTTAGCACGTGTACATTAGATAATTTCCGTGTGAATGGGACACTCTATTTAGTCTAAGTGTCTACTGATCTTCTTTCAAATATCCTGAGTTTCTAAGTAGGCTTGGGAAATGGTTTAAATGGCTCTAAGCACTATGGGACTTAACATCTGACGTCATCAGTCCCCTAGAACTCAGAAGTATCGGCTGATCAAAAAGTCAGTATAAATTTGAGAACTTAATAAACCACGGAATAATATAGATAGAGAGGTAAAAATTGACACACATGCTTGGAATGACATGAGGTTTTATTAGACAAAAAAAAAGTTCACAAAATGTCCGACAGATGGCGCTAGACAGCAAAACGTCAGTGACTGCGCATGACAATCGTGTATAAAAGGAGTTATAATGAGAGAGAGAATCAGATGCGCCAGCAGTCGCAGCATGTTGACGTTACCTGAAAAGGAGCTTTTAGTGAAGCTGTGTTATCAGAATGGAGAATGTGTTAGTTCAGCGTTACGATCCTATCGCCATAGGAAGGGGATTCGAACGGGTAAAGGTCCGTTGACAAATGAAGCTGTGGCGAGAATGATTTCGAAGTTCGAAGCCACGGGTTGTTTAGACGATAGACCCCGTAGTGGCCGACCGAGCACAAGGTGTAATGCTGCTTGGACAGTTCAGGAAGAAATGGAGACTGTAGCGGGTTCGTCTATGCACGGGGAAGTCAGCGCTCGTGCAGTCGCACATCGCACCTGCATTCCAGACACTAATCTTTGGTTGCCACTTAGGCGTAGCCTCCGATGCTATCTGTACAAAATCCATCGGCATTATGAACTGTTACCTGGCGATTTAGTGAAGCGGAGGGCATTTGCGGTGTGGGCGTTTCAGAAGATGGCGGAAGATGACGATTGGTTGAGTGACGTATTGTGGACCGACGAAGCTCATTTCACGCTCCGAAGGTCCGTCAACGCCCACAACTACAGAATTTGGGCTACCAAAAATCCTAGAACTGTCGTGGAAACTCCATTGCATGACGAGAAAGTCACAGTATGGGTTGGATTTACCACATCTACCGTTATTGGGCCTTTTTTCTTCGAGGAAATACATGATTGTGGTTTTGTAACGGCTACCGTGGCGGGTGAGAGGTACGCCGATATGTTACAGAATAGCATCATCCCGTCCCTGGCTGATAAACACCTGCTGGAACGTACGATGTTTATGCAGGATGGCGCTCCACCCCATATTGCTAGACACGTTAAAAATCTCTTGCGCGCGTCGTTTGGTGATGATCGTGTGCTCAGCCGCCACTTTCGTCATGCTGGGCCTCCCAGGTCCCAGACCTCAGTCCGTGCGATTATTGGCTATGGGGTTACCTGAAGTCGAAAGTGTATCGTGATCGACCGACATCTCTAGGTATGCAGAAAGACAACATCCGACTCCAATGCCTCAGCGTAACTCCGGACATGCTTTACAGTGCTGTTCACAACATTATTCCTCGACTACAGCTGTTGTTGAGGAATGATGGTGGACATATTGAGCATTCCTGTAAAGAACATCATCTTTGCTTTGTCTTACTTTGTTATGCTAATTATTGCTATTCTGATCAGATGAAGCGCCATCTGTCGAGCATTTTTTGAACTTTTATATTTTTTTGGTTCTAATAAAACTCCATGTCATTCCAAGCATGTGTGTCAATTTGTACCTCTCTATCTACACTATTCCGTGATTTATTCAGTTTTCGCTGGCCGGAATGGCCATGCGGTTAGTCTGGAACCGAGCGTCCGCTACGGTCGCAGGTTCGAATCCTGCTTTGGGCATGGATGTGTGTGATGTCCTTAGGTAAGTTAAGTTTAATTAGTTCTAAGTTTTAGGCGACTGATGACCTCAGAAGTTAAGTCGCATAGTGCTCAGAGCCATTTGAACCATTTTATTCAGTTTTCAAATTTATACTGACTTTTTGATCACCCGGTTCTTAAGCCTAACTAACCTAAGCACAACACACACATCCATGCCAGAGGCAGGATTCGAACCTCCGTCCGTAGCGGCCGCGCGTTTCCAGACTGAAGCGCCTAGAACCGCTCGGCCACATGGGCCGGCCTATTCAGTTCCAAGACATCACTTTATCCCCCAAGTTTCTGGGTATAAAACACTATTTTTCATCATAATCTCTGTTGAATGAGATGGTTATACGCCACCTTCCTGATAGGGCTTTCTGGTCGACGTTGAAGACGGCGTCTTGTTGCATCAATAACCTCCACACCATTCACGTACTACTTCCCATGGAGTGCATTCTTCATTGCGCCAAACAGATGAAAGTCGGAAGGTGAGAGATCCAGGTTTTAGGATGGATGAGGAAGAACAGTCCAAGGAAATTTTGTGAGTTCCTGTCGGCTGTGCAGACTTGTGGGACGCTTTGCATTGTCATGGAGAAAGAGAAGTTCGTTTGAATCACCTCGAATGAGAATGTCAACGTGTTCCAAACATTGCAGGAGTCGCAGCTCTGTGTGTTGGCTGGACACGCGGAAGATTGGACAGGTTTGCGAGGCCTTATTGTGATGATTCCACGGCGGCATACAGGCTCTCCCAGTAAGGTGGCATAAGGGCGTCGCATTGAACGGAAATTATGTAGAAAAATTGTGTTTTGTAGCCAGAAGCTGTGTCTTGTACTGAATAATATCAACCTGCTTTCAGAAAAAATATTACATTACTTACTGAATGCCCCTCATACACCGCCACCTATCGGAACTTCATGGAACTATAGCGGCTGAAGCGGGAATATTGTACGATGTCCCACAAGATATTCCGTATTTTTTCAGCCGTAAGTGACTGACAAGGAGACGGCACGACGGTGGGGCGGGGATTTGTCTGAAATTTTGTGTGGTGGAGGAGGACCCCTAACACCTCACGTGGTTAAAATATTAGGACGCACTATCCAAAAAATCCCGGGAAAAATCGATCCAAAGTTTCTTAGGTGCCGTATGAGTATAAAATGTTAATGCATCGCTCAGGCGCCGTCTGGCCTAGATGTTTAGGCCTCGGAGTCTTACGTCAGAGGTCTCGGGCTCGATTCCTCCTCCGGAACTTTTTTTTCTTCTGTTTCATTTTCCACCAATTATTGAGAAAGTTTTCCAACCCTACATTATCTTTAACAAATTAGTTACATTATTGAATATATTTTCTTTTTGTCCAACAACACAATTCATGGGGGTGGGTTTTCCATTTTTTATTGTAAAGTATATGAGGAGAAACATTGGGTTTTTAATCAGAATAGCAAAGTCGATTGGGAAACATTCAATTTATATACATATAATAATTATAAACAAGAACAGCAATAGTTTTAGCGACATCTTGAGCAACATATAAAAGCGGATTTTTTACAATCACAGGGCGTTTGCAATAAATCTGTGCAAAAACATGGCCCATTAACATTTACGCAAGTGTTTCGAGTTTCTGATAATTTTGAGGCAAACCAGGAATATTGAATCATGTCTCGGAATATTGGTGACGATAATTGATGGTGAATTATAGAATGAATTTTTATACAATCTTCCCGGGAATTAATTTCACGATTCTCCTGTAACAATGCGCTGCAATTTTGCAAGGAACAGAAGGAAAAAAAAATGTGCGGCAGGAGGAATCGAACCCGAGACCTCTGGCATAAAGGTCCGAACGCTAACCATGTAGGCCAAACGGCGGCTCGGCAAGAGACTAACATTTTATACTCATACGGCACCTAAGAAACTTTGGATCGTTTTTTCTCGGGATTTTCCGAGTAGTGCGTCCTAATATTTTAAACACGTGAGGTGTTAGGGGTCCTCTTTCACCACACAAAATTGCGGACAAATCCCCGACCCCACGGTCGTGTCGTCTCCTTGTGAGAAAAAAATGTGTGGCATTACTTATGAAACGCCCGTGGTACGTGGCGTCAGCGGCGGTCGCGGGGCTGTCCATTGTTTTGGTTGTGGGGTTGGCGAGAGCAGTGCACGTCCTGTCAGCACTATCAGCGTAAACGTAGGCTGCCAGGCAGCTGGAATAGCAGCGGTTGTTGGACGCGTTGAGGTTTTGGGCCAGCAGTCCTCGCTGGCAATGCAGGAAAGATGACAGGGCACTACATCCTGGCCGGCTGCATTGCCGTCGCGTTTGCGTATTTTCGTACGAGACACAATCTTCTTAATGACTAATGTTACTGTAAGCCAGTGTATGCTTAATTTTGTTTTATACATGGAGATGAAAGCTGGTTGGCAGTGTATACATTCATGAAGTGCTTTTTTTGGGCGTTAAAGCTGAGCGTACCAGCACAGTGACATTTTGTTTGGGTGTTACAGTGCTTGCTATCATGTCCACAATGCAAAAAGTTGTAATGGGGAAATATAAGGCTCTGGTAGGCACTTCACTATGTGCGTTCATTTTAATATATCATGGCCTTTACTCTGATTTGAATGTAACTGCATTTATTTATTGGGCTTCCTGTCTGCATTCACTTGTGTGTTCCTTTTATTTCGCCTTACTGACACCGTTGACATATCACACTCAGTTACTGATAGTATCTCCACCTCTGGCAGGGAAGTGTCGGCACTGCAAAGTATTCCTTGTGTTGTTGTTAGTGCCTGTGGTAGGTAAACTGCTGGTTCGAAACATTACTTCCTTTGCTAATTGGGGTATCTGCAGTTGCAGTGAGTTCAGTGTCAATTTTAACTCTGTTCTTTCAAGACGATAAAATGTCCAGTATATGGTGAAACGGTACTGTAGTTCCCGCTCAATAAGCAACAGGTTTCGCTGCTCGCTCGCACCGGGAAATATAAACGGAGGCGGCTCCGACGACAATTTTATTACACGACGCGGCCGGCCGCGGGATCAACAGAACCCATGTGGACGGGTGGAAAGAAATGTTTCAGGCTTCATAAGACGTATTTATATGTGTCGTGTATTATGCATTTCTTGTACGTGAATGTGAATCTGCACATGAACTTTCCTAATCCTCTTCACACCTTTCCATAAAGCGTGTTCAAATCTTAGTTGGGAAGTAGTTCTGTAGTATAGTAGTGCCAACCTTACTCCTGGGCAGGGGATCAGAGAGAGAGCACAGACAAGGAAAAGTCAAAGACGTTCCAGTGTCACAAGGTTTGGGGTGGAGAGGTTGGTCACGGCCAAGTGGTTCCACCATCCCCTCCACCGGGGACCAGGAAGACCTCCGGGTGCCCGCCATATTCTGGGAGTGTTACAGAAGACGGGTAAGTGAGCAGACATGCCCACAGTGCGTCTGTCTCGATGTTCACGCGTGGAAGAGAGGTATTTGAATATTTGCACTAATTCTTTTATTTCCAGCTTCGGGTTGTGTGAGGAAATGAATGTTCTCGTTTAATTTCGGAATTGTGACCCCCCTGTGTTAATGTATCTGGCCCCCAGTTTGCCCGTTATCCTCCTCACATAGTGGATGTCCCATGTACAATGTTGGGAGACTTTGGTGGCATACATTTGGCCAACGCAATTCGGTCTTGCCAGTAGAAATGTGCGTGCAGACTAGTATATAATATACCCGAGCTATAAGTTGTAAAATTGTAATATCTGTAAACTGGAATAATTGCTGCAATCGCTGTAAAGTCGACTGATAATGTTTAAAATAAATAGGTAACCAATTGTCATCAGTCTTTAACATACTCTAAAAATCACAAATGAGTCAAGTTAAAGGAATTCATTTAAAATAAAAGATATAGAATGCAGGGACCCAAACATCAGCGTGTGAGCCCTCCAGCCCCTTGCCTAGTATCGTACAGAAAGGGCACGTTCTCTAGGTAGCACTCTCAAGCTCCCCTCCCCAGCTATCCGTTGTGTAGTTGTGTAGCTTGACGACATCTACTTTTATCTGACGTCCCTAGGCAAGGTGGTTTGACGGTAAACTTTCAATGGTTTCGTATTTTACTACCCATCCCCCAGCCATGAACCAGGGACCTTGCCATCGGTGGGTGCCTCAGCAGTACGGATAGACGTACCGTTCGTTGGTTGGCTGGTTGGTTGGTTGATCTGGGGAGGTTACCAAACAGCGAGGCCATCGGTCCCATCGGTTTAGGGAAGGATGGGGAAGGAAGTCGGCCGTGCCCTTTCAAAGGAACCATCCCGGCATTTGCCTGAAGCGATTGAGGAAAATCACGAGAAAATCAGAATGGCCAGACGCGGGTTTGAACCGTCGTCCTCCCGAGACTGTACTCTCGGACTCTGAACCGGCTATTCTGTTCGATGTCCTGCCTCATGGTGGAATTTTCAACTCTGAAATCTATCGTGCTACCGACGGGAAATTGAAGAAACGACTCAATGTGTTCGTCGCCACAAAAATGCAGACGAACGTCTCCTTCTCCACAAAACACAAGGTCTGTCAATGGTCTGCGCGCCCAATAGGATCTCACAAAAATGCCCTGCACTGTTCTCCCTCGCCCATCTGTTTGGCGCAGTGAAGGATGCACTCCACGGGCGGCAGTGCGTGGATGATGGGGAGGTTACTGAGACAGCAAGACGTTGGCCCTGACGTCGGCCTACAAGGTGCGGCCGTATGGCCATACAGCTCCTCCCAGCAAGGAGGCGTAAGGCCATGCCACTGAATGGAGATTATGTTGAATAGCAGGATTTTGCAGCCAAAAGAGTGGGAGTTAATATGTGTACTGGAATCCCTAATAAAACCAATCTACTCTCAGGGGGGAAAAATGTGTTGCATTAATTATTGAATGCCTCTTCTAAAAGTTTTATAGTAGTGGTACAAATTAGGAGACAGTGCAATATAGGTGACGGTCCCAAATGCAAAGCACAGAGGGTCACATGAACAACTTTTAGAAATAATTATAACGGTCTAGACTGCAGGAATATTTATTCAGAGGTGAGCAGTTTCGATCATTGCATGATCACCTTCAGATCCATACATTTTGATGGACAATGGCTGTGTCAGGAGCGGGAACCGCTGAATGACCTTCGAATAAATGTGCCTGCAATCCAAACTGTTATAACTATTTTCAAAGATTGTAACTGGACCGCTGATATCTGAACTAATGTTTTCAAAAACGATCACATGACTTCCCAGTACCAGTTCCACGCCATACATGGGGTAGTAAGACAAGTGTGCTTTCCTAACAGGATGAGATATTATTTACACGAATGTGTGGTATTTACTGTTTCGTGCATTTCCGAAACAGCAGACACCACCTTTTGATACACTACTGGCCATTAAAATTGCTGCACCACGAAGATGACGTGCTACAGACCCGAAATATAACCGACAGGAAGAACATGCTGTGATATGCAGATGATTAGCTCTTCAACTGTTTGTGAAATCTTATGGGACTTGACTGCTAAGGTCATCAGTCCCTAAGCTTACACACTTCTTAACCTAAATTATACTAAGGACAAACTCACACACCCATGCCCGAGGGAGGACGCGAACCTCCGCCGGGGCCAGCCGCACAGTCCATGACTGCAGTGCCTCAGACCGCTCGGCTAAGCACGCGCGGCTAAATGATTAGCTTTTCAGAGCATTCACACAAGGCTGGCGCCGATGGCGACACCTACAACGTACTGACATGAGGAAAGTTTCCAACCGACTTCTCATACACAAACAGCAGTTGACGGGCGTTGCCTGGTGAAAAGTTGTTGTGATGCCTCGTATAAGGAGGAGAAATGCGTAACATCACATTTCCAATTTTGATAAAGGTCGGATTGTAGCCTATCGCGATAGCGGTTTATCGTATCGCAACATTTCTGCTCGCGTCGGTTGAGATCCAATGACTGTTAGCAGAATATGGAATCGGTGGTTTCAGGAGGGTAACACAGAACGCCGTGCTGGATCCCAACGGCTCATATCACTAGCAGTCGAAATGAAAGGCATCTTACCCGCATGGCTGTAACAGATCATGCAGCCTCGTCTCGATCCCTGAGTCCACAGATGGGGACGTTTGCAAGACAACAACCATCTGCACGAACAGTTCGACGACGTTTGCAGTAGCATGGACTATCATCTCGGAGACCATGGCTGCGGCTATCCTTGACGCTGCATCACAGACAGGAACACCTGCGATGGTGTACTCAACGACGAACCTGGGTGCACGAATGGCAAAACGACATCTTTTCGGATGAATCCAGGTTCTGTTTACAGCATCATGATGGTCGCATCCGTGCTTGGGGACATCGCGGTGAACGCACATTGGAAGCGTGTATTCGTCATCGCCATACTGGCGTAACACCCGGCGTGATGGTATGGGTTGCCATTGGTTACACGTCTCCGTCACCTCTTGTTCGCATTGACGGCATTTTGAACAGTGGACGTTATATTTCAGATGTGTTACGACCCGTGACTCTACCATTCATTTGATCCCTGCGAAACCCTACATTTCAGCAGGATAATGCACGACTGCATGTTGCAGGTGCTGTACGGGCCTTTCTGGATACAGAAAATGTTCGACTGCTGCCCTGGCCAGCACATTCTCCAGATCTCTCACCAATTGAAAACGTCTGGTCAATGGCGGCCGTGCAACTGGCTCGTCACAATACGCCAGTCACTACTCTTGATGAACTGTGGTATCGTTTTGAAGCTGCACGGGCAGCTGTAACTGTACACGCCATCCAAGCTCTGTTTGACTCAATCCCCAGGCGTATCAAGGCCGTTATTACGGCCAGAGGTGGTTGTTCTGGGTACTGATTTCTTAGGTTCTATGCACCCAAATTGCGTGAAAATGTAATCACATGTCAGTTCTAGTATAATATATTTGTCCAATGAATACCCGTTTATTATCTGCATTTCTTCTTGGTGTAGCAATTTTAATGGCCAGTAGTGTATATTCGATTCGCCTTGGCAATCAGTGAATTCACCACCTTCAGCGCACAATTGCGTTCCACTTCCTGTGGGAATCTCCAAGCAGCGAGCACGGAGGACACGGATGGGTCCTGGGGATTGATGGTTCTTGGTGGGAAGGTGACCCAACTGAGAGGCGTGCCGAAGCAGTCGGCGTGATTGCGGCAAACACTGCATCCGGGCGGCACTGTGGTTAACTCAACTGCCTAGGAAGCAGGAGATCACATCTTCGAATCATAGTCTGCCTCCCATTTTCACTCGTCGTCGTTCATTCCACATAAAGTCTCAGTGTAGCTCTAATCAATTAGTCCTTGTCCTTCCTTTCCTCTGTCCCACCTCCACGTTCAATTTACATAATATGAAACACGGGGTGTTTATAATTAAACTTTCCCTATTTAACACATAACATGTAAACTAATTACTGTACAGGTACCAAACGTAGTAGCATTAATGTCAAGGACATGGGGAAGAGAAATAATACGGAATGCATTCAACTGAGACACTTTTAATGTGCTGCTGTGGTACACCATAGCGTTATATACAGCTACCATTAATGCTACAAATGGGGTTCAATATGGCGCCCATCCAGTGTCCAGAAGAGTCTAAAAGTGCACTCTGGACAGCATATCCGTAGGTATGCTGGCTACCTCTCTTGATATTCTGCACTTAAGACCAGCACATGTGTGAATGCTCCCCAGGTCCTGTCCTTCAGGTAGCCCCGTAATCAGAAATCACAGGGAGGGAGAATCATGTGACTGTGCCGGCCAAGCGTTTGTAAGCGATCAGCTGATAATTCGATCGTTTCCTGATGTATCTCAGAGAATCAGGTGAACTTCAAGAGCGGTGGGGCCCTATCCTACATGAAATCTGATGAGTTCAATGCGTCCTCTCCTGTAGGGCGGGTATGACATGCTGGTGAGGAATATCGCAGTAATTCTGGCCAGTCATATTGCACATCTTTGGTCTGTGACCATCAACCTGTCCCAAAAAGAATGGGCCAATGGTGAACATACCTGTTAAGCCACACGATACAGTGACACATTCGCCATACAGACGAACTTCATGCACAGTGACCAGAGGTGAGGATCTCCACACTTGACAGTTCTGTGTGTTCACATCACCTGTCAGAGATAAATCAACTTCATCTGTCCTTAGGATGAGACAGTACCAGCCCTCATCAACTTCAGTTCTTGTGAACAAGTGGAGAGCACAGTCAACACGTCATTGAGAACCCCGTTGTAAACTTATTTGTCCGTCGCTGACGTAGAAGACCGCAAATCTTCTTTCATTCCCGTCTGGGCAAGCTGTGCAGTGACTAGAGTACATGTAAAGCTTACTGGAACAGGGTAAATGCTAGCTACAATAAAGTCGATAATTCGATTGTAATACTGGTATTTTGATTTGATATCCCCAACTGACAAAATTTACACACTCCTGAGAATGGCACATTAACAATTTGCAATTATGCGCCCCTATTACGTTGATAAATACTCGGCACCTCGCAAGGATAACTACCAGATCAAGAACATTAGGTAAATTGTTGGAAGTGGTTAAGCGTTGGTGAAAATCTGGCTTCTGAGCACAGAAAGAGTTCTACCGCAAAACTCTGCATGAGACACGCGTTGGTGCAGTGCTGCGATACAGACCGTATATCTCCCATTGAAGACGATGGCCAAGACGCCAAGTCCACACGGCTCGATGGCTGAAGGCGAAGTCAACACTCTCCACAATTCTCCCGTCTCCCACGCGTACGAAAACGCGGCGAAAGAATACCCAGTTTCGGCCAATGTCAAACGCTCTATCATCGCCGAATTGCCTCCAACGGCATTTCTGAGATCTTCCCAATGATCGAGTACGTCATAACGTCCCTAGGCAAACGAAATTCTCGTCTTCGCCACGTGTTGCCCAGCATAGGTGGCTCCGGATGCCGTAGAAAGCAGTGATTCTCCAGCAGAAGGAGGTTCTTACTCATTGGTCTAAAGATGATCACAGTAGTGGTCGAAACCGGTCACTGTAATAAATAAATTGTGATCAAGACTGTTTTTGATAGAAAATGTTTGTAACACATTGATGACTGTTCACTCCCATAATGTATTCAAAAGCGATTACGGATACCATTTGAGAATGGTTTGAAGCACCTTCCGCACAGTGGACCATGGGATGTTCAACTGTCATGACACAGCGCGTGCACTGCCTGACGATGGGGAATTGCGAGCAGCATTGTCTGCCATGGCAACAGCGATTTCATCAACCACCTGTGGTGCAACCCTCTGCGGCCTCTTCCCGGGGAAACGCCTAGTTCTCCAGTCGATTCGAACTTCAACATGCTTCTGCACAGCAGGTGGAGAAAAAGAAATCTTCTGTAATCCTTTTAGCTGGCGATATTCTCGAACTACAGCTGCAGCATCTGGCGTTAGGAACTTGCTTACTCTGTATAAGAAATAGTAGTAAATAATAATAGTGATGCTGTCACTGTTGGTTGGTAATATGTACTGACAAAATGCAACCTATCGCTACATTGCGTTCTTACGGCTATTCTGTGTGGCCGTTTTTTAGTACGACTTAAAAAGAGAGAGAGATTATTAATTGTTCACCGATGCGTCGGTTCTCGATTGTGTTCAGGAGACGTACGGATTGATTACGCGAAGGGGTTTTCTTAATTGACCTTTTGACCCGGATTGCCTTCATGCAATCAGAAACTTCGATGAAATTGCCAAAGAGATCTATTTGAATATGAAAATGGAAATGAAAGCAAATTAGTGGAATTTCGCAAGAAAAAGATTAACATATCGTAAGTTGAACACATTAGTGGTCTCCCAAATACAATCTAGACACCGCGATAAAGAGCGAACCTGTAACAAAGTTCATATATAATTTCAACATTATTTTTGGTTAGTGAAAGAAAAGAATAAGAAAATTACTGTATCGTAAAATATTAATATATTTTGATCAAATTGGCTTTAATCTTCTAGACATTGACCAATATACAATAAATACATGACTTACATCTGATATTTCTTTTGTAAATGGGGCAGTCCAATAATCGCTGCTCTGTCAGTCCGTTCCTTCTTAAAATTAAATGTCCTTGCGGGGCGCGTAAGTTCATTGTATCCTCGCCCGAGTTACCGAAATGTGTAGCGATGCTATGTAGTACGTCTTAACTTGTCGGCGACCAAAAGTACAAGGGTTAATGAAGTCTCTAGAATATTTCTTAACAAAAGATAGATTGTTCTTTTTCTGTTTCGTAGGTTCTTGCTATCAACCGCTGCGAGAATGATTTTAAATATCTGCGCCCTGCGGGTCACAGTGTTTATTTAAAGTATTTAAACGCTGGACGCGCGTCTTGGTATAGGCGCACAAAGAATATGTGTGAAACCTTATGGGAGTTAACTGCTAACGTCATCAGTCCCTAAGCTTACACACTACTTAACCTAAATTATCCTGAGGTCAAACACCCACAGCCACGCCCGAGGGAGGACTCGAAACTCCGCCGGGACTAGCCGCACAGGCCATGACTGCAGCGGCCCAGACGGCTCGGGTAATATCGCGCGGCATTGGCGCACATTATAAAAATATTTCCTCTCTTTACTCTCGCGCTGTGATGCTTAGCATTTTTACGAACTACAGTTCGTTGGCTTTTCTTTTATTACAAATATCTCATATGCAAAATATATGAAATCCAATTATATTTTTAAAAAATGGTTCAAATTGCTCTGATCACTATGGGACTTAACTTCTGAGGTCGCAGTCGAGCTGTTCCAGACTGTAGCGCCTCGAACCGGTTGGCCACCCCGGCCGGAAATTATATTACAAGCATTACTGTTATGAAACTTCCTGGCAGATTAAAACTTTATGCCCGACCGAGACTCGAACTCGGGACCTTTGCCTTTCGCGGGCAAGTGGTCTACCCACTGAGCTACCCAAGCACGACCCACGACCCGTCCTCACAGCTTTACTTCTGCCAGTACCTCGTCCCCTACCTTCCAAACTTTACAGAAGCTCTCCTGCGAACCTTGCAAAATTAGCACTCCTGAAAGAAAGGATATTGTGGAGACATGGCTTAGCCATAGCCTGGGAGATGTTTCCAGAATGAGATTTTCACTCTGCAGTGGAGTGTGTGCGCTGATATGAAACTTCCTGGCAGGTTCGCAGGAGAGCTTCTGTAAAGTTTGGAAGGTAGAGGACGAGGTACTGGTAGAAGTAAAGCTGTGAGGACGGGGTGGGAGTCGTGCTTGGGTAGCTCAGTTGGTAGCGCACTTGCCTGCGAAAGGCAAAGGTCCCGAGTACGAGTCTCGGTCCGGCACATAGTTTTAATCTGCCAGGAAGTTTCATACCACACTCCACTGCAGAGTGAAAATCTCATTCAGCATTACTGTTGTTTTGATAATAGAGCTTCACCAATAATGCCTGATGCTTTTGTCCTAGCTCATGTTGACATGTCAACAAGTGTACTATGACTGGTTAGGTGTGTGAGAACAATGACTGATCAGTTGGAACTGGCCGGTGGTGCTGTGATGCATAGAAATTGTGCACCCCATACTGTGGACATTAATGTACCAAGTTTGGTACTCATATGGAAATTATAAAATGGGGAAAGTTTAATCATAACCACCCGGTACTATTGTCCGGGCAGCTTATTTCTAGCCGGGCTGTGGGGCGCTCACTGACGGAGACGGTGGAGACGGTGGAGACGGTGACTCGGTTTGGGTGCTGCCGCAGCGGACCTGTGGCTGCAAGTCTTGCTGCCGCGGGACAACGGCGCCAGCAGTGCAGGCCGCGTGCTCGTCGTGTCGGCGGCGTCGGCGGTGTCGGCGGCGCGCTTCCTGCTGCCGCCGGGTCGGCAGGCGACAACGCGCGGCTACCTGCGGCCGGGCGTGCTTCTGCTGCTGCTGCTTGCGCGCGACGACCTCCGGCAGGGAGGCCACCAGAAGGGGGGCCGCCTGCAGGGGGAAAACCAGCTGGCAGAGTCCCTGCTGCGGCACAGGGCAGCGCTCCGGCTGCTCGTCGCCACGCCCACCCACGTGCTCAGGTAGGCCACTCAACCTATGCAGTCGCAATTCCACGCTGGTACCTGATGTACAGAATGCAGGCATGCCGCATGTAACACCAGCTGTGCGACTGGACTAGTGAGTTCAGATGTTCCAAGCCCTCTCTTGCATGTCGCCTCTCATGTTATTGTTGTGGTCTTCAGTCCTGAGACTGGTTTGATGCAGCTCTCCATGCTACTCTATCCTGTGCAAGTTTCTTCATCTCCCAGTACCTACTGCAGCCTACGTCCCTCTGAATCTGCTTAGTGTATTCACCTCTTGGTCTCCCTCTACGATTTTTACCATCCACGCTGCCTTCCAATGCTAAATTTGTGATCCCTTGATGCCTCATGACATGTCCTACCAACCGATCCCTTCTTCTAGTCAAGTTGTGCCACAAACTTCTTTTCTCCCCAATCCTATTCAATACCTCCTCATTAGTTACATGGTCTACCTATCTAATCTTCAGCATTCTTCTGTAGCACCACATTTCGAAAGCTTCTATTCTCTTCTTGTCCAAACTAGTTATTGTCCATGTTTCACTTCCATACATGACAACACTCCATACAAA
Organism: Schistocerca serialis cubense; assembly: GCF_023864345.2. Taxonomy (NCBI): domain Eukaryota; kingdom Metazoa; phylum Arthropoda; class Insecta; order Orthoptera; family Acrididae; genus Schistocerca; species Schistocerca serialis. The sequence continues at coordinate 94,113,506 of NC_064645.1, forward strand.
TACTTTCAGAAACGACTTCCTGACACTCAAATCTATACTCGATGGTAACAAATTTCTCTTTTTCAGAAATTCTTTCCTTGCCATTGCCAGACTACATTTTATATCCTCTCTACTTCGACCACCATCAATTATTTTGCTACCCAAATAGCAAAACTCATTTACTACTTTAAGTGTCTCATTAGCTAGTCTAATCCCCTCAGAATCACCTGATTTTATTCGACTACATTCCATTATGCTCGTTTTGCTTTTGTTGATGTTCATCTTATATCCTCCTTTCAAGACACTGGCCATTCCATTCAACTGCTCTTCCAAGTCCTTTGCTGTCTCTGACAATGTCATTGGCGAACCTCAAAGTTTTAATTTCTTCCCCATGGATTTTAATACCTACTCCGCATTTTTCTTTTGTTTCCTTCACTGCTTGCTCAATATACAGATTGAATAACATCGGGGATAGGCTACAACCCTGTCTCGCTCCCTTCCCAACTACTGCTTCCCTTTCATGTCCCTCTACTCTTACAACTGCCACCAAGGTTTGTGTACAAATTGTAAATAGCCTTTCGCTCAGTAAACATTGTCAAACGCTTTCTCTAAGTCTGCAATTGCTAGAAACGTAGGTTTGCCTTTCCTTGATCTTTCTTCTAAGATAAGTTGTATGGTCAGTATTGCCTCATGTCCTCCAATATTTCTACGGAATCCAAACAGATCTTCCCCGAGGTCGGCGTCTACCAGTTTTTCCATTCGTCTCTAAAGAATTATTAAACTGATTGTTCAGTAATTTTCACATCTGTCAGCACATGCTTTCTTTGGGATTGGAATTATTATATTATTCTTGAAGTCTGAGTGTATTTCGCCTGTCTCATACGTCTTGCTCACCAGATGGTAGAGTTTTGTCAGGATTGGCTCTCCCAAGGCCGCCAGTAGTTCTAATGGAATGTAGTCTACTCCCGGGGCCTTGTTTCGACTCAGGTCTTTCAGTGCTCTGTCAAACTCTTCACGCAGTATCATATCTCCCATTTCATCTTCATCCACATCCTCTTCCATTTCCATAATATTGTCCTCAAGTACATCGCCCTTGTATAGACCCTCTATATACTCCTTCCACCTTTCTGCTTTCCCTTCTTTGTTTAGAATTGGGTTTTCATCTGAGCTCTTGATATTCATGCAAGTGGTTCTCTTTCCTCCAAAGGTCTCATTAATTTTCCTGTAGGCAGTATCTATCTTACCCCTAGTGATATGTGCCTCTATGTCCTTACATTTGTCCTCTAGCTATCCCTGCTTAGCAGTTTTGCACTTCCTGTCGATCTCATTTTTGAGACGTTTGTATTCCTTTTTGCCTGCTTCATTTAGTGCATTTTTATATTTTCTCCTTTCATCAATTAAACTCAATGTTTCTTCTGTTACCCAAGGATTTCTACTAGCCCTCATCTTTTTACCTACTTGATCCTCTGCTGCCTTCACTACTTCATCTCTCAAAGCTACTCATTCTTCTTCTACTGTATTTCTTTCCCCCATTCCAGTCAATTTTTCCCTTATGCTCTCCCTGAAACTCTGTACAACCTCTGGTTTAGTCACTTTATCCATGTCCCATCTCCTTAAATTCCCACCTTTTTGCAGTTTCTTCAGCTTTAATCTACAGTTCAGAGTCCACATCTGCCCCTGGAAATGTCTTACAATTTAAAACCTGGTTCCTAAATCTCTGTCTTACCATTATATAATCTATCTGAAACCTGTCAGTATCTCCAGGCTTTTTCCATGTATACAACCTTATTTTATCTCTCATTTTCATCAATTTTATTAATGTTCTATGTCACTGCACGGTATAGTCTGTAAACTCAAGAGCGAACAGCGCTTTTGGTGGGGGATGTGACCTTTCCCGGAAGCACGCTGCCACCTGCCTGCAGGGGCACCCAAAATGTATTACCCGTTACCTGTGTAGCCGTGTAGATCGGCGTGCAGTGATATACGTCGTTTCCGTTCGTGGGGTCTTAGTTGCCAGTGTCAGTCTGTTAACTTTGTATACTTACTGATACACTTCGATATCCGGAAGTGATGGATAATCGTCTAGCATTTCAAGAAAATGTGCAGAATACGAGGAAGCGGAGGTATTTGCAGAGGAACGAGCGTTCGATCGTCTCTAATGTTATTACATCGTGTATTAAAGAGGCGACCCAAAAAGAATTGTTGCCTAATATTACCAGTCCCAATCATAGGGCTACAATTTATACAAACGTCAGCCTCGTCCAATAGGACGCATAAGGAAGGAACGCGAAAATAAGCCGCATGGTTTAGCGGAAGCGCCACGAAGGAAAACTAATAATATTGGGAGGAAACAGATCATTATAGACAGTTTCAAAACCACGTAAAACCTTTGATGCTTATCGAACACTAAATCTCTATCTCGGTCACTATTCACCTCATTCTGAGATATATTGCTTGAAATTTGTGCACAATAGTTATTCTAAATCCTGCTGAAATTTTCTTCGAAACATGCGCATCGATTCTGGACTTCTAAGCAGAAAGCTTGACTTACGAGTTGCGTTAACATATTAATTTTTAATTTATGGTAATAACTTTATTTGTTAATCTACAGCAATGTGATCCTCTTCAAAATATGCCTCAGTACACACTATACACTTATGCCAGAGCTTTTTCCAATTCCCGGAATTCTTTAGGAACTGTTTCTTCGGGATAGCTTATAGGTCTCTTAACTGTCCATTTTTAATTTGACCCATGGTTGTAAAACCCTTTAAGGCCTGCTTTGAAATGTTTATACCACATGTATGCCCTTGGTTCACTCATAACAGGCTCAGAAAAAGCAATATTTAACATTTCTAAAAGTTTCATACTGTTGTGGACTGACAAGACAGCCAGTCCACAGTGACGGGTAACCGAAAGGCACGCACTTAAACTCACTCAGGATGGCGTGAGGTCTGAAACAGGATACGTAATGAATGCTATAAAGAAAAGTACGTAGCTTCTGGAATACTTAACTTTAATCCACAATTGGTGAACATTGGTCTTGTTACTGTACGTGCTTCATTAGATACATAGCAAAGGATAAATGGCGCCTTGCTAGGTCGTAGCAATTGACTTAGCTGAAGGCTATGCTAACTATCGTCTCGGCAAATAAACGAGGCTTCGTCAGTGTTGCATCGCTAGCTAATTCGTCCGTACAACTGGGGCGAGTGCTAGTAAGTCTCTCGAGACCTGCCGTGTGGTGGCGCTCGGTCTGCGATCACTGACAGTGGCGACACGCGGGTCCGACATGTACTAATGGACCGCGGCCGATTTAAAGCTACCACCTAGCCACCTTATTCTACCAAATAGCAGGGTTCACCATAGTTTCCTTCCATTACCGTTGGGCACATAATTAATTAGATGGTAGATAAGAAGGGGGTGTAGTGCATGTCTCGTTCTCATGCAATATTCGTCAGAATTAAAGAGGTTCAAACTCTCCTCCACCCCGGCACCTTGCAAAGTAACTGCTGTTCATAACAGAGATAAATCGTTTGACATAAAAATGATTTTGTATATCATCCGAGACAGGGCTGTAGGACCATTGTTGTATGCGATATACAGAATTATTCACAAGTACCTCTGGGATTTCAGAAGGTGACTGCATGAATAGTAGAAGACACTCAGAAAATCCGTACACACTATACACTGAGGAGAGAAAAGTCATGTGATACCCCCCGACATGGTGTCGGACTTTCTTTTGCCTAGCGTAGTGCAACAGCTTGACGTAGTGTGGGCTCAGTAAATCATTGGAAGTCCCCTGTAGAAGTACTAAGCAATCCTGCCTCTATAGCTGCCGTAGCTATTTATGCACGCACTGACCACTCGACTACATCCCATAAATGTTCGATGGGGTTCATGTCGGATGAAAAATCATTCACTCGAATTGTTCAGAATATTGTTCAAATCACCGTCCGCTGTGGCCGAGCGGTTCTAGGCGCTTCAGTCGGGAACCGCGCTGCTGCTACGGTCACAGGCTCGAATCCTGCCTCAGGCATGGATGTGTGCGATGTCCTTAGGTTAGTTAGGTTTACGTAGTTCTACTGACCTCAGATGTTAAATCCCATAGTGCTTAGAGCCATTTGAACCATTTTGTTCTTCAAACCAACTGTAAACACTTGTGGTCCGGTGACATAGCGTACTGTCATTCATAAAAATTCAATCGTGGTTTGTTGTTATGGCGTCCATGAATGGCCACAAATGGTCTCCAAGCAGCCGAACATCAAGAGGACCCACTCCATTTCACGTAAACATAGCCTGCACCTTTATTGAGACATCACTAGCTTGCATAAGGTGGTATAGAAAAATTGGGTCAGTGGCTTTGTGGGGCGTGCACCACACTCGGACTCTACCATCAGCTCTTATCAAGTGAAACTGGGACTCATCTGACCAGCCCACGGTTTTCCAGTAGTCTAGGTCCAACCGATATGATCGCAAGCCCAGAAGAGCCAGACAGTACCGCGCAGTTAGCAGAGGCGCTAACGTCGGTCGCCTGCTGCCATGCGAAAAGCCGACGCACTGTCCTGACGGATACGTTTGTCGTACGTCCCACGTTGATTTCTGCCGTTATGTCATGCAGTGTTGCTTGTGTGTTAGCACTGACACTCTACGCAAATGCCACTGCTCGCGGTCGTTAGTTGAAGGTCGTCAGCAACTGCGTTATCCGTGGTGAGAGGTAATGCTTGAAATCTGGCGTTCGCAGCACACCCTTCACTCTGTGGATCTTGGAATATTGAATTCCGTAACGTTTTTAGAAATGGAACGTCCCACGCTTCTAGATTCATCTACTATTCGGCGCCGCGCGGGGTTAGCAGAGCGGTCTGGGGCGCTGCAGTCATAGACTGTGCGGCTGGTCCCGGGGGAGGTTCGAGTCCTCCCTCGGGCATGGGTGTGTGTGTTTGTCCATAGGATAATTTAGGTTAAGTAGTGTTTAAGCTTGGGGACTGATGAACTTAGCAGTTAAGTCCCATAAGATTTCACATAGGTTTTACTATTTGGCATTCAAAGTCTTTTTAACTCCAATCGCGTGGTCACAGCCACGTCGGAAACCTACTCATGTGAACCACCTGAGTACAATTGACAGCCCTGCCAATGCACTGCCATTTTATACCTTGTGTACGCGATACTAATGCCATTTGTTTATGTATGTATGGGTATTCCATGAGTTTTGCCACTTCAGTGTATTTTCCTGAGTCACTACTGTAGTTGTTTAGTGTAACGTCACAGCATGTTTCCGATAATGGATATTGGAAGCCAAGTGGAATAATGTCGTGGTCGGCTAGTATAAATGTCTCATGAATCGATACTGAGAATGTTACCAGTTGTCAAGCGTGTGATATGCCCGTATTTACCACAACATGTTTCGGGACGGTGTTATCCAATTACTAAGTGCCAAAAAACAAGAAAACAAATCAATATATCGTTAATACTACACATACTGACGACTATCTAAATATTATATCGTCCTCTAGTATGACATACATTAAAGCTTTTAGCTTTTATGGCATTAGGCTGCACCAAAAGTAAAGAGCTAGCAGCAAATAGGATTTGTCAAATATAAAAATCTTCCTTGAATGTCTGATGTTGTCACATCATTCTCTCACAAGGTTCAGTCGTACTGTTAACTAATGGCAGCTGCCTTCACCTACCAAAGATAGCACTATCGAGGGTTGTAAAACGTAGTATATAGACGAAACGGGTGGAAATTTCATAGTCATGTCTAAACAGCATAATTAAAACAGAATGGCTCATCAGCTGTGGCGAAGCACCTCAAGAATGAAAGTCATTCGCTGGTAACAACACATACAACATGAGGGTACTGCATATTGAGGATAAAGAGTGGCTGCTGTCAAATTTACAGGAAATATAAATTTTTAAGACAGGAATGCATCAGCGTGTTAAATAATACGACTGAATGTCCAAGGGGAATTCCTGGGTCCATTTTAGCAGTGTCCTTCTGGAGAGGGAGCCACCAACTTATTCTCACTAGCGGCGTTAGGTGTAATATTTCCTGTTGGTTATTCCATATGGATGCACACATTGTAACGTAGGTTTAGCATTCTTTTTTAGAAATTGTAGGACTTGACGGGTAACGTTCAAAGATTTTCCAATAGACTATAGCATCGTGGGGGGCTGTCATGCATACATTATTGGACAGTACTGTCTTTGGTAGGTGAAGAAAGCTGCCTTTACTTTATTATTGAGACTTGTGAGAGTATGATATGCCAGCATGAGGTATTCAGAGAAGACTTTTATGTCTGTCGATGCGTGTTTGCTACCAGCAGTTTACTTCTGCCGGGGCCTAACGGCATAGAAGCCTTAACGCGTGTCATACTACAGGGCGACACACAGGGGTACAATTATTGAACTACATGAAGAAAAACGTAAATTAATTACAAACAACGGAGTGCACAGACTTTATTCAACATGTAAACATCACTACAGATATTCGGATTGAGATTATGACCTGTTCGACGTACCTGCCATCATTTGCGATGATGTGGTGCAGACGAATAGCGAAATTCTGCTTGACCCGCTGAAGTGTCGCAGCATCGATGATGTCGATGACCTCCTGGATGGCTGTTTTCAACTCAGAAATGGTTTTTGGGTTATTGTTGTTCACCTCGTCTTTGATATAGCTCTACAAAAAGGAGTCGCATGTGTTCATATCCGGAGAATATGGTGGCCAGTCCAGGCCCATGCCAATGGACTCTGGGTACCCCAGAGCCAGAATTCGAACCCCAAAGTGCTTCTCCAGGACATCACTCTCCTGCTTCGATGGGGTCGAGCTACGTCTTGCACGAACCACATCTTGTCGAAATCAGAATCACTTTAGATAATGGGGATGAAATCATCTTCCGAAACCTACGTACCGTTCAGTAGTCACCGTGCCGTCAAGGAATATCGCACCGATTATTCCATGACTGGAAATTGCAGCACACAGTCACCCATTGAGGGTGAAGAGGCTTATCTATCGCGAAATGCGGATTCTCAGTCCCCTGATGCGCCAGTTCTGCTTATTGACAAACCCATCCAAATGAAAATGGCCGACCACAACAAGGCGCCTGCGCATGCGCATGCTGATTCCCATCATGCCCCGCGGCCAACCGTGCAGTTTCAACGTCCTGACGCAAATCGTTCAGAAGTTATAACGATTTTATTCCATATAGTACAATAACTGTCATCCTGTAATATTTACATAGTCGTCTGTATGTGTAGTATTTTGGTGCACTTCGCAACGTTTTTTGTTTCATGTTCGAGACAGTATGTTCAACCCTTGTCTTTAAAAATATAATAAATACAGTAAAATGCCTGAAAGTCGCTTAGATATACTAGAAATTGCCTGGGGTGTGGCTGTAGAAAACCTTATTTTGGTCCTTACAAACTGCAACATACGTCTTGGAGAAGGCTCCTAATGGAATATATTCTTAAAAAATAGGCAGTAATCGTAAACGTTCAGAAGGAAACTTCATGTGCTCCAGCATGCCATATTAAACACAAAAAACGTAGACTGGAATATGGCAAAGGCAAGTCTCACAAACTCAGTGACAGATGCAGCGGCAAAAATTATCTAATCCTGATAGCATAACGTCGCCGCAAAACAAAACTGACAAATCATCCACAATGTGAGTCCTGTGAAATGGTGGACACAGCGATACACCAGGCATATGGTTGCTATAAAATTAAACGTCTGTGTAAATGTACACTACTGGCCATTAAAATTGCTATACCAAGAAGAAATGCAGACGATAAACGGGTATTCATTGGGCAAATATACAGGGTGATTCAAAAAGAATACCACAATTTTAGGAATTTAAAACTCTGCAACGACAAAAGGCAGAGCTAAGCACAATCTGTCGGCGAATTAAGGGAGCTATAAAGTTTCATTTAGTTGTACATTTGTTCGCTTGAGGCGCTGTTGACTAGGCGTCAGCGCCAGTTGATGCTAAGATGGCGACCGCTCAGCAGAAAGCTTTTTGTGTTATTGAGTACGGCAGAAGTGAATCGACGACAGTTGTTCAGCGTGCATTTCGAACGAAGTATGGTGTTAAACCTCCTGATAGGTGGTGTATTAAACGTTGGTATAAACAGTTTACAGAGAATGGGTGTTTGTGCAAAGGGAAAAGTTCTGGACGGCCGAGAACGAGTGATGAAAATGTAGCACGCATCCAGCAAGCATTTGTTCGCAGCCCAGGAAAATCGACTCGCAGAGCTAGCAGAGAGCTGCAAATTCCACAATCAACTGCATGGAGAGTCCTACGAAAAAGGTTAGTTATGAAACCTTATCGTCTGAAATTGGTCAACTACCCGAGGCGATGGATCGGCCGCCAGGCAGCCCGTGACAGAGCACTTCATCACTGGCCTCCAAGAAGCCCTGATCTTACCCCCTGCGATTTTTTCTTATGGGAGTATGTTAAGGATATGGTGTTTCGGCCACCTCTCCCAGCCACCATTGATGATTTGAAACGAGAAATAACAGCAGCTATCCAAACTGTTACGCCTGATATGCTACAGAGAGTGTGGAACGAGTTGGAGTATCGGGTTGATATTGCTCGAGTGTCTGGAGGGGGCCATATTGAACATCTATGAACTTGTTTTTGAGTGAAAAAAAACCTTTTTAAATACTCTTTGTAATGATGTATAACAGAAGGTTATATTATGTTTCTTTCATTAAATACACATTTTTAAAGTTGTGGTATTCTTTTTGAATCACCCCGTATTATACTAGAACTGACATGTGATTACGTTTTCACGAAATTTGGGTGCATAGATCTTGAGATATCAGTACCCAGAACAACCACCTTTGGCCGTAATAGCGGCCTTGATACACTTGGGGATTGAATCAAACAGAGCTTGGATGGCGTGTACAGGTACAGCTGCCCATGCAGCTTCAATACGATACCACAGGTCATCAAGAGTAGTGACTGACGTATTGTGACGAGCCAGTTGCCCGGCCACCATCGGCCAGACGTTTTCAATTGGTGAGAGATCTGGAGAATGTGCTGGCCAGGGCAGCAGTCGAACATTTTCTGTATCCAGAAAGGCCCGTATAGGACCTGCAACATGCGGTCGTGCATTATCCTGCTGAAATGTAGGGTTTCGCAGGGATCGAATGAAGGGTAGAGCCACGGGTCGGAACACATCTGAAATGTAACGTCCACTGTTCAAAGTGCCGTCAATGCGAATAAGAGGTGACCGAGACGTGTAACCAGTGGCACCCCATACCGTCGTCGAACTGTTCGTACAGATGGTTGTTGCCCTGCAAGCGTCCGCATCTATTGACTCAGGGATCGAGACGTGGCTGCACGATCCGTTACAGCCATGCGGATAAGATGCCTGCTGGTGATACGAGGCTGTTGGGATCTAGCACGGTGTTCCGTATTACCCTCCTGAACCCACCGATTCCATATTCTGTTGACAGTCATTGGATCTCGACAAACGCGAGCAGCAATGTCGCCGCCGCAATCGAGATAGGCTACAATCCTACCTTTATCAAAGTCGGAAACGTGGTACACATTTCTCCTCCTTACACGAGGCATCACAACAATGTTTCACCAGGCAACGCCGGTCAACTGCTGTTTGCGTATGAGAAATCGGTTGGAAACTTTCCTCATGTCAGCACGTTGTAGATGTCGCCACCGGCGCCAACCTTGTGTGAATGTTCAGAAAAGCTAATCATTTGCATATCACAGCATTTTCTTCCTGTCGGTTAAATTTCGCGTCTCTAGCACGTCATCTCCGTGGTGTAGCAATTTTAATGGCCAGTAGTGTATATAGTTTTAATCAGTGAAATTTTGGTCATCGAGTGTTAACGAAATATATACCAAAAAATAATGAGTAATTATGGGTATCAAACCCTTTTCAGCATCTTAGACAAGAACAGACATGGTTTATTTATTCATTGATAAAGTACATTCTCAGCAAAGAAGGAGAATATATAGCGGTTCTTCATTGTAATATGAAAGTCATAACAACCCACGAATTTCGTAGTTGTGGAACAAGGCTAACATTATAGGTAAATAGCGGAGTAATAGTACACTGATGGGCAATTACCCACTTCTGATGTAATTAATTACAGGAAATATTCTCAAGAATTAGAGAGAGATATAATTAAAAAAATGTTAAAATGGTCAGTACCACATGCATTTTCCTCTGCTGATTGCTTCACCCATCGACAGGATAACGTCCATAATCTTATTGTTGGCAGAGGTGGAAATCTTAACTTAACTGTTGACGGTTTCAAAAGATTCTCTCTCTCTCTCTCTCTCTCTCTCTCTCTCTCTCTACGCCCTTCTTTCTCTCTCTCTCCCTCGCTCTCTCTCTTTCTCCCTCTCTGCTGAAAACTATGGTTCCTACCCAAAAGTTGCTATGGTATACGAGGACGTGGTGAAAAGTAAAGCCATATAATTTTTATGTGAAAATCCTCTAACGTTCTTTTTAAATAGACGTTATTAACATTCTACATATTTATTTTTCGTGTCTACACGTTTGCAGCCCTCTGCCCCTCTGAAGCTAGTGGGCTCCAAATTGTAGCGTGTTACATATTGGTGTGTTATACAATTATGTCGGTACGTGAGAAACAGTGTGCTGGAATCGACTTTCGTATACGAATAGTTCGTCCACACATGGAGCAACTTCTCGTTCAGTATGGCAATGCCTGATTATACAGCAAGCGCTGCATGTGCAGAAATCCAATGCCTTGGGTTCACTGCCATCAATCATCCTCTATACTGCCCTTAATTAGAACCACCTGATTTTCACCTGTTTACAAAACTGAAAGAGAACTTCCGTCGACTTCACTTTGTTAGCGATGAAGTGGCGCAAGTAGAGATGAGGCTTTGGCTCCATCAACAAAGTCAAACATCCTACAGTGACTGTATCAACAAACTGATGTCTAGTTGCGAGAAATGTATTCGCTACAGTAGCTGCTATGTTGAGAAATAATGACTTGAGGAATTAAGATGTAGGATGTTGATAACGTCTGTTTCGCTTAAAAAGTTTAAGAGATTTCACATAACAAAATTCGGAGGCATTAATTTTCAGCACATGCATGGCACGGAGGCGTCTGGTGGGCAGTAAGTGGCTACGACAGTATTTTCCCTCACCCGGATGCCGTTACGAAATATGCATGGCACCTGCAGCAACAATAGGCTCTGATCTGGTAATCTGTAGAGTCGCACCTGACAACAAATAGGGTTACACTTCCATTTCCTGCTTGAATTTTTAGCTTGTTTTAAATAATGTGTCTAATGCTAGTGATGATTGTAATTTTAACAAGTATACATTTAGCGATGCATGTGCATACTTAAATTTTTCCGGAATTATCAACAAGCCCACTATACTCTCATAGTATCAGACTGATGTAAGACATCATGTCAGTGGCGTCATTATTTTTAACCCACGATGACGTCATTTTTTGTGCCGTTTGTGATATTTAGCAGCGTAGGTGGTTTGGGGGAATTGAGTGCAGTGTAAGTTTAGCAAAGTACTGTGAGTGCAAATACTTAGATCTTTTCCACCGTTATTTTCGTATCTGTCGTCATCCTATAATGTCATACTCAGCTAAGGATACCTTATACGGGCGTCATTGTTCTTAACACACTAATAATACATGGATAAGTTCCTGCTTGTCTTGGTATATATCAAAAGCGTATTTGTTGCAGTGCGCTGTTTATTTAATTTGGGATATTGGTGTGTTTGTTTAAGTATCACACCAAATCAACTGTATAGTGTGGGATGGTGGTGTATTTGTTAAAATATCACAGCACTAACTTTTTAATGTGTGAAACATGTGTATTTGTTAAATATTCTGTGCTATTTGTTTAACATTTTAAGTCTCATTTTTATGTATGTCTCCTTGAGAAGTATGTATTTGGAGCACTGTTTGTGTGTGTGTGTGTGTGTGTCAGGGGGAATCGCACAATTGTAACAAATTACACAAAAACTGTAAATAGCAATGAATTATAGTAATGAGAAGAAGGGGTTAGCGATACTTACATTCGACTACACAGTTTCTTTTTATTCCGACAGGAGATGATGGATGATGTATACTAACACTTCATGGTGGTGATTCTTTCTCTACGGTGTACAGATCTGAAATGACAAAACTAACACAACTGGAATAAACCTATAGCACGTCAGCCTCAGTTGCAAATAGAAACCAATCTCTACCTAGGTTTCAGCCAAAATAATTTGGCCTTCTTCAGAAGCTATTGACGCTAAACTATTTCATGCCAAAGTTTGGCCATCTCAAGTATAAAACTATAGCACCGTAGTACCCAGTCATAAATCTACATTGCTTGGCTCAAGGGAAACAGCAGGCTCCACTGCGCGGACGATGTCGGTGGGCCGCGAGAGCTGCGCCGGAGCTCAGTAGTAAGTTCGGTTACAAAAATGGTTCAAATGGCTCTGAGCACTATGCGACTTAACTTATGAGGTCATCAGTCGCCCAGAACTTAGAACTAATTAAACCTAACTAACCTAAGGACATCACACACATCCATGCCCGAGGCAGGATTCGAACCTGCGACCGTAGTGGTCGCCCGGTTCCAGACTGTAGCGCCTAGAACCGCACGGCCATCGGTTACATATTACGCCATTAACAGTTTTAATGGTTATATTAATCCAATTCCTAACGTAAAGGTAACTACTGTTATGCATCTATATTTCCACGCGCGCATGCGCATGACCATCAGCGGTACTTGGTACATAGCTGCCTGCTGCGATTAGTTCCGACGCAGCTCTCGCTCTTACAATGGTTCAAATGGCTCTGAGCACTATGGGACTTAGCACCTGTGGTCATCAGTCCCCTAGAACTTAGAACAACTTATACCTAACTAACCTAAGGACATCACACACATCCATGCCCGAGGCAGGATTCGAACCTGCGACCGTAGCAGTCGCGCTCTCGCTCTTACAGTTGGAATAGTAATAAATGGGGGGAGGGGTAGAGAGGAAGCCTATTGGCCTAGAGAGAGAAGGAGGTGAGGGAGAGGTTGATCATAAATTTCCTGCAATTTTTTTGCCATACAATTGTCCAGCATACGTGAGTGATGCTGGAGGGGATATGTGACATTTGTCAGGGCACAGTGTGACCTTGAATGTACCGTAACCAGAGCCATCCCTGTTATACTACTATTTTACAGAAGAATACCTATCTCGTAGAACCTCTTAGTCACAGCTAGCGAGTCTGCCATGGTCATATTCACACGTTATGTCAGTACAAACGACAGTTTGACAAGTCAACCATCTTTTACTAAAAGTGCAGTGGGTCACAGGATTACGCAGAAAAGCACGCAAAAGCATGCATCAAGATTGGGGACTGCGATGGAGGCATCGCAACGCCGACACCAGCTAAGCAAAAATGGGAAGAAATTGCAAAGGGATTTTTTGCAGCAACTCATTGTCCAAACTGTATTGGAGCAATAAACGGGAAACACATGGAAGTGATTCAGCCTACAGACAGTGGCTCAGTGTTTTGCCGTTGTAAAGGCTACTTTTCTATTCTTCTCCTCGACGACTGTGATTATAATTTAATTATTGTTTTTCGGTCGTAGACACTGGCAGATAAGGAAAATGTTCGGATTCGTCACTGTTCAAAAAACTTGAGAAAAAGATAAAATGGTTCAAATGGCTCTGAGCACTATGGGACTCAACTGCTGTGGTCATAAGTCCCCTAGAACTTAGAACTACTTAAACCAAACTAACCTAAGGACATCACACACATCCATTCCCGAGGCAGGATTCGAACCTGCGACCGTAGCAGTCGCACGGTTCCGGACTGCGCGCCTAGAACCATGAGATCACCGCGGCCGGCTTGAGAAAAAGATACTGAATCTGCCAAATCCTTGCGCACTGCTGGGGACAGCTGAACCAAAAATGCCGCTCGAATTTGTCGCAGATGAGGCTTCCGCCCTGTCACGTAATGTAATGCGTCCGTTTACAGGTAGAGCCTTACCATTGGGATAGAGAGTGTCCAGTTATCGGTTGAGTTGAGGCAGACGATTTGTAGTCTACTTTCTGAATCCTGTCTATGGCGTATTTTTCACTAACCTTTGAACGTTTTACTTGATGTTACAGAAAACATTGTGAAAGCCTGTGTCTTACGTCACAATTTTGTTAGAGTTCGTAATGGTTACCAGTTGAAAAATATCCTACAGAGATAGGTTTCAATGATTTCAACACTGAAATTAGGGTTGCCAACTGTCTGGTTTTAGGTCAGACAGTCCGGTTATTAAATAAAAACTGTGGTGTCCGGTCGAACGTCCCGACTGGACGTCAAAAGTCCGGTTTTCGGGCCCCCTTAAATTAGGTTAAATTTATATTTACTCATTTCATTTTTAAATTTTTTTTAAAGAAGCCAAGGAATGAAAATTGAGTCAGTTAAACTTTTCAATTTGATTATTCTTGGTTTCAATATTTTGTATTAGATTGTTTCGCATGTTCACCTGCTTAGCTGGGTGGTAACGTGCTTGCCTCCCACGCAGCGGGTCCAGGTTCGATTCTCGGCCGGGTTAGAGATTTTCTCCACCGTGGACTGGGTGCTGTGTTGTCCTCATCGTCATCTCATCATGATCGACGCACAAGTCACCCAATGTGACGTCACATGAAATAAGACGTGCAGTACGGTGGCTGAACTTCCCCGGATGGGGCTTCCCTGCCAACAATGCCATACGATCACTTCATTCTTTTTTTTTGTTTTTTGTTTGTTGGGAGCATCATGGATTTGTGAATTCCAGTACATTTGAATTTAAGTTGGCACGTTCATTTGTTCCACAAGCCATGTCAAAGAGGTCAAAGAGACGTTGTACTTTCATTACACTGTGATGTCCATTGTCGTCAAGTCATTTGAAGACCGCTCCAATAAGAACGAACTAGGAAAGGCAGGCCAATAATAGCTTGTATTTTCTTATGACAGCTGCACGTCACTTCCACGTGGCCAATTAAGCAGAGTTACTATATCAGTTTATGTCTATTCCTTCTTTTGCATAGTTATATTACATAGTGGCAAATAAAGCCATGACAGTGTCATATTTTCATTGTATTATCGGTGCTTGCAATAAATACCTACTAATTTGGAAGTGAATACCGCTGTCGAACAAACGAACGCGCCAATTAATCCAATTGTTGCGCGCGGCTGATTGATGTAGTGGAGTATTTTGTCGCGGCTGTATTAGGTTAACCGCACACGGCATGTGTTTAGTTTCAAATTGAAGAGCTTAAGAACGGCATTGTAGTGACTGAGTGTTACATGCACGTATATAACATCGTATTTTAGTGATCTTCTCAAATACAGCAGGCTAAAAAACAGCGCCTTCAGTATCATATCAATGACAAATGGCTACAAGAAACAGACTTTTCGCTGTGGCATTCAAAACAAGATGAATATAACGGATATTGTAAAACATTTCGTGTAAGTTTTACGGCGAAATATGACTCCAATAAAGTGGTAAAGCATCATACCAGTACCAATACTCATGTTGATAAGATGCGGGCTGTTCAAAGTAGGGCAGTTGGTAAAATATCGGTATATTTATTAGAAAATATATCCATGCATACTGGCGATATTATTTTCTCCGACATATCGATATTGAAATTGCAGTATCGAGTGCTGATATTTTTATCTTATATTACATTTTTTTTTCGTAATTTTCGGTAAATATGTGTTCTATTGAAATTGCAGGAGAAAATAATTTTACTTTCACTGTGTGAAGGAATCTTTCTACTTTTTGAGCTTTCATGATGTCCAGTCTTCCTCTCTGACTGTGGGAAGCAAGTATAGGTGGCAAAAAGAAGTCCGGTTGCACTGCGGCATGGCGGTGTGAATGAAATAACAAGATTTCCGATGTGGAGACAATAGCACAGCAGTTACGTTAAAAAAAAACAATTTTCAACGCAACTAGATGCTATTTCTTAACATCAGCATTCTTCAAACACAGTTGCTGAAAATGATGAACAAAAATCGAAATGACAATATTGGTCATTGCTGCGGGTGGAGACGTGTGAGGGGCAATGCTGACTTATCGGCGCTTCGCGATACCAACAGAGACTGCAACGTCTAACTTCACCACGCGGTTATGACGCTACAACTGCTAGGGCGCTGGCATTGGTAGAAATGGAAAAATGGGGCAGTCGATATGAAGTATACGTACAACTTCGATATTTGACGAAACCGAACGACGAACCCATCGACACCATTTATTGTGCCTCTTACATGTGGTTACCACTGTTAGCAAAGTGGTTATCGCCAAGCATGAACGTGCATCTATTTCCTTTCAGTTCTCGCTTTAAGGAGGATAGCCAGGCTGCTAGTTTATTGGTATGCAGAATATCTAATAATAAATCAATACTTAAATATATAGCTCTAAAACTGACAGTGTATTTACAATGTTCAGCCGATATTTTTATAGGCTTGTACGTCGTAATTTTTTTCACCGATGTAGTGATACATTTTTCAATACATCGACGCCTGATATAGACATTTTTTAAATATCGATATATCGGATTCTCGATATTTCTAAAAGTATCAACAGTCCTAATTCAAAGGTATGTCGTGCCAGTGGGAACTAGTCAGGAGGAGGAAGTGTCAGCAACAGAACTAATATTAACATGTTATGGTACTTCGACCAAGAAACTTCAGCTGTTATAGATTTTTACGAAGACGCTGACGAAACATCAACTTCTATAGCCAAGAAGTCTAAAGAGAGCATTATTAATACTGGTCTTTCAGGATCGCAGCTGGTTTCTTGTGGTGCGGAGAACTGTTCTGCCAATTACGAGAGAAACCAATCTGTTTTCGAAGAGTTGAAAAACATGTTTGATGCACCACATCTTATTGCAGAACATTGTTGCATATGTATACTGCACGATACTTTGAAATATAGACTAAAATACTGTCATACGATGTTGAATTGTTCTTTGGTTAAGATATTTAATGAATTTTCTTCGAGCGCGAAGAAGGTGAGTGAGATGAATAATTTTTTTTTAGTTCTTCCAGTCAGAGGACTCCACACTACTCAGGGATGTTCCTGCAGGCTTTTTGGCTCTTTTTTTCTGCTGTAGATAGAGTGCTCCATAACTGACCATTGTTGAAGTCTTATTTTCCAAGCCAGGATGAAGACAATATTGCCAAACTTATTTGGACATTTGTAGCCCATGGAAATGACAGTGAAGTGGACGATAAAGTTACACTCCCAGAGATTTACATTTATTTTGACCACAATATTATGCATTTATTTAATACAAACAGGAAACATGTGGAAAGTGATTGTGTATAGATAACTAAAATATATTCTGTATTCCTGAAGTTGCGTACATAAATTATTAATGGACAAAGAAATAATTTCTTCAGATTCAAGGTATTACAGGAGCTGAAAAAATGTCCGCAATATGAACAAGCCAGATTTGTTAGAGAAGCTCAGCAAGTATGTACTGGGATTCTGGAATATCTAGAAATATGGTTTGACTTCAGAGAAGGTTTAATTTGCAAGATTCTCTCTCAGTTAAATCTTGAATAGCAGCTTAAAATGGAGAAAATAATGAAACTTATAGATTATTTCAACATAAATATAAATGGTGACATACTATTTTGTGAAATATGTGCACTGAATAACGTCTTGCCATTAATTAAGGACTTATCAGAGTCAAATATTTCAAAGAAATGGGTGACATTTTTTAAGAGATGCAAAGCACATAATTTACTGAAAGTTGTTCAACATGTGCTAGCTGTGCTGCCGTCCAATGTGTTTGTGGAGCGGATTTTCAGTGTGCTGGAGCGATGAAAGAAACAGTGAAAATGGTGGAAGCTGAACTGTTTGTGAATTTTAACAACCGTATGAAATTTGCTAATTTTGTCAAACCCGACAACGAGAAAAAACTTGTTAAAGGTGTGAAGTCAAGAAAGAGGTATAAATTCAAAATATAACTAGCATTAGCAGCTCGCAGAAATGGCTGGATTCGCTGTATTACCAGTGAGTATCGTGTTAAATAAATGCATGCTTGTTCTTGTAGCAGCTGTAATGTATGTATTGTGTAACGTGTTGTGAATAAAACTAATAATAATAATAGTAATATAATAACGATAATGTAGTTGTGAGTTGTCCAGTTTTGGCTCCAGTTGAAGTTGGCAACTCGAAATGAATTGATTACGAACTGCAGATCAAGCACTGCGACAGTTCTAAGGAAGACGTTAGTTGAATATTTGAGCACTGACGCTGGGAAACATATGTGTCAGTACTCACGTGTGTAAAACTTAAGGAGTACCTTATGTACTACTGAACTATTATCTAGCACAGCGGACTAGAAATTAGTATTGAAAGTTAGTCACTTAATTTACAGAAATAAAGACAACTGTTTAAACTTTCGATGCGTTTTTTTTTTTTTAAATCCAGTATAACTAACTTGAGTCTCATACTGTTGAAAGAATACATGTATTCCTTTTAAAATTAAAAATTTAAAGTGGCACTTATAGGTATTAGCTTTGTTTTAGCTGTTGTGAAGTAAAACTCATGTGAAAGAACCAACGGAAGACAGCATCAGTTTAATTTAAGTAAATGTGTGTTCCGTGGCTTTTTAGCAGAGATTTTATGCATTGTAAATAAAAGCACACAAAGTTCGAATAAAGACACCCAAAGTGTTTGTGTGTTTTTATTTATAAAAGCACTAATTAATCTACACAGTAGGAATGAAATTTTACCATACGAGAAATATAACAAATGGGTTCTGCTGAAAAAAAAAATATTGTAAGGTATGCAAATGAACTTCTTACCTGATCATTCTCTGTTCTTCCTGGGCAGCAGCCCATCATAGTTGGCTTTATGAACACTATACACTTTCTTCCATGCCCCAGCTTTTACATGTATAAATTGTTCAAAATCAAACACAGGAACCAATTTCTACATTTTTGCGTCGCGACAACAATCTGCCAGCTGAAGAACACGGGCTAACAATGGACCCCCCCCCCCCCCCCCCACTCTCCATCTAGAGTTTCAAATACGACGTCAAAAATTGGAAAAATTAGATTTTTCAAAAATATGTTCGTTTCGTAGTGCACACCTTTGTGAAGAGCTTGATATATAAAACACATATGTTGGTGGAAATGTAAGATATTTCATTTGTCTTATGTGTTCCAAAATGAAGTGCCACGCCTCTAGCATTCTTCTATCGCACATCACTGTATTTCGCTCTGTGGGATTCAAACGTATATATTGTGTAATGGAGGCCATCAAATCTCTATTCAGGACAATGGAAATCAAAATGTTCTGTGGTGCGTTCCTGCTCCCAGTCGACCGGTTTTACATCCTACCCCCCTTAAAAAGACTCAAATTAATAGTGGGTTGGATTATTTGTGACCAGGAGAATAAGAATTCTTCAGAAAATTTGAATTCTTACTGCTTATTAACTAATAACTTTCTCTTTTATGTGAAATGAATTTAAATATAAGAAACATAGGAAACATAGAAGACAAGACACAAGCAAGACAGTACACATTTCGTCAATCCTTAGGTTCCAGCATTTTCCTCTCTATAACCATGCTACAGCTTCCTATGGCGTACTTCTTTTTCTGCGAAGGATTCTCTTACATCATCAAAGTTCGTCAAACATTTTGCTGAATGTAAAATCAAAATGTCGTTGTCTGATACTGAACAAGCTGTTAATACGAATAGCTACCAAGTATGGTGTTTCTGCTAAATGAAACGAAATAGGCCTTTCCAATATTGCACCAATTGAAACACATACCAAATAAGCTCATTTACGTAAATAATACGACAGAATATAATTCACGAAGTACCACTATCAGATGGCTGTTAGGCCTACTGAAGCAAAAAGTTTTATATTGGGAGACAGTTTCACATTTCATTCATATGCTTCAGCTTCTCAAGCATGAGATCGAAAAGTAGTGGTAGTACGAAATTTTTATGCGAATTTGGATTCATTATATTCTTCGCTAAATTTGGATCCTTTCTCCCTGTGAAGGTCGGCGTCAACAAAATATTCTCGCGTTTAGAGCAGAAAGTTGGCAACTGAAATTTCGTGAGACGGTTCCGCCGCAACGAAAAACGCTTTTGTTTTAATGATGTCCGCCACAAATCCTGTATCATATCAGTGACACACTCTCTCCGATTCCTCGATAATACGAACCGTGCTGCTCTTCTTTGAACTTTCTCGATGTTCTCCGTTAATTCTATCTGTTAAGGGGATACGGAATCGGATTTTGGGTTAAAAAATCGAATTTTTTTTTATTGGCGTATTATATTCTGCCATGTTTCCTCTTTAAAATGACGTATCATACATAGCTCTACTACAATTATAACTATTTTATTTTTAAATATTTGTGAGATCGGGTATTGCGCTTTAGTTATACACGTCTCTCGTGGCTGACCATGAACTTTTTGGCAGTACCTTTAAAGTGACATGAATTCAAATATCCCGGTTTCCAGCGACTATTTATACACTAGTTGCCCGAAAATGTTTCTCTCTGGTTTCCTCAAGTTACTCTTTGACTTTGTGGCGGGACTGTTTTGTAAACAGTGTGATATAAGAAAGTAGTTGTTGTTGAGTTATTTCGTATTTAGTGCTTCATTTTTCGCAGTGAAAATGCCTAGAGCTAAAGCAAAAGTATTTAAAAAGCGTGTGAACTGGCAAAAGAAAAGAAATAATGATTCATTAGCAAAGCAAAGCAGTTCATCATCATCACTGTTGGAAAATGTGAATCCACTTATTACTGATTTGCCGAACGAACTTACACCAAATGAAAACAGTGCTTCTCATAAAAAACTAAGAGATTTGGAAGAGAAATATAATTTACTTGATAGAGGGAATGAAGTTTTTGAACTCATTGATACGAATATATTGTGTGAAGCTCTTGAAAACAGTTTGTGCTGCAAAAAATGTCATGGAAACGTTTCTCTGAAAGTAGAATCCCATGTTGGCCTGGCTGCCCAGTTTAATTTAATATGCAGTGTTTGTAAATACAGCTGTAAGTTTCCAAGTTCGGTTTCAGTAACTGTAAATAATGGATACAAGAAAACTGAACTTTATAGTGTAAATATTAGGTTAGTTTATGGATTGCGAGCAATTGGTAAGGGCAAAGCAGCTGGTGATATGCTATGTGGTGTTCTAAATCTTCCAAGTGCACCTTCAAAGTTTGAAGCTTACAATTATGTACTAGGATCTGCAGTTGAAGATGTAGCACAGAAGTCAATGCAGGTTGCTGTGGAAGAAGCAGTGGAAGAAAATGACGGCAGTCGTGACCTCACAGTGGCGTTTGATGGCACGTGGCAGAAAAGGGGCCACACCTCCAACAATGGTGTTGTAACAGCAACTAGTGTTGATACTGGCAAGGTTATTGATGTTGCAATAATGTCTAAATACTGTAGGTGCACAGGCAGGCTGAAAAATGAACACAGTGATGACTGTATTGCTAATTATTATGGTAGTAGTGGTGGCATGGAGGTTGCTGGGGTGAAGAAAATTTTTCATCGCTCTTCACAGTGGTATAATGTTCGCTATGTCAAATATCTGGGAGATGGTGACTCTAAAGCATTCAAAGAAGTTTTGGAAAGCAAACCATATGGGAACAGTGTAAATATAAGCAAACTTGAATGTATAGGACATGTGCAGAAGAGAATGGGTGCCAGGCTGAGAAGGTTAAAATCAGTTATGAAAGGGAAAAAACTAGATGATGGGAAAACCTTGGATGGAAGAGGAAGATTGACTGATTCCATAATAGACCACATTCAGAACTGCTATGGCCTTGCAATCAGGCAAAATACAGGCAATCTTGAAGAAATGAGGAGAGCTATATGGGCTTTATATTTCCACACCGCATCCACGGATGAGCATCCACAACATGGTTTGTGCCCCAAAGGTGAAAACAGCTGGTGTAAATACAATAGGGGACTAACAACAGGAAGAAATACATTCACCACCACAGTCTACCATCAGCCATCATGGCAGAAATAAAGCCCATTTTCAGAGATCTGGCTGACAGAAGTCTTCTGATGAAATGTCTTCACGGAAAAACGCAGAACCCCAACGAGAGCTTGAATAGTGTGATATGGCATCGTCTCCCAAAAACAGTGTTTGTCGGAATTAATACACTACATTTTGGTGTGTATGATGCTGTGGCAACCTTCAATCTTGGAAATATAACTAAATGCCAGGTCCTTCAAAAGTTGGGTATGTGTGTTGGTTCCCGTACGGTACGTGCTATGTTCTTTTTAGATCAGCACAGACTAAGGCATGCTGATAATATAATCAAGACATTAGTGAAAAAAGCAAGACAGGTGCAGAGGGGTGCCAAAAGAAGACTTGAAGATGATTATGAAGACTGTGAAGGGGGTATTAGCTACGGATCAGGAATGTTTTAATCTTCTTTCTCCGTTTCCCGTAAGTTTACTTTTTACTTCATCTAGGAACATTATCTCAGGTACTGGTCAACCTAGAAGTCTGAAATTTTTATGACGTAGTGACATAGGTCCCTATTACATACTGAAACAACGATTTTTTAATTACTTGATTTACAAAAGACTTAGGGGTGATAGTCTAGTAAAAAGCGATGGAAAAAATTTACTTAAAAATAAATGTACAATATCTCTGTAAGAAAATACTTTGACAATAAACTGTTGTTTCAGTATTGATGTAACATATGAATGCACATACAGTAAAATTTTTACCTCTCTGTCTCCAGTAGTTTGTGAGAAAATGTTCCCTATAGTAGGCATTTATTAACATTGCGGGGATAGGTGATTCCGTATCCCCTTAAGCATCCCAGACGGCGCAGCAGTAATCCAAAAGAGGACGGACAAGCGTAATGTAGGCAGTCTCCTTAGTAGATCTTACATTTAATAAGTGTTCTGCTAATAAAACGGAATCCCTGGTTAGCGTCGTCCACAATATTATCTGTGTGTTCCTTCAAATTTAAGTTATTCTTACATGTAATTTCTAGGTATTTAGTACTCCAAAAGAGGACGGACAAGCGTAATGTAGGCAGTCTCCTTAGTAGATCTTACATTTAATAAGTGTTCTGCTAATAAAACGGAATCCCTGGTTAGCGTCCACAATATTTTCTGTGTGTTCCTTCAAATTTAAGTTATTCTTGTATGTAATTTCTAGGTTGAATTTATGGCCTTTAGATTTGACAGATTTATCATGTAACCGAAATTTAACGGATTTCTTTTAACACTCTTGTGGATGACGTCACTCTTTTCATCATTTACGGTCAATTGCCAATTTTTGCACCACACAGATGTCTTTTCTAACTCGTTTTGAAATTTGTTTTGATGTTCTGATGAGTTTACTAGACGATAAATGACAGCGTCATATGCAAACAACCTAAGACGGCTGCTCAGATTGTATTCCAAATCGTTTGTATAGAAGAGGAACAGCAGAGGGCCTGCAACACTACCTTGGGGAACGCGAGAAATCTTTTCTGTTTTACTCGATGACTTTCCGTCAGTTACTACGGACTGTGACCTCTCTGACAGGAAATCACGAATCCAGTCACGTAATGGGATGATATTCCGTAAGCACACAATTTCACTACAATCCGCTTGCGAGGCACAATGTCAAAAGCCTTCTGGAAAACCATAAATACGGAATCAATTTGAAATCCCTTGGCAACAGCGCTCAACGCTTCGTGCGAGTGAACAGCTAGTTGTGCTTCACAAGAACGGTGTTCACTAAATGCGTGAGGACTGTGTCAATAGACCGTTCTCTTCGAGGTGATTCATAATGTTAGAACACAATATATGTTCCAAAATCCTGCTGCATATTGACGTTAATGATATCGACCTGTAATTTAGTGGAATTACTGCTACTACCTTTCTTGAATATTGGTGTGACCTGTGCAACTTTCCAGTCTTTGCGTACGGATCTTTCGTCGTGCGTACGGTTGTATATGATTGTTAAGTATGGAGCTACTGTATCAGCATACTCTGGAGGGAGGCTAATTGGTATACAGTTTGTTTTTATTAAGTGATTTAAGTTGCTCACTATTCTGAGGTTGGGATGGCGGCGGTTCTTGATTCGAATTCTGAAATATTTACTACGTCTTTTTGTGTGAAGGAATTTCGGAAGGATGTGTTTAATAACTCTGCTTTAGCAGTAGTGTCGTCGATAGTATTTCCATTGCTATCGCGCAGAGAAGGCATCGATTGTGTCTTGCCACTGGTAAACTTTACATACGACCAGAATCTCTTTGGACTTTTTGGCAGGTTTCAAGACAAGGTTTCGTTGTGGAAACTGTTGTAAGCATGTCGCATTGAAGTCCACGCTAAATTTCGAGCTTCTGTTAAAGATCACCAATCTTGGAGATCTGGCTTTCGTTTAAATGCGAACTAATTCAAAGTAATAGCAGTGTACACGGATACAACACTAGGAGAAAGGACGATCTTCACTACTCAAGGTTAAATCCAACTTTGGCTCAGAAGGGGGTAAATTATACTGGCACAAAAGTCTTTGGTCACTTACCTAATAGCATCAAAAGTCTGACAGATAGCCATATATCATTTAAAAGGAAATTAAAAGAATTTCTTAATGGCAACTCCTTCTAGTCATTAGATGAATTTTTGGATACAGTGAGTGGGTAATTTCTCAACCACCACAAAAAAAAAAAAAAAAAAAAAAAAATTGAGTGTCATGTAATATTTACGTTTTGTCTAATGTAATATCTTGTATAGACACCTTTTATTAACCTGACACATTCCACATCATTACGAAGTGTCGTATACATGATCTATGGGACGAGTACTAATCTAATCTAATCTCGGTGTACTTTTTTCGTTCATTTCAGTTGTGCAGCCTTGCTTTACGATCACATGATTTTATAATATTCCTTACTATTTCATTCTCACACTGCGTCGTCTGTCCCTTCTTGTAATCTAAGCATATTGTGGAGGCAGAAGATATACTTCCAGTGGTAAACTTCTACGTTATTTGATTTTCAAACAGCTGAGCAAAACTCAACGTACTCAGGCAGTTTTCTCTTTACTCATTCTGATCATCACTAAACTGACACACAATATTTTTTTAGCGCAACGCAATCTGACTTTCAATAATCCCTACAAAAGAATGGCCCTGACTAAGAATAACCTATACCTTTCATGAATCACCTCACAAAAATCTTCGTTACTCGAACTACTGCAATGCAGCGAGCGCCAATAGTGCCAGTTAAATAAAAGATTTTAACTGCTGAAGGCACTAACTACTGATAGGCATAGTTAGCAAATGAAAGATTTTGATAGAGAACAAACAATGTATTTACCTTAACAATTTTCAAAAGTCATCACATACAAGTATCTATCAATTCATGACATCCATCTATACAAATTTCCTTTTTCTGGCGGACACACGTCCAGATCGTCCGCTTAAAACTCTGGCAGCTCTCTCCCCACATCCACCACTGCTGGCGACTCACCTCCAACTGCACAAAGCTACGCGCTATTCACACCCAACTGCCCTACACTACACAAGCGAATTTCCAACAATGAGTCCAACCAGCCACAGATTGCACACAGCGGAGTCAGCGATTTTCAGACAGAGCACTACGTCGCGTTACCAACATAAAAACATAAACAGCCTATTTACAACGGCGAAAACCGAAACACTGCTCAGTGCGAATAAAGTTCAGTATTAAGGCAGTATTTTTCGGGCTGCCAGTACTACCACTGCCCACTGGGCGGTGTCGAAGGCAAGAACTGCTCTGCTACGGTGTTCAGCGTGGTGCGAGAAGCGAGGAACTGCGTGCGCCGCAACCGCAAAGTCACCCCACCAGGCACCGCGCGTCATGCGTCAGCGTCGCGTCCAGTGTTGCCATCTCTAAAAAACCCGAGTCGCTAGATTCAATATCAAAAGTCGCTAGAAAGTCGCTAAAACTGATTTTACTAGGGGTGTACTGAAAATTTCGTGCTGTGAATGGTGCAATAAGCCAGTGTGGTGGGGGGGGGGGGGGGGGAGGGGGGGGGGGGTAATAAAATATTAATAAAATTGTTTCATACGTAATTGCTATATTGTCTTAATTAAATGACGCATCGCTTGCAACAACGTACATATAAAATACGCTAACGTTTAATTAAACATGTTATCATAATTGACGCAACACATAGATTATTGTTTCAATCACAGTAGTCAAATATACTAGTAATATACAACTATATTTGTAACAAAAGAAAGCAAGAACTCAAATTAGGTTACAAAATATATACATGCCGGTATGTGAGCTATTCATCGTCGTCACTTAGAAGATCGAGTAACTCTTCTGTTTCATGCTCTGACAGAACTGTAATTGATGTAGAGAGTTGAACGTCGCTCAAGAGATGATGTTGCAGTTCGACTGATTTTGTCGCAAAAGAGTAACTTTTGTACGTTCCAATAAGCTCCAATACGTCTGACATGATGACAAAAGATGTACAATCTTTATTTTGTTTCTTCAGCTGGTCTCTCAATATGATCAAAGCATTAATTGTCTTTAACGATAATTGTTACGTTGTTTAGTTTTTATAATGTTCATAGAACTTAACACTCTTTCCACTTCTGCATTTGAATGCTGTAGGCATAGAATAGTCATTGCTAGCTGTGAAATCAAAGAAAAAGGATTCTCCCTTGCGGCATTTTTATACTGCACAACCTCACTCCAAAATCGAACAGTGTTAGTAGTGTTATTCCACCTAATGAAGTTGATATTATGCCATTCTTGCAGCATACCGTCTATGAAATCGAAATCGCCACTAAAACCCAATTCTTTGGCTACATCCGCTACAGCATTATTTTTATTCACTTTTAGTGTTTCTTCAACATTCAGCATTGACATTTTTTTCGGGATCGTAACGTTACTTGGCAGTCTTTGTTGAATTTCTTTTATGAGTTTCAGACTAAACTGAATGCATCTCTTCTTCAAATAAACTTTATTTTCTTCAGACAAACTTGACTCAGACAATTTCTGTTCAAACACAAAGCCAAGGTTCGGATTTGCGTACATAGAGTCGCTTGGAACTGGTGTTGTCAATAAATCAACAGTTGGAAAAACTATGTTTTGTCCGAGTGACTGCATGAGAAATACAAGTGTATCTAGTAATTTAGTGGGGTCATTGTCTTCTCCTTCAAAAGCTTTTATTGCTATTTGTACGTCTTTTAAAGCATGTTTAAGGTAAAGCATGTAAAGATGATTTAAGTCGTCACAATACATCTTGTACAAAAGATCGGCAGTGTAACAATTGTCTTGAACCATGGCAAGCGAAAAATGTAGCTTTAGGTCTTCCCACTGCTCCAAAATTCTTCGTATTGCTGGTTCGATTGAAAGCCAACGTGTTGCACAGACCTTCAAAATTTTTAGTGGCTGTTTTCCACAATTTATTGTCTCATAAACCTTTTTATATTCCTCTTGTCTTTTGGGTGAAATGGAGAACCAATTGTAGGTTTCCCGTACAAGAAACTCTATGTTTCTAGGTATGGTATTCACTGAGGCGTGCGAAACTGCAAGCTGAAGAGAGTGACAAATGCAACGGATCAATACCAAATGCTTCAAACCATATTCTCTCTTGAGTTGTTCGAGAAGCCCATTGTTTATTCCAACCATTGCAGAAGCATTATCTGTGCCAATTCCTACCATATTAGCGATTGGAAGTTTGAGATCTTTCAAAGAATTCACAAGAACAGCAGGCAGATTTCTTGCATCTGCAGTTTTTACTACAGTGAGTTTGAGAAATGCTGATCTAGTGGTTTGGTTGTGTGCAGTATAGTACCGTGTATCGGTACTTAGCATTTTAGATATTGATACATCTGTGGATTCCTCTATTAGTACACTGTATTTTTGGTTACCTATATCTTCAACCAATGGTTGTGTAAAATATGGAGCCAAAACTTCAGTTATAATGTTAGTGCCCTCATACGCTGTAATTGCATGTTTTTAGCGCCCTCATCACCGGAAAACACCTTCTTGCAGAGTATTCCTAAATGATCTATAGCTAAAATAGAACAATGTTCAGCAATAAATAAAGAAAGGTCACCTTCCGCTCTGCTTGCTATTCTAACTGTAGTTTTCGGAACACTTTTCACAGGTAAGGTGGTTTGTGTTTTTTTTTAAATCAATTTTTTGTTTATGCTTAATAGTTTTCGAATACTTTCTAATATCACACAATTTAGCATAAAACTCTGTTGCACATACTTGACATCTTGCCTTGGATAAGTCTCCAACGACTGGTTTCAGCCACCCAATGAATTCAGGTTCTGCTTCCCACGCATCCCGTTATTTTTGAACGTACTGCTTCTTCTTCTGCGGTAAATCCATTATGGAAGCCACCACAACATAAGTTTTACCAATTTATAATCACTGAAAATACATTAAAACTCAGGCGAACTAGAGGTCATGAAACAATCTACTCACTCGGTAACTCGATATCAGTCCTGTTGTTCAATGTTTAAAACGTAATAATGTCTGAGATACCCCCACCGAGTTGTTCTTGCGTTACCACTGTGCATGTGGTAATAATTTGATTGCGAGTTTAACATTTCGAAAAATTAGAGGTTGCTGGGCAGAAATGTATTTTATTATACTTAATATTACGTATGTTTTTTCTCAATTCGAAAAATAAAGGGAGTTCAAAAGTTGAAGAATTATAGATCGATACGCTATCGACGATAACAGGCTAGTGGGTAATGAATAATGAATTGTTCTACAGTCAAGGTTTTCTTACTCTGTAGGCAGTTCCCACATTCAGGTTTACTAAATGCTAAACAATGCTACATGATCTGCTAAGAACATAATTTATCTTACTAAATCTAGAACAAAGTCAGTGTGGTACACATTCTGTAGTTAAAATCTTAGTTTTATTAATGAAAATACAGGCCCAAAATAGTTTTTGATATTTGTTCTTCAAAAGTCGTCAGTACTCCAAAAGTCGCCAGATAAGTCGCTAAATAATTTTTGTCGCTAAAACGTTTTTTTTGTCGCTAAGACGAAGGCAAAAGTCGCCATTTCTAGCGACAAAGTCGCTAAATTGGCAACACTAGTCGCGTCGCGTCCCCCAGTCTGCGCGCCCCCACTGCAATCTGTGTAGTTATAGAAAGTGCACGCTGTCACACGCACTATGCGTGTCTCAGTTTGCGCCTAGCCTGAGTGCTGCTGTGAACTGGGTCACTGCAGCCATTTGTTCGGAGAAGAACATAGGGGCTCTCAGCTCAGTAAATTATAGTATAGGGTTAAATTTTGCGTCTTATGCACTTATTACGAACAATAGCAAAACGAGGATAATGGAATGTAGTCCAATTAAATCGGGTGATGCCGAAGAAATTAGATTAGGAAATGAGACACTTAAAGTAGTAAAGGAGTTTTGCTATTTGGGGACCAAAATAACTGATGGTGGTCGAAGTAGAGAGGATATAAAATGTAGACTGTCAATGGCTAGGAAAGCGTTTCTGAAGAAGATAAATTTGTTAATATCGAGTATAAATTTGAGTGTCAGGAAGTCGTTTCTGAAAGTATTTTTATGGAGTGTAGACATGTACGGAAGTGAAACATGGACAATAACTAGTTTGGACAAGAAGAGAATAGAAGCTTTCGAAATGTGTTGCTACAGAAGAATGCTGAAGATTAGATGGGTAGATCATATAACTAATGAGGAGGTATTGAATAGGATTGGGGAGAAGAGAAGTTTGTGGCACAACGTAAGTAGAAGAAGGGGCAGTTCGTAGGACATGTTCTGAGGCATCAAGTGATCACAAATTTAGCATTGGAGGGCAGCGTGGAGGGTAAAAATCGTAGAGGGAGACCAAGAGATGAATACATTAAGCAGATTCAGAGGGATGTAGGCTGCAGTAGGTACTGGGAGATGAAGAAGCTTGCACAGGATAGAGTAGCATCAAACCAGTCTCAGGACTGAAGACCACAACAACAACAACAACAACAACATGCACATATTGCCTCTTGTTTGAAGCCGTCTTTACTTATAAATATGTTTTTTTTTTTTTTTTTTTTTTTTTTTTTTTTTTGCGAGAGCAGTTAGTGTGAGGTATGGCGACTTTTTGTATTGCTGCTAGATGTACAGGGATAGGCAAAATAAACTGAACAATGGTAGTAATGGGATGGTTGTGTTTGATGGGCGACAACGCAGGTAAGGCATGTGTAGTGCTGGACTTCGCGCGTTCAGTTCGGACTAGGAAATCAGTGCAGGTTGTTTACGAGTAGTGCACACTTCATATTTGCATTCAGAGACCGAGGTCGACGTGGAATGAAAGACGTAACAGAGTTCCAAAGAGGGAAGATTTTGGGGGGCCCGATTAGCTGGAGCATCAGTAACCAAGACAGCCAACTTATTGAATGTTTCAAGAACAACTCTTTCAACAGTTATGACACTCAACACGGAACATGGAAAGACATCTCCGTGTAAACCTAACCAAAGGCTGCATTTTATTGGAGGATACTTAGAAAATATAACAGAGCTACTAAGGAGACTGCCTACACTACGCTTGTCTGTCCTCTTTTAGAATACTGCTGCGCGGTGTGGGATCCTTTCCAGATAGGACTGACGGAGTACATCGAAAAAGTTCAAAGAAAGGCAGCACGTTTTGTATTGTCGTGAAATATGGGAGAGAGTGTCACAGAAATGATACAGGATTTGGACTGGACAACATTAAAAGAAATGCGTTTTTCGTTGCGATGGAATTCTCACGAAATTCCAATCACCAACTTTCTCCTCCGAATGCGAAAATATTTTGTTGACACCGACCTACATAGGGAGGAACGATCACCACGATAAAATAAGGGAAATCAGAGCTCGTACGAAAAGATATAGGTGTTCATTCTTTCCACGCGTTGTGCGAGATTGGAATAACAGAGAATTGTGAAGGTGGTTCGATGAACCCTCTGCCAGGCACTTAAATCTGATTTGCAGAGTATCCATGTAGATGTAGATGTAAACGTAACAGTGGGCGCGCTAATGACATAGGTCGTCGCACGCCAACACGACTGCAGAGCACAATAGCCATCTTAGAGACCCTG
This sequence comes from Schistocerca serialis cubense, assembly GCF_023864345.2. Taxonomy (NCBI): domain Eukaryota; kingdom Metazoa; phylum Arthropoda; class Insecta; order Orthoptera; family Acrididae; genus Schistocerca; species Schistocerca serialis. The sequence goes on from NC_064645.1 coordinate 94,144,515, forward strand.
TACCTATCGACACTGTCCGCCGAGAACTCCATAATTCGAATATTCATGGACTATCTGTTATACCGAAACCATTAGTGACGACAATCAGCGCAAAGAAGCGTAAAACATTGCGTCACGAGCATAAATCCTGGACAACTGATCAGTGGAAAAACGTCATATCCTACGACGAGTCAATGTTTCCGTTATTTCCAACATTGGGTCGGGTTTACGTCTGGAGAACGCCAAAAGAAGCCTACAATCCTGATTGCTTGATTCCAACGATTAAGCATCAGGGTGGAAGTGTGACGGTGTGGGCAGCCATACCATGATATTTTGCTGGTGCCATCATTACTCTCAAAGGCCGTGTTACAGCCAACGATTATGTTAACAGGTGCACCCCATGATTCAAATGTTGTTCCCCAATAATGATGCCATATTTCGGGACTATGATGCACCAATTCGCATAGCCAGGACAGGACAATCGTGGTATGAGGCGCATGCGACTGAATTCCAGAATCTTTTCTCACCAGGACAGACTTGGACTTGAACGTTATCGAACCCTTGTGGGCGGTATAGGAGCGCAGTCTCCAGAGCCCATTTTCCGTCTCCCCCGTCACTACCGGAGTTAGAAGATGAAGAGTGGTATAACATTCCACTGGAGACTATACAATCATTACTTGCCAGTATTCCAAGAAGAATCGCAGATGTATTATGGGCAAATGGGGGTCCAATCCCTTATTAATAAACCATTCCCAAGTAAGTACAGGTCTTCACATTATTTTCCCTATCTCCTGTATGTTAGTTGGATTGTTAATGACTGTGTAATTCAGATACACACTTCTGCTAGACGTGTTTGCTGCAGCACATTTCTCATCATTGTTTTAAGCCCTGGTGTCGTTGAAGCATGTCACGCTTAGCTGTTCTGATGAGAAGTTTCTAAAAGCAAAATGTGTCTCTCAGGCACATAGTCTCCTAGCCATTCACGGCATTTTCTTCTGTTTCGTTTTTGTGTCATAATCCACTCTGATTTCTTTCATTTTTTCTATAAGAATCATTTCTGTGTCCTCTGATGGAAGCAGGTTCCTACTTCTTGCTCCACAGAAGTAAGCACTTTAAGTGCTCTGTAACCCGTTGTGAGCAGCAGGGTAATGGGGTTTCTCCGCCACTCTTGATATAAAATTGATATGCAAATTAATTACATGGTGACAGCTGATTGATTTATGAGCTTAACCTATAGATCTTCCAAGTGGTTTATGAGCCCCCTGAGGGTTGATTTATGACTGCATGGAGATAATCTGACCTTGTGAGAAAGACACCCACCCCTCCCCCTCCACCTCCCCCCACCCTTCTGGAAACCTGAGTTATGTGAATAGCCTCCTCCCACTCTATTGATTTGATGAACTAATTATTTAAACCTATAAATTAATTAACTCTTCCCTCTCTGGTATGTCCCTCAGCCCTCCCCTCTCTCCCCCATAAAAGGACTCAGTCTGTGCTGAAGGGGAGGCTCTCACAACAGGATATTCCAATCAATGTCAATTACATAGCAAAGGATATTCTGTTTATTTATGAAATTCAGTTCACAGGAGTTGAATCTCTCCCTTATTTGGGAAGATGTAATTTAAAGGGTCGCTTTTTCTGATCATGCAAGGCATACCATCACGAACCCAACATCAACATTACTCCCCACACATAATTACACTGTTAACAATCCTTCAATCGCATCTTCGCAAACGTACCAGCTGGGACATTGAGCTCCCATGTGCCGACCGCTTTGCTAGGCTTCACCACATGCCAGTATGTGCGAGGCCGCAGTATATCTGCTCGGGACCCGTGACTGCTGTCGGCTGCTGCACCACTACCTATCGCATGGTTAGCACACCCCAAGTGGCTACTTCCTGTCACATGGCACTGCTTCAGAGAATTCTGACCAACCTGTCCACACCAGTAGACCACAGTGTCTCAGAACACTGCGCTCATTTCTTTGTGACCATCTGGTGGTCAGTAACTCCCACAAAAATGTTCTCTTTGTTCGCGGTGGTCTCCTTTGCTACCTCATGTGGCACAAACTGCTCCCAAACACACACATCTTCCATACCAGGTCAGTGGCAGTAGCTGTCTATGTGCTTGCCCTGCTGTGCAGATACTGACTAAGTTAGTTCACAATACCACCAGCAGAGGATGGTGTGAGAAGCTACCCTCCATCCCTCCTCTCTCCAATTCCCTCCTCTCCTCCTCCTCAGCCCTCTAGTTACTTCGTCAGACAAAGCATTAGATGGCGGCAACTCTTTGATACAGGTGGCGACAACTGTTTGTTATTGATACCTGAGAAATTCCTCTAGAAACACATGCTCTCTCTCATGTGGCTACTTCCTGCCTAGCGAGCGTCTGTCATATGCCACACTAACCACTCCTTTATCCTGAACATAGCAGTGGATGCCTGGTAAATCCCCTGCTGTGAATGTCTAGGAAATATTCCTTCACTCTATCAGAGTGACTGACTAATTAATTAAATCGATTCCTTCTGTATGTGGGCAATTTATCCTTGCACCTTATTGATGGGTACTAGGAATGGTATATATGGTGGGATTCGATTCCACAGTTGCCTGGTTTCCAGATCCTCCTGGATTTTTCCCTTGCCTCCTGTAGGTGGCCACTGCAGGTCTGCTATAAAAACACTATAGAATTCCTAACTTTGTTCTCTCAGCTACATCTGGACAAAGAAGGAGGAGGAAAGGGTCTACCACGTGATCGGATAGTAACAACAACAAATGCCACTGCAAGACAGTGTGCACTGCAATGTATTGAGAAGCTCTAAACCACAGTGCTAGTAGTGGTCATGGCTAGATGTCTAAGATCGCTGAAACACATACAGTCTGCCATTTCACTTCCCTGATATCCACACGCAGTGCATCCGTCCTTTTGCATACAACCAGTGCTGATGCTCACGGGTCAGAGGAAACTTCCACCATGATTGCAGCCACAGTCGAAGATGTTCTTGTTAGCCAGAGTGCCCCACCCCAGCCACGGAGGTTATCTGGGAATGACTGGAATGCTAGGAATTCGAATATCATCAATATGTCCAATGCCACCACTTGGTAATGATCAATCCCGAATCACTCAATTTTCCACAGAGAATACAGGCTACACACACGTTCACAGATACAGCGGAATGCATACAGACTGTTAGTTCACTATTCAGCTATCCAGCTGGGACTTGTTTAGCCTACTCTTCATCTTCTTGGTCATCCTGCGTGGCAGCCGTGGGGTTTAATCAGAAACGCCACTTCTACCACTGCAAGTGCTGCCCGTTCTTTTAGTTTACAGCCAGACTACGCAAAAGTGCAAGTGAAAATTTAAATCAAAGAATGGTTTATATGTGAAATAAAATTCGAGAAAAATGACAAATAGATACAATGAGCACAACAATGTGGACGGAAAACAGGCTGATGAAAGCAAAGAAATTAATTTCAAATTAGTACACAAAATTAAAAACACATGAACACTGATGGAAAGTGCAGAAAGAATGATAGGAAGAAAAATGAGAGCAAATGAAGAAGTTAATACTATGATTAAAACTACGTGACAAAGGAATGGAATTAGAAAATTACCTTTAAACCAGTTGACTGAATACAAATAAAGATAAGTCATTTCAATAAAGATTCAAAAATAAAAAATAAAATTAGGGCACCTGACGAGATTCAAACCCACAATCTCTGGCCTGCACAGTCTGTTTCCAAACACACACCCTCCATACCATGTCAGCGGAAGCAGCTGTCTAAGTGTTTGCCCTGCTGTGCAGGTACTGACTGAGTGAATGCCACCAGATATTGCTGCAGGAGTAATATATAATTGTAATTACAGCGATAAATATGTGGCTGGTTTCCTAATACAACTCTGCTGGCTATCTAGGTGCATGGAAGAGTTAGCTGCTTACCCAGAACGATCTGATGTTTCCAGCTGAAGGCTGTTGCGAGTGGCAGGCACAAAGAAAAACTCTGGCCAGCCAGCTAGTGGTTTCTTGCCCGCAGCCATGGGAACAAGTATCGGAAATCCCTCCTCCTGATGGCTGTGGCTCTGGGACTTATCTCAAGTTGATATATGAGTGTCCATATCCTCCTTGTCACTGGACATAATTTTCCGTGCAAAACCTTTCATCCCCTTCACGGCTACTGATGTGTTAAAATCTCAGTTTTCCACGTCAAATTCATATCTCTCTGTCAATGAGTTTTGATTAACCCTTGATTCATGAGCTGAGTTTTCTGTAATATGTACTACGAAGTAGGGTGTTTTGAACATCCGTGTTCAAACCAATATTTCAGGGACAAATAATATGAAATTTTTAGTTTATGTTACATAAAATTTATTTTTGCAGTTATTTAAGTGTTTTTAAATGCTTGTTTGTTTCATTGCACTAAATAAAGGGTGCAACATCTTACTACTTACGGCAAATAATCACATGCTTTTGTGTGGTTTTTTAAATAGTAGACATAAAAGGACTGCTTATCTCCGTTGCAAATAAATTTCCAGATAAATTAAATTCCACAGTTTAAATGTGCACATAAAAGTTTCACTTGGCAGGTACAAGAAGAAAGTCTGCAGAATTGACATTCAGTGCTGCTATCAACGAAGGTCAAAAAGGTGGCATGAACGTTCATTTACAGAAGGTGTTCGAACTGATGACCATTGGTATCAATGGAGTGCTGCAATCTTCTTACCATGGATTGACTGGTATTCCTTATCACATTGGCATTTATCGAAGCACATGCCCTGACAATTCTCTCTCGCATATCTTCAGGTGTAATTGGAACGTCTGTATAAACAATGTCTTTTACGAATCCCCAGAAGAAAAAAACCCAGGGGCGTCAAGTCTGGCGAACGAGCCAATCCAATAATTTGGGAATTGTCGTTGCAACTCATTTCTAGCCATCAGCGAAGGTCACCCGTCATGTTGATACCACATTCTGTTCCTTGTTCCTAAAGGTATTTCTTCCAGTAACAGACCTAATGTTTCTTGCAGGAATGTGGTGTACTTCCTACCATTAAGATTTCCTTAGATGAAATAGGGGCCTATAATTCTGTCCTCCAGAATCCCACACCATACATTCACCGACCACGGATTTTGGTGTGCAACTTGCCGCAGCCAATATGGGTTTTCAGTTGTCTAGTAATGCATGTTATGCAAATTAACATTTCCATGGTTCGTGAATGTAGCCTCGTCAGTAAATAAAATCAAATTAGTAAATGTGTCATCCCTCTGAATCTGAAGTTAGGCAGAATTCAGTGCGACACATACAATTAGGACCAGATAATTCATGCTGGAGACTGATATGGTAAGGATGATATTTATTGCGATGCAGAACGCGAACAACACTACTCTGGCTCATGCCAGATTACCTTGCAGCTTGACACGAACAAACACAAGGGTCTCGAACCACAATGGCAAGAGTACCACTTTCCGTTTCCTCGTTAGTAACTTTCCTTTCCTGGATATGTTTCCGATGCATTAAAGATCTAGTTGTTCTCACTTTATCGTACACATATTTAAATATACGACGTGTAAGATGAGTATGTTGAGGATATCTTTCAGAGTATAAGTCTCTAGCTCTCACTGACTGTCTTTGGTATTCTTCATAAATGAGAAGCATATCGGCTTGTTCTTCGAAGGAATTCATTATTCACATTCGGGTGATTCGACGATAATAGTCTTACCGTTCCCATTAGTGTTGTATTGTGGAACCGTCGAATGGTGTTTACATGTCAATGACACGTTGGATGGATACGCCATATTCGGCGAATATTTACGATTTGCACGATATACGAGAGAGAATAGCCAGAGTATGTGCTCTGATAACTACTGAAGTCAATCCATGACAAGAAGATTGCAGCACTGCACTGATACCAATGGTCATCACATCGAACACCTTCTGTAAATGGACGTTCATGCCACCTTTTTGACCTTGGTTGACCTTCAAACACCTTACTGTTACACATCACTGGATACGTCTCGATATCCGCTGTAAGGAAATAAGTACCAAACTATAGCATCCCGTTTGAAAAAACAAAGTTGACCTTCATATCTCTGACACGACCCCACCTAGCATCAAAAAACCAACGTCATACTAAGACCCCATTGTCTCATGAAGCGTAAGTCCCATCAGCTTTTCAGGTACTGATTCTGAGTTATTCTTTGTGTCAATAGTTAGTGACTCACCCTGTATATCACTGACACTTTCCTCGATCCATAGGCTAAAAATTTAATCAAATTTGGAAAACTTAAGACTGCAACAGTCCAGTGAACACATTCTTACTCTACAGTACTGTAGAAAGCAGGCATGTATTCACGAGGCACGGTATACAGACATCCAACACGTTTCAGTAAGATGTATCAACACGACGATAACCGACACCAAAACATTGTAGTGTTGTCAATTTAACCCTTTCGTGAGCCGTGGGAAACATGCTTCCCACTACAATGAACTCGCTCCTAGTCCCGTGGGATTCACAGTTCCCACCTCTGTACGGTGCTACCACCTAGTGAACAGTATAGGGTACTACTTCCGATCGGAAGTTCCCGCCGTTTTTGCTGTACCTTCGCGCAGAGGCATTGTATAGCTGAGTGTTGCTCTTTAGAGGAGCCTTTCAGTGCTGTTTGCGTGACATTTTGTGATTTTTTTCCTCAAAGTTATAGTATTTACCCAAGTTTATGAAGGAAAACGTAAAATTGGAACGAGGAGGATTCCAGTTTGAAACAAAAGGAGCCATTTCTGCAGTAAAATGGATGGATAACCGTCCTCATTTCATGAACCATGAGAAACAGCCACTGTGAAAAGGAAAAACAAAGATAGTACTAGTACAGAGATTTCTTGTCCTGAAGTTGTGGCAGAATACATCAAAATAATGGGTGGTGTCGATAAGTTTGATCAATTACGAGAAAGGTACGCTATTGGCAGACGTTCTGTAAAAAGGTGGCACAGAATATTGTATTTCCTGGTGGACGTTGCTGCAGTGAACAGTTTTATCCTGTGGAAAATAAGTAAAAGAGAAAGTGGACAGCATGATCAGCTCACATACAGGATCCATCTAGCCAGACAATTGATCGCTGGCTTCTCATCCCAATAAAGGAGTGTACAAAAAGCTGTCCTTCTGGCGAAATGGGGTAAAGTACCTGAAGATATTCGTCATGTGGCCGTAGGGGTGCATCAACCCATTTTAGGAGAAACCTACTGGACGTACCGTCATTGTAGTACCAAAGCTGCGGAAAAGAGCACTCGCTGTGTTTGTAGATATTATCAAATACCACCTTGCATAGATCCATGTTTCAGAAAATTTCGTGGCAAATAATTGTGAACAATCATTGTAACAAGAAAACTAAATTTATCAAATAAATATGACATATTGAAAACGTTGATTTTCTCATTTAACTCCAAGGAAGGGCAGTGGGAAGAATACTTCCCACCTTGTGGTATGACCTCACTTTCACAGTTGGAGCAAATTTGATATTCTGTATGATAAATATACCTATCTGTCAACTACTATCTGCTCTCCATTCATTAAAAAAAAACTGCTCATTAATTTTGCCCACGAAAGTGTTGAAGAGGGTAAGGGGAGTGCAGAAGCATTCCACCACAAATGACCTGGGAGAGCGAGTTGGAAAATTTTTCACGGTCTGCGCATCGTGAGGTAAGAGGTTGTAACCTTCTGTGTAGCTCTGTGATCATAGAGTCGATAGAATTAACGCTGTCGCTTGTCGTCCCGCAGGCTGGAGCCGTTCGCACGGCGCAGCCGGGGCGGCTGGGGCGTGCTGCGCGAGGTGCCCGGCCCGTGGAGCTTTGCTGACGCGCCGCAGCCCCAGGTGCTGGGCCGCATGGCGGGCTACCCGCTGCTGCTGGTGCACGAGCCGCGCGACCTCCGGAACCTCGTGGACGACAAGGGCGCGCCCGACTGGCGCAGGCACTGGGCCGGACACGTCTTCGACCTCATCAGGAGGCAGCTGGGCTGCAACTTCCGCCTCTCCCGCGCGTAAGCCAGCTGCCACCCACATTGCACACTCTCGCCTAGTATTAAAAAACTCGCGTCCGCACATAGTGCGTGCTGTGGCCTTCTCTACCAGACATCACGGCGCCTAGAGTATCGGCAACCAAACTGACAGCCGCGGGTTGCCCGCCTCGCAGGCGCACCGAAGCACTACACAACCGACAGGCAATATTGATGAATGGCCACAGCAACAACCACAACAACAACAACAACAACAACACAGCAAAGACACCAGCGGCCACCAGAGGCCACTACCGGCTCACATAAACATAAGGAAGAGGTCGCTGCAGATCCCGGAACTATTTGAAACGTCCCCTTAGAACAATTATACATGACTGTGCTTAAACTGACACACAATATTTTGTTAGCGCAACGCAATCTGACTTTCAAAATTCCCTACAAAAGAATGGCCCTGACTAACATTAAACTATACCTTTCACAAATCACTTACCTCACAAAAATCTTCGCTGCTCAAGCTACTGCAATACAGCGAGCGCCACTACTGCCAGCTAAATAAAAGATTCAAACTATGGAAGGCACTAACTACTGATAGGGATAGTTAGCAAATGAAAGATATTAATAGAGAACAAACAATGTATTTACCTTAATATCATCAAAAGTCATAATATATATAGCAGTTCATCACAAATTACAAAACTCTGCCATCTCTCTCCCCACATCCACCACTGCTGGCGGCTCACCTCCAACTGCGCAACGCTACGCGCTTTTCACATCCAGCTGCCGCTGCCCAACACTACGATGGCGAGTATTACAACAATGCAAAGCAGCCACTGACTGCACACAGCACAGCCAGTGATTTTCATATTGAGCGCTATGTAACGTTGCCAATAAGAAAACATAAACAGCCTACTTCCATAGAGAAAACATAAACAGCCTACTTACATAGCCCCCATGCTCCCCACAAAAAATTTTACAAATTTTTTTTGGGCAGTGGCCAATAATGATTTGATAAAATTTTTCATAATTACAATAACAAAGAAATCAAATGCACACACTTATTGATACAATGTTGGTCAAAAGCTCAAATTCTCTCACAGTCCATAAAGACAGTCCTGATCGTTCATCAAGGTAAAATAGTAGTGTTTTCCTCAAAGTCTGAGCAGTAGAAGAAAATCCACACGGAAGTAGTGGATTTCCATGCAGTCTTGAAGAAGTGGCATTGTCCTTCCAACGGAAAGACAGTGCTGACTCTTGACATGCTGACAGATAATGGGCCACAACAGAGCAAACCCACAGCAGAGTCATTCGACGTTTTGAAGAATATTGGTAGGTAGGTCATCACAGAGCAGACCCACTGTAGTCCTGGTAGACATTACGGTATTGGTGGGCCACCAGAGGTGCAGACCCACTGCAGTCCTTGTAGAGATGATGGTATTGATGGTTGATGTAGACCCACTGTAATCCTTGTAGAGATAGCCAACAGCCATCTGTTGTGACTGTGCAGGTGCACAATCACCATTGAGGAGTCTTGCGGATAATATAGCAAGTCCATAACCACCACTTGTGCACTCACAAAGTTTTTGGAATTGTCCTTAGAACCAGCAATGCTGTTATCCAGTTCCTTGCTGAATTATTAACACACGTGCAAACACTATCAGTCCCTACTTCTCACATATTGTCCATATACTATGACCAACGGAAATGTGTGCAGTGAAATGAATGCTTACAAGTTACTTAGTTTGATAAACTGGTGTCAATTACAATTTTATAACATGAGAATACAATAACAAAGGTACAAAATACATCATTAAAAACATAATAATACAGATAACATTTGTAGTAATATGGGCTTTACAAAAGAATCGAAATAACATATACATCAGTGTTACAGGAATTATGACATTAGTAAACACATAAAAGATCAGAATAACTTTTGAAACATCAATTTCACACATGAGCATTAAAACAAAACAGAATAAATAATGTGTAAACATCTTTACAAAGTAAATAACATATTATTAATGCAAATTATAATCGAGGATAACAGTATTCCTCATCATAGTGAATGTAGCTTAGTATTAGAAGAGGAAAAAATTCTATGAAACTACACAGAGACAGGAAGAAAACAAATACACAAGGGTACACAAACACATAGTGGGATAACACAAAAGGAAAGGACAGGGTTTTTTTTCAGTGTAACTTTTGGTACTGCAGTATTTTGTGAACAAAACCTTTTTTGTTCTTGGAGATCTCCCTTCGTTCATCATTATTCCCAAAAAGTCCTATCTGTACCTCGTTTCTGTATTCTAACCATATTTCTTTCAAAATAAATATGGCTCATTGTACAATACTCATTTAGGCCCAAATCGTTTTCATATAACTTTCAAAGCATTCTTTCCCTATTCTCCATAGTTAGGTTCTTATATAGTCTACCCCCTCTTAAGCTAACTTAAATCTACTGAGCTCAGATGCTAAACTAAGGGACGAGGCAATGCAGCAGCGCAAAACAAGTAACACAAACAGCAATGACCAAAAAAATGGAAAATTGCAAAGCAAGCTACAGTAGATCTAAATTACCAAGCAGTGCAACATTACAACTAATATGAGGCAATGCGCAGCAAACAAGAAAATAAATCTGGCTTAGCAGAGTAACACAAATTAAAGTTCAGTAGCACTATGCCTGGCAAACAGCAGCTTATATCGAAACATGACATAGCTCAAGCAGAAAAAATAGTACACTAAAGATAACAACGCAGATAAGGGAAATGTATAATTACATCTTAATGTCTAAGTAATTAAAGTGGTGCACCACAAATTATTCCACAAAAGAAATTACCAAGTACTTGAAAAGAATATTATGTATGCAGTTACTGTTACTAGTCCCTTCTTATTGTTCTTTCCTTTCCAAGTGCTCCTTTTTTGAAGAATGTGGATCACAAAATTATTATTTAATAGATCTGTCGACAGAAAGTGTTCACATTAGCAAACGCATTTAATTTTATTTTATGAAACCAATGCTGCAACACAGCTGGAAAACAGATGTCAAATGAAATAAGCAATTACGCAAACCAAAGCATAAAAACGCGAGGATAATGGCCTCCCCCTTTTTTTTTTCTACCTGTGCCGCTGAAAGGGTAATGGCTTTTTTTCGGGCGGCTGTCGCCCAGGTGGGTGCCCGCGACGCATTACGTGCAGGTGGTCACTTAACTTTCTTACGGAAATATTTACGACAGCAGTTTCCGCTACAGTGACAGTCTCATATAAAAATATTTCACAGGTCAAGAATTAGCGTTGCAAATCTGTAGAAAGAAAATCCTATAAATATAAGTGTCCAAATAAAATATTCGTCAGCATTGTGATACAGTCACGCATTTACGCACATTTCATAACTCTTAAAGTACGTTTCTTGGTTTCCAACATACTTCTTATTCCTCATATATGGTAGCATCATCTTATTGATCATAAACATACCTCAACAGCATAATACACATCGTCGTCGTAATAATAACATCATAACACCTCAGTCAAATCTCAAAAACGTCGTAGCTTTCTGCAATAATTTCAAAACCTAAAAAAATTCTCTGCTCATTTCAATAGTGTCATCTACCTCAAACATACTTTAAAATCATGCTCCCTTACCAAATATATCATTCAAAGCCCTCATAGTATCACAATGGTTCCGAAAAAATATGAACAGATCACACAGTACAGACAAAATACAATTTCGTAAGTGTGAAGTAATCCAACTCTGTAATTGCGTAAACATATGTCACTGATGTAATAAAAAAAGTTTATCTCTCAGTTGCATGATCAGATAGCTGTGTAATTTGTGTGTTAGAGAAATATGGTACCGATGTGTAAAGTTGTATAAGCAAATACCATATTAGCTAGGGTTCCTTGTGGTTGCCACACACATGGTACACAAAGTAAGTGTGTACCCCCTGAGGATTAATGTAATTATACCCTCAGGTGTTACAGATTACAGCAATGGAATGAAATGTATCACGGAAAACTTTGTATCATTGTACTTCAAATATCTTTAAAAATAAATGTTTTAAGTACAAAATTAATCACTCAAATGTGTGTCCTGTAGCGCTAAATGTGCGTCTTGCTATAAGATAATTCTGTGGAAGTATCGTAGTTATCGTCCTCCGAAAGCTAAATTCTGCAGAAGTCAATGTACTTACCTCATGATAAACAAAAGTGAAATGCTTTGCGTATAGATATCGTAGTTATTATGCTTATTGGCGTGATGAAGAAAGTACTGTACAGTAACGTATTGTTGTGCCACGAAAAAGGCTGTCTCATTGTTGCTATACCACAAAAGTTACTACTAAAACATGTTTTTCTTTCCAGAAGAATTCAGAAAACTGTGCAGATATAAAACAGATACATCGCAAAAGCAACACTGTAAATTGTCACATATTAGTAGCGTCGTGATAAAACCGTGTAGCTGTCACATAAACTAACCACTGTGGCGTCGGGTATCTCACAGAAAGTACTTTAAATCCAGAATATATTTTCAAGTCAACCAAAATGTTGCATTAAAATCTCATTAGCAGTACTGGGAAATGTTCTAAGTATGTAAGCCTTATAGTCGTTCCATAATCGTGCAACTAACAAGCAAGAATGTACACACACAATAACACTGTGTCATCTGTTTACAATAACAATGCATTCGTAATTTCTGTTTAAATAAGTTCTCTTGGTTCTTCATTGGATATTTAACTTCAAACATTGTTGTATGTTAACAGATTGTAAGTCTGACAAAGCATACTAGAAATGTGAAGTGAAAAGTTTTATACCAAAGACTAAGTTAAAAAGCAGATTATCTCTCAATAAACGGTTTTACATGTGAAATGTGGTGTAAACCTTTACTCTTCCTAGTGCACAGAGTTTCAACTTCAAAGCAATTGTCATGTTGTATACATCGGTAAAGAATGCTAAAATTTTTCTCAAGGCTAGCGTCTTATGTTATTTTTCTCGGAGCCAGCGGGCGCACGCGGCTGCCTGCTGTGCGAGTCATTGTCTGTCTCTTTGTTGGCGCGCGCCGTTATCGGAATTAGGAGACCTAACTTCTACAAATTCACCGTGACGAGAGGGCCCTGCCCTGTTTGAAGCTCGCCAGTTCTGATGGAATTCAGGTCTGTCGTTTTGTCGGTAGTTTACACAGTTTCTTTCGTGTCGGTCATGTGGTGGAGAATTTCTCCCTGAATCGTAACTGCGCGCTGAACTGTTGCGTCTGAAATTATTCTGTCTCCCTTGATAATAATAGTTCTGATTACCGTATTGTCTGTTTCTATGGTTGTCTCTGTGATAGTCACTACCGCGGAGAAGTGATCTTTCCCTGTAATTATTACTACTTTGCCAACAGTTGTCATATGGGTGGTGTCTGTTTTGGTCACGATTTGCGTTGTAAGAATAGCCTTGTCGTGTCCAGTTATTGTTTCTTTCATCGCGGAATTGCGACTGATGTGATCTGTAATTGTTGTGCTCCTGCGTTCCGCGATTGTCACTGTCACTTTCCAGTTCTTGTAACAGTCCCTGAAAAGCTTCAATGTCGTCTTTGCAACGTCCTGCCAAAATAATATGTCGTAAATGTTCAGGTAATTTGATTAAGCAAATGCGGATGAGTTCTGAGGGGCTGTATGGGTTTGACAGGTACTGATTCTTGTGCAACATGTCTTCAAAATATTTCACAAGACTGGAGAATTCAGATTGTTCGAAATGTTTCATCATTATGATGCTATGTTTTACTTGGTCTTGTGTGGCTTGAGACCAATATGCTGAGAGGAAGGCATGGTAAAACTCTCCTTCACTGTGGCAATCGTGAATTACCGATCGCATTCTTACAGCTGGTTCATTCTCCAAGTAGCCACACATAAATTCTAATCTGTGCTCCAATGACCAGTTGGGAGGAAAACAATGAGAGAATTGATGGAGCCACGATTGTGGATGAATGTCGTTGGCAGAATTCTTAAATGTTTTGAATTTACGTGTAGTAATGAACAGCTTATAGTCAAAATCATCATGTCGGCGAGTCGCATGTCGGTCATTGTTACGTCGTTTCGACGGTTCCATCTCAAAATTCGGCGTACCTTGCCAACTTCTTTCACAATTTCCGAAGTGCCCTGTGTTGTTTTTTTGTGTCTGTTCCGTATTTCTATGTCCCTCTTCCCGTACTGGAGCGCGAGTGTCCTCTGAAATATGTAATTCTTGTATTACCTGTGTCAGCTGATCTTGTACTTCCCGTATTTATCTTTGGTGTTGTGTATTAATTTGATTCTGATTTTGTTTGAATTTTCTTATTTGTTCATACTCTTCTGTGTCAGTGAAGGCTACGGGTCTTGTGTCAATCAGATTATCATCTACCTTTGTAGATAAGTTAGTGACCTGATCCGAAAGTTCGGCTACTTTCTCCGATAGTGTACTTATTTCTTCAGTGTGTTTTTCTGAACCAAGTTTCAGAGTATCTACTGTGTCCTTAAAGTTTTCCTGAGTTTTTGCAAGTTGCGTAACCGAATCGGTAGATGCAACTGAGTCAAATTGCAAGGTCTCATGATTTTCATGAACAATAATTTGCAGTTCCTTTATGGCTGCTTCGTGATTCTGTAATGCATTTTCATGCCGCGAAAAAATAGGTTGAAAATGCTCACAAATTTGAGTTTTTACGTCATTACAGACTTTTTGACATTTCGATTCAATGTTATGTAACTCAGTAGTTAAATCTTCACGCGTTTGTTCAAGAGTTTGTTCCAATGAGTCTAACTTTTGAAGCTGTTGTTGTGTTTGTCTCTGATTTTGTTCCAGTGTGTCTAACTTTTCAAGCTTTTGTCCCATTTGTTGCATTAATTGTAATAACAATGCACTGGTGTCTGAAACATGTTCCTCAGTGCTTTTCGGCAGTGAAGTTGCACCGGCAACATTCACATTTTGACAAGCGGGAAATGTGTCTTGACTCATTTGAGAAAACGGTGAGAACCCCAAAGTCTGCAGTATTTGCAATATTGTGTTCTGTCATTCCCGATTCCTGAGGCGAGCTGTTTCCGACCAATCGATCGATAACGCTTCCCTGTTCACTACCTGTTTCACTGTCTACACCATTGTCTGCCGCCCGCTCCATTTCCCTATGCGCAATTACCAAATTACTACTTTGAACATTAGTTAATTCATTACTCTGCGGCGCTAACACACTGCTTTCGTCTTCACTGTCATTTTTCAGTTTACTTTGGAGCCTAGTATTACGTTTTTCACACGCCATAATTGTCACAATATTTCACACGATAACACAGAAAAGCGCAATTTGAAGAGCAAAATAAAATAACATAGCAATGGAAATAATGTCTACTTAATTGCCAGCGCAGCTGCGAAATACTTGGTGCAAATCTACATGCATGCCACAACTGTTTTACTGTACAACAATGAAAGACTGCAACTACAAAGGAGATTTTCTCTACAATTACGCGCTAGCAATAAACAATAGCTACACTAATTACACAAACTACAAGAAAAAAATCAGAAGCTTCCAGTGAGGTATCCTCGGCTAAGGGTCGACATATGAAACGTCCCCTTAGAACAAATTATACACGACTGTGCTTAAACTGACACACAATATTTTGTTAGCGCAACGCAATCTGACTTTCAAAATTCCCTACAAAAGAATGGCCCTGACTAACATTAAACTATACCTTTCACAAATCACTTACCTCACAAAAATCTTCGTTGCTCAAGCTACTGCAATACAGCGAGCGCCACTACTGCCAGCTAAATAAAAGATTCAAACTATGGAAGGCACTAACTACTGATAGGGATAGTTAGCAAATGAAAGATATTAATAGAGAACAAACAATGTATTTACCTTAATATCATCAAAAGTCATAATATATATAGCAGTTCATCACAAATTACAAAACTCTGCCATCTCTCTCCCCACATCCACCACTGCTGGCGGCTCACCTCCAACTGCGCAACGCTACGCGCTTTTCACATCCAGCTGCCGCTGCCCAACACTACAATGGCGAGTATTACAACAATGCAAAGCAGCCACAGACTGCACACAGCACAGCCAGTGATTTTCATATTGAGTGCTATGTAACGTTGCCAATAAGAAAACATAATCAGCCTACTTACATAGAGAAAACATAAACAGCCTACTTACATATTTTCACACGTCAAACCACGTGATGGAAAATAATTCCGAGGTACTCATCTGCAGAAGCGCTATAAAGGCCGGTGCTCGGCCGCACATCAGAAACCTTCTCCAATCCCATCTTGACCAGTTCACCACTTGGTGCAACCAGTGGTTGCTTAAGATCAATCCGTCCAAAACCTAGGTGATCATTGTAGGCAAAACCACCCCTTCCTTCCGCCTCCTCGATTTCTATATCACCATCTATGGCCGTCCTATCGCCCTCACCCCCACCCTTAAGTACCTTGGCGTCACCGTCGACCGTCGCCTCTCCTGGACCCCCCACCACCGGGCAATCAAGCTCCTTTCTGGCCGTACATGGGGTCCCTACCCCTCCACCATCCTCCATACCTACAAATCCCTCATTCGCCCTATCCTTTGCTATGCCCACCCTGCCTGGATCTCCGCTCCCCCTACCTTTTACAAATCCCTTCAGATCCTAGAACGCCATGCTCTTCGCCTCGCCTATCGCATCCGTCTCCCCTCCCCCATGCGGATCCTATACGACCTAATTCCCTTCCCCCACCTTCTCCTTTTCGTCGAACGGATACGGCTCCTATACACCTCCCGTAAACTCGATCCTCCTCACCCGCTGGTGTCTCCCATCCTCTCCCGCCCCCGCCCGCTGCCGCACCTGTGTTTCCACGTCCCACCTGCTCTCCATCTCTCCACTCTCCACACCCTCTCCCAAGGTGGCTTCCGCCAGCTCCCCCTCCCTGATGATGTACTCCTCCCCTTCATCTACCCCTCCTACCAATTTTGATCCTCCCTCCCTCTTCCTGTGTTTCTTCCTTTGGGCACCCTCTCTCCCTTCTCTCCCCCTTCCTTCCCTCCTCCCTTTCTCCCCACTCCTCCCCCGGGCTTCCCCTACCCCCATCCCTCCACTCCTCCTCTCATCTCCTCTGCCATTGGCATCTTTGCTCTTCCCTCTCCCTCCCCCTCACCCTTCTTCGCCTCTTAGCAGGTCCCTGGACTTGCACACGTTACATGGACATTCGTGCGCCAGAGATCATCTCCATCCGTTTCTTGTGTGTGCCGTCGTGTTTTGTGTTTAGTGTTCACCATCACTCTCCATCGTTCACATGTGCCATCTATATCATCAGTGTTTGTGCATCGTGTCAACAGTTTGTAGCGTGGATTATCGTCGAGTGTGAATGGCTCCATGTTTTTGTATTTCTGTGTCTACTGTTTTTTGCCCATCAATATGTCTATTATGGATCTTCTTTATGTTTTTCTCATTGTCGCTCTAAGACTGAAGAGCAGTGTAGTATGCTGCTGCCAGCCTACCTGATGTACAGGTATGAAAATAACAATAAAGGAAAAAACGCGCATGGGCAGTTCATCGACCGCCAGCAGACTTGGATAGCTGCCGTCCCGGCAGCCCGGCTTGGATCTTCTCGCTGATCTTTGGATTGGGCTTGGTATATCGGAGAAGTCTCTGGCGGAGACTAGTTGTTTTCTATCTTATTCTTGTATGTAGTTGTGATTCGTAGACTGATCACTGTTTTGTGTGGGTGTTATAGTTGGAGAATTTGTTTTGGTTAATGGAACAGTCCAATAAATTGTGTTCGGACTTTGATCGTTAGTTTTTTCTGATTACACAGACATATCAGTACCCAAACCGACAACGAGTATCCCGAACACGGGGACCTCCTCTCTGAATGCATCTGTTCTCCGAAAAGAAGCACTGCGTCCTTGTGGCGAGGTTGCGTGACTAGGGGGGCCATCCTCACCACCCACTTTTCACTCAAGTGACAACGAGAGGTCCACAGCTGTGCAATCGGCTTTTTCAGACTACGTATACCGTGATGTAGAGGTTAATATCTCAGGTATCAAACATTGTAGCCATTCACTCTGGTGGGACCTTCTTTTGGGAGTATCTGACGAAGAAAATCCGCAATTTCGTATGACAATCCATAGAATTACAGGCTGGCGCACGAAATGTGTTACCATTTTGTTTTTGAATGTAAACTTTATTGTCGATACAGTCTGAAAGGAACATATACTACAATGAAGAGGCGTCCATGGAGATTTGTTCTAACTCAGCACATGCTCAATATGTCCACCATTTCGTTTCCTAACTTCCTTCAAACGAACATTGAAGTTAGTGATTACCCTACGGCACATGTCTTCCGTAATTTCGCTCAAGCTTGAAGAATAAGTCTTCTGAGCTCCATTAAATCACGTGGACGTTTCGGGAAATTTTTCTCCTTTAGGTACCCCCAAAGAAAAAAGTCACATGGATTGAGGTCTGGACTGTTGGGGGGCCAATTTTGTTCGTCATTGAAGCGACCTGGAAACTTCAGTGAAATGATCCGCATGTCGAAATGCTCGTGTAAAAACTCCAACACATTGTTTGCAGTATGTGGCCTTGTTCCATCTTGCATCAACCACTGCGTGCTGAAGGGCAAGGCAGTAGCGAGAAGTTGTAGAATTTAATGGAGCTCAGAAGATTTATTCTTCAAGCTTGCAGTGAAATTACGGAAGACATGTGCCGTAGGGTAATCACTAACTTCAGTGTTCGTTTGAAGGAAGTTAGGAAACTAAATGGTGGACATATTGAGCATGTGCTGAGTTAGAACAAACCTCCATGTACGGCTCTTCATTGTCGTATATGTTGCTTTCAGATTGTATTGACAATAAAGTTTACATTCAAAAACAAAATGGTAACACATTTGGTGCGCCACAGTGTAGAAAAGGTGTTTTGCAATGGTCGAATGGTATAGTGGCTAGGCTAATAGCTTCACATGTAGAAGATTGTGCGTACAAGTCTTGTCAAATATAATACTTTTTAAAATCTTTAATGAAATGACTTTGATAATTATTTTAATTCAGTTAATTCGTTTAAATATAATTTTCTACATCCATTCCTTTGTCACATCATTTTAATTACCATAGGAAGGTATTCATTTGTTTCACTTTTTCTTTATATCATTCATTTTTCAGTAGGCATTTTTGTGAATATAAATTTAAATATATTTATCTATTATAGTATTCAATTATTTGAAAATTCCAATCTATCAGTTAAACAACAACAGACGAAATAATCTATTTATATATGTGCAGTGGCATGGAAAATTCATTTGTGTTACCAGGAGTGCAATCTTTTTGTGCACATAATCGTCATACAAACACTATGGACAAAATTATGCAGATGAAAATTTAAATGAAGGAATGGTTTACTTGAAACAGAATTCGAGCAAAATGAGAAATAGATACAATGAGCACAAAAATGTGGACGAAAAACAGGCTAATGAAACCAAAGAAATTAATTCGAAATTAATACGTGAAATTAATTAAAAACCCATGAACAATGATAGCAAGTGCAGAAAGAATTATAGGAAGAAAAATGAGAGCAAATGAAGAAGGTAATACTATGATTAAAACTATGAGACAAGGGAATGGAATTAGAAAATTACCTTTAAACCAGTTAACTGAATAAAAATAATGATCAAAGTCATTTCAATAAAGATTAAAAATAAAAAAAAATTGGGGCACCTGATGAAACTCAAACCCACAATCTCTGGCCTATGACGCTGGTATCATCTGAATTACACCACGCAACCATACCACACAACACAACGTTTTTAACGGTACTGAACATCATTCGAAACTTCGAATTTTTTTTTCTTTTTCATCAACGTCTCACAAAGGAGGGTCCAGAAGATTGAATCTGCAGTGTGTGATACCTGGAATCTTAACCTATATCACCGTGTATAGATAGTTTAAAGAAGTCAAGCGCACTGCTGGGGATCTCTCCTTCTAAGCTTCATTCGACCGGCACTTGTCTTACGCACTGTCACGTGGGCGAGCACTATAGTGGTGTGTGCGTGAGAAGGCGGGCAGCATGGCGGTGCGCAGCGCCGACCAACGGTGTAGTCGATGGCGTCATTGTGCTACGTCGTCCCCTAGCTTGTGTACAGAGTAATAAGTGTTGGTCTTCATGTTAGTTTAGGTGTGGTGAGGTTCAAGGGCGTACCCAGGATCTGAACTAGGGGGGCTGTGGGGGGGGGGGGGTCAGGTCATACTAGTCTCAGGAAACAAGGACTCGAGACAACATACAGCACTTCTTATTAAATGAAACAGTAAACCAGTGAAAAACAGCTACCCCCCCCCCCCCCCCCCTTGCCCCTCGCTGGTTACTTAGCTTATCTTTGCCTATGAGTCCTTGCTAGTCAACAATAACAAAAATTAAAATGGTTCAAATGGCTCTGAGCACTATGGGACTTAACATCTGAGATCATCAGTCCCCTAGAACTTAGAACTACTCAAACCTAACTAACCTAAGGACATCACACACGTCCATGCCCGAGGCAGGATTCGAACCTGCGACCGTAGTGGTCGCGCGGTTCCAGACTGAAGCGCCTAGAACCGCTCGGCCACAGTGGCCGACTCAACAATAACATCTCCCTACAACATGATCATCAGATAAATCGAATTATAAAGTCTTAATTCTTTCTGAAAAATCCTAACCTCTCTGAACTAAACGAAATTTCTTTCTTTTAAAAGTAATTATCTTTCATAAAGCGGAAACTAGTAAACTAGCTTTCTCTTTGCTTAAATCGCTAAAATCTTTCTTCTCTAAGCAAATTGATAAATTTAAATTATTATTTGAATTTCTTTGAGGGTTAAGATCTCTAAACTTCACTTCGATACAACGGCAACCTTTTTATTTGTGTATCCATGGCTTCTCTTTACTATTTTGCTATATAGGCAAATTAATCATCTGTTTTAATATTGAACTTCATCTTCAAATATGTTTCGAGTAATAATTTGGGGATAAACGATACTCTGGGACACGTTTTTATAGTTTAAAATAGAAAAATCTCTTTCATTATTGCCTTTTTTAACGGTACTGTACGTCATATCTCGTGTGCTGGTACAAGTCTAGATATTTTGTTAGTTGTGTGGTTAATTACAAAAAACCGGAGTGTCACCGCCACTTTTTAACTATGTGAACTTTAAATGGGACACAAATCTTAACTACTTCAGGCGTTGACTTTCCGCGACCCATTAATATTTAATATTTAAACACTTAATCACACAACACTCTCGAGGACACACTAATTGTCTCAAATTAGCGTGTCCTCGACAAAATAGTTCTTGCTTTGTCGTTTAGGGACGCTGACAGAAGCTACTATACCGAGATCGCGCATGCAGATCTCCGATTACTTTCGATTGCGTCTCAATATTACACTAACAACGTAGGACGTCCGTTCTACTCACAACAAAAATTATGCTTTCAGCTTATCTCTAAAGCGATTTCCAGTGTTTATTACAATAAACGATGGTCACGGTGGAGTCACAAAATATGCCGTAACACAAAATCGCAAAGGCACTATTCCTAAGTGCTTGCTCTCTATTCCATAACCACAATACACCAAAGCAACGCCACTATATCCTTAATGCATGGTATAATCCACCTCACAAAATCAAATAATGACTTCTCGTGATTACATCTCTCCTCTTCCACAAACCAACGCAGAATCTCCAACTAAATGAGATACGGCACATCTACAAACTCTTGGCCATCAAGCAAACCAGCGTTCAGCCACTGCTTCCGCGCAAAACTAGCAAGTAGGAGAAACCAGTCTCAGGACTTCAGTTACTCGTAGTCTCGACTGCTAATAGCCAAAAAAGTCTAAGTTTCGTCACAAATTTATCTTTCGCTCTTCCCTCCACACGGTGAGCCTCAACTCCACCCAAATCGGCGAAACAGTTATTTTCTCCAAAGTATCTACCTAAACGACTTAAGAGTTGCTTTGAACTCTCCAGAGTCTAAACCCTGTAGCAGACAGATAATGCGATACTGTCATTTCAACTTGTTCATCGAGTCTTTACAAACTCATAAACAAACTCTCGATTCTTCCAAAAAACAATCAGCTCCGATAGTATGATGAGGCGGTAACACTTGGTAGCGCGCTTAATTTAATAATTTTGAAAATCAGATACGCCCGCGATTTGAAGATGATACTCGCTGGAAATGTTAGTCACACCAAATAAAAGGGATTTACATTAGCGACAGAGGCAGGAATTGTTTATTTTCTAGTGCCATATTTCATGACTGTGGTTAGTTTTACAACCTAGAAAAAAAACCTGTTTCGCTTTAAACAGATATGCAGGAGGCAGAGGGCTTCTCTGTTGAGCTGACCTGGACAAAATTATTATTCCTTTTATGTTTTGACTGTGACAGCGCAAAGTTTAAGACTGCACGCTTTTGAAAAAGGCTGTGAACAATACTCGCTTAATTTTTACGTACCGCGCCAGCGGCCATTTTGACACTGTCCAAGTCAGCCAGAAATGAATCCGTTTTCACTTACCTCCTTTTACAGCTTTGAAGAACAGCTAAACTCGTTCTATTCTCCATCGTAAAAGGTGCCAAAGGACTGTAATAACAATTACGTACACCAACGTCATCACTTCAATAGTTATTATTAAGTAACGAACGGACGTTTTCCCATCTGCCCAAGCTTCATCCAACGCTAAAAAAAGTAAAGATACGAGAATGTCACAAAACAAGATCAACGTCAACATATGTACTGTTTTTGTACAGAGATAATAGTACTCCCTCTGGCACCGAAATTATTTATTGTAACTGTTCAAGCCCGAAGCGTGTGACGAGTCGGAGAATAGATTGCACACACGCCACAAAACATTATCCGTCTGAAACTTTCTGGTAGATTAAAACTGTCTGCCGGATCGAGAATCGAACTGTGGACCTTCGCCTTTTGCTGGCAAGTGCTTTACCAAATGAGCTACTCAAATACGACCCAGAACCCGTCCTCACAGCTTCACTTCCGCCAGTACCTCGTCTTCTACCTTCCAAACTTCACAGAAGGTCTCCTGCAAACCTTGCAGAACTAACAATCCTGGAAGAAAGGATATTGCGGAGACATGGCTTAGCTACGGCCTGGGGAATGTTTCTACAATGAAATTTTCACTTTTTTTTTACCCGCTTGTCTGCACAGAAGCGTCTTATATCTGCCTTCTAATGTGCACATCTTCATACCGTAGTGCAACCACTTGGACATTTGGTCTACGGTGCAGTTAACCACACACGATGTGATGTTAGGTGCTCTGTCGCGGTACGATAAGATTTTTATTACTACATTCCGTCGAAAAATCGGCCCCGTTTCGATGTCGCAGTCTGCGATTGCTGGTATTCTTGATTTTAAAATGCAGTTGTCAGTACTTAAGCACCGATTTGTGAGTGTGTATCATTTACATAGTTTTACTTTCAGTTAATGTAAAATCAGCGTAGGTAATGTAAAGACGTTCATTCCATCATACATGTCGTAAAAACGACAGGGTTTTCACTACATCCGTGCAAATGATACTCGCGGTTCGAACGAGCTCGAAATTTCCCGAAACGCCACACAGCTCGATACAGTATCGAGTGCTGCTCGAACAGTGACGTGGTATTTGACACTCGCGGCCAGAGCGGTATCGATTATGAGACACCTAACAAGGGAACCTCCCCATCGCACCCCCCCCCAGATTTAGTTATAAATTGGCACAGTGGATAGGCCTTGAAAAACTGAACACAGATCAATCGAGAAAACAGGAAGAAGTTGTGTGGAAGTATGAAAAAATAAGCAAAATATACAAACTGAGTAGTCCATGCGCAAGATAGGCAACATCAAGGATAATGTAAGCATAGGTGCGTCGTGCTCTCGTGGTTAGCGTGAGCAGCTGCGGAACGAGACGTCTTTGGTCCAAGTCTTCCCTCGAGTGATAAGTTTATTTTCGTAAAGTTTTGATCTGTCTGTTCGTTCATTGACGTCTCTGTTCACTGTAATAAGTTTAGTGTCTGTGTTTTGCGACCCCACCGCAAAACCGTGCGATTAGTGGACGAAAGGACGTGCCTCTTCAATGGGAACCGAAAACATTTGACCGCAAGGTCACAGGTCAACCGATTCCTCCACAGGAAAACACGTCTGATATATTCTATACGACACTGGTGACGGCATGTGCGTCACATGACAGGGATATGTTGTCGACCCACCTAACTTGTACACTTGGCGAATGGGTAAAAAGATTCTTCTACCTTTCCCGATTTAGGTTTTCTTGTGGATGTGATAATCACTCCCAAAAAAGTGATGAAAACATAAGAGTTTGTCACATAAACTGAAAACATAAAATTAAAATTTCCACTCAAGGGAAGACTTGAACCAAGTACCTCTCGTCTCGCATCTGCTCACGCTAACCACACGACCACAGCGCTGCTGAGGTCAACTTGTCCTAGATGTTGCTTGTATTGCGCATGGACTACTCAGTTTGTATATTTTGCTTATTTTTTCATAGTTCCACACAACTTCTTCCTGTTTTCTCGATTCATCTGTGTTCAGTTTTTCAAGGTCTATCCACTGTGCCAACTTAGAATTAAATCTGAGGGGGGTGCGATGGGGATGTTCCCTTGTAAGAAACTGCCACAAGAACAAGCTATAGCTCTGCTTCAGATTTGACAGTTTTGTTAACCACACACGCGGCAAGATGGCGGCCGAGTAGGTTGCAGTGTGATGTGGCTCCACATTCAGATGCAGATTTTCGCGGTAAAAATTTGATTGTGGACACTGATTTTTACTTATCGTGTACCGGGAGTGTTATCTTACACAGTCCGTTCTCGTTTACTCATTAAATACTGTAAATAAAACAGAGAGAGTGATTAAAGTGCCTCTAGTGCGTTCGTCGTGTGCAACGCATCAGCGGAGAGGCCGTCGCTCTCCCGCTGGCCGAGCGCGTATCGGTTTCGCCAGTCAGCCGCGTCGGTTCTCGCGTGTCAGCACTCCGCGCCGCGCCGCGCCGCGCGCTGCCACACAGTCGCCAGCCGCAGCGGAATCCGACGCGTCGGCAGCGGCCGCCGGCTGCCCCGCGCCCCGCCGTCGGCGTCGACGTCAGCAGCAGCGGCCACCAGCTGTGCTCCCTGCTGTTGGTAAACAACCGCCTGCCTACCTTCGGCCCTGGATTCCAGCCGACGAAGCAGCGACACCACCACACCAGAGGCCGACGTCAGAAGAAGGAAAGCATGGGGGTAAGAAGCTAGCTCGAGCAATCAACGTCACACCAGGTATGGAACACACGGAGGAAGAACTTGTGCCCATGTCCCCCAGTCAAAAGATAGCAGCCATAGACAAAATATTGAGTGAAATAGGAGCAGAGTTAAAAGCTAAGCATGTTTCATCTGCCCTGTTAACCGTCATTACAGACAAAGTGTTTCCCTTGGCTTTCGAAATAACTAGCCTCGAAGCTAAACTGTCCTGCCTAAACGATGAAAATAGGCGACTAAGACTAGAACAACAGAGAGCCTCGAATCCAGTCAAAGACTTACAAATACAAACTTTGCAAGAGAAGGCTGAGAAATTAGAGAACGAAAATAGGGAATCGAGTGTAGCGAACCAAGACTTGCAGCAACAAATAAGAGAACTAACTAATAAAGTCACACAACAAGCACAGACACAAGCACAGACACTGACATATGCTGCCGCCTTAACTATAGATCCCAAAACCAAAGAGGCTCGAAGAATAGAACAGGCTAAAACAAAACAGGCCACAACCCTCTACATCAAATCGACAGAAAATCAAGACGCCAAAGCTGTTCGACAGACCATCACCAAGAATATAAATCCCAGGAAAAACAATATACATATAAAATCAATCAGAACCACACAGACTGCAGTTATAGTAGAAACGGAAACACAAGAGGACTTTCGAAAAATAATAGAAAAGACTAAAGACCTGCACACCATTGTCTGTGAAGGACCGCGAAAACGCAAGCCACTCGTGGCAGTATATCACGTGCCAGATACACTTACCGACGAAGAGTTTTTAGAAAGCCTTTACGAGCAGAATCTAAGCGGTGACACCACGAAAGAAGACTTCGACAGAGAGGTCAAAATAAGATTCGAAACAGGGCCTAAGGGAAGGGGTTTCAGTCACCAGATACTGGAGGTCAGCCCACACCTGTACAGAGTCCTTACAAGAAGACAGAGAGTCTACATAGACTTCGAATCACTTTCTGTGAAAGACTATACAGTAGTAAAGAAGTGTTTTAAGTGTTGCGACCTAGGACATACGACTAAAACCTGCAGAAAAGCCAACGTCGCGTGTGCCAAGTGCGGCAACCAAGGACACAAGCGCAGTGAGTGCAGGTCCGCGGTTTGCGTCTGTATCCCCTGCAAATACAGAGGCCGCGTCTGCAATAAAACAAAAGGAGGTGATTGTCAGACCTATAAACAGCTGCATGACCGGCTCCTGGACAGTATAGACTATGGCAGCTAAAATCAGCACACACGCAAGAAACACGAACGCCCAAAGCCAATCACCCAAAACACATGAATACAAATCACCGTCAACATTACAGAGAAGCTACCAAAGAGCAATTTCCTGGAGAAGACAAATGAATCTTCTGCCGGAGAATCACGTCGATAGTGAACCCATCCCGCCCCTAACACACTCAACGACGTTACAGGATAGCTGCATTAATACGATAGAATATATAGATGACATGACAACCTGTGGCTCCATCCACTACGAGGTGGCAAAGCAAATTAAAAGACAATTACACCACTGGATAAACTTCCAAATAACATTAATGCAGAGGATAGATGAGTTGGAAGATGAGCTTACATATATTGTGCACAAGAAAATGTACAAACAAAACCGACATACTCCCTCACAATTTCTCCCAGCCGAAGTACATCACACCACACATACACAGGATGAACACGAACCAGAATCATCATCACATGGAAAACCCTACGACACACGTAAATGTGAACAGTACATCAAACCAGTCAAATTTGTCTCGGGAGGCACTCTTCACCCCGGGATAAAGGAACAAGGAACAGACAGGCACGCAGTCCCTGAATCAAAACACATCGAAACACTCAGGCTACAGACCAATAGAAAACTCAAAACTACCGGACCCAGACTTATAAAAGTAGACCAATTAGATGAGGACAAATCTGAGGGAGAGACATGTGACATTTGCAACGATGTCAACGTGCGTCTAGCAACAACCTCCACTCCAAACACAAACAAAGACAACATAACACGTACAGTCAGTCCCATACAAATCACCACCGTCGCTGACACCACGCCAGCAAGCACCACCAACATCAGTGAAAAACGTGTGAAGGCAAACAGCATTGAAGAGGCGTGTGACAAAACGAAAAGTAACCGTGTGACACCCCAAAGAGGTCTTAAAATGTCCCCCAATCAGCGGCCAACACCACAATCCGTCTAGTAACACCTCAGAGACCGCAACAGAAACCAGCACCAACAGCAAGCCAGCTGCACCTAATTATGATAATTTAGAAGTTAACTTACTTTTATGTAGGCTAGAGAAAAAAGAGATACTGCAGACAGCGTAACGGATGCTACTTAGATTGTGCCATCCAAAGGGAGATTCTCTCTGTTTTCAGTAACTGAGCAGACAGACAGAATCATCCTAAAGACAGAAAATATTCCTATATCAGCAGAGCCGCTGCTCGAACTCATGCTCCAGATCTGCCTGCGCAGGTCAGAATCTTTCGACTTGGACAAAATATATATATAGATCATGTAAGAGCACACGGACGAACATATTTTGATTACTCACAGACTGTCAGTAAATGTTTTGTACACGTAAAACACCCAGAACACATAGACAAAAAATGAATATCTTATAACATAATACAAAAAACAGTACGACAGTCAGCGCGGAAATCCCTAAAATAGCACAAGACCTGCAGGCAGACATCATGTGCTTACAAGAACTTTATAATAGAAACGGGCAACTGATATGTCTACCAAAACATGCTACCACAATAACAGGCAGCAATGACTGTAAGGCTGCAATAGTAATTCTAAATGGAACTTATAACATAATTAACGTAACACAGTTATGCAATCAACACTTGGTTACCATAGAAATGACTAAAGGGAACGTCACATGGGTTATTGCATCCATGTACGCCCAATATAGCCATCAAATACAGCCGTATGCAGACTACATCAGAGACCTAGCAATGTATGCCAGAGGCAAAAAATTAGTGATAAGTGCTGACATTAATTCCAGATCGACCCTCTGGAACTCAGACAGAACAGATGACAGAGGACGCATAATCACCGATCTAATACAAGAAACACAATTACATGTAATGAATACGGAAGGACCTATACCAACATATGCGGGGTTCGATGGTACGAGCAGTAATATCGACTTCACGCTAGCAAATAATGCAGCAATGGCATACGTAACAAACTGGACTGTACACGACAACATAACCAGTAGTGATCATAATGTCATGACATACACAATGACCAAATCACACACCAGACACTAGCTGTTGCACAAAGCAGACTGGAACAAATTAACGGAAATTATCCAACGACACGATCTAGAAAACATCAATGGAAGTATCGATTATAGAGCACACAAGTTAACACAGGTGATACAACATGCACAAAACACTTCAGTACCGACAACAAAGAACACAAATTGCTCACCAGTACCATGGACCAACGAACTTACGAGACTCAAACAAGACGCAAGACGCAAACGAAAATTATATCAGAGGGCGATAGCAGATAGGGACAGACGAATAAGACTTGAAGCATATAGGCATGCACAAGACTTGTATAGACAGACCCTATACAACACGCGTAACAACACAAACAGAGCAAAATATATGGGGGAACCCATACAAAATACTGACAGAGAAGATAAAAACCCCACTAGTTCTGGGAACGCTAAGGCAGGATGACGGCACGATGATGAGGGGATGAAGGAATACAGCGGAGTTTCTGCTATATAAACTGCTCCCTGACGACGTTATCGATACAGACACACAATATCATGCAATACTAAGAGAAAACCTACACACATCATACAACACTGCAACTGTCACCTGTCCTTTTGCGCAAGAAGAGGTTGCGCTAGCAATCTCAGATCTCAAAAACAAAAAAGCTCTGGACCAGATGGTATCCACTCGGAAACACTGAAAAAACTAGCACCGCAGGTCACCCCGTTCCTAACAACGTTACTGAACGATGCCTTACGGCTGGGCAGGGTACCTACAGTATGGAAAACCTCCAAAGCAGTCATTATTAAGGAATCAGCTGACAGGGATCCTTCAGATCCAAAGACGTACAGGCCAATATGCCTAATAAACACCCTAGCAAAGATTCAGGAGAAGCTACTGTGTAAGTGCCTGCAAACACACAGAGCTCTCAGGGGTATGAGCCAACACCAGTTCGGCTTCAGATCTGGCAGATCAATAGATGATGCCATCAATCAGGCCTCGCAGATAGTTAACAACACAAAACAGAAATACGCCATGGCAATAATGATTGACATTGCCGGAGCATTTGATAATCTTTGGTGGCCAGCACTGTTTCAGAGGCTAAGACATCTGGAGGTACCGCAATCACTGTACAACAGTTTTCTAGACTACTGTAAAGACCGAGTAGTCGAATGGCAGATGGACAGCAGGAAAGTAATTAAAAGAATTACCAAAGGCTGTCCTCAAGGGTCGATCTGCGGCCCCATCTTCTGGGACATAACAATCGAACCCCTCCTACAGCTTCTGGATGGGGATGACAGGTCAAACGGAATTGTCGCCTACGCAGATGACCTATTAGTTGTAGTCACTGCAAACAACAGAGCCCAGTTAGAAGAGAAAACCAGTGGATTACTACAAACAATTACTCAGTGGTGTCACAACAACAAACTCAGGATAGCCGAAAACAAAACAACATACACTTTACTGAAAGGATCACTCCAATGGAATCCTTCGGTTAAAATTGGGGACACAAACATCAAACGAGCACGCATTACGCGCTATCTTGGGGTACACATAGATGAAAAATTGAATTTCCACGAACACATAAGACTAACAACAGACAAAGCAGAAAAAATACTCCACAAACTGGTGAGGCTAAATTCAAAACAGTACAGACTACCTCTACCATTCATACGTACATAGCCCGCATCTCGTGGTCGTGCGGTAGCGTTCTCGCTTCCCACGCCCGGGTTCCCGGGTTCGATTCCCGGCGGGGTCAGGGATTTTCTCTGCCTCGTGATGGCTGGGTGTTGTGTGATGTCCTTAGGTTAGTTAGGTTTAAGTAGTTCTAAGTTCTATGGGACTGATGACCATAGATGTTAAGCCCCATAGTGCTCAGAGCCGTACATACCACTGTGCGCTCTTCGAATCAGTACTCAGCTTTGCAGCTAGCACGTGGGCACATAGACTGAACGTGGTCGCCAACAAAGCATCCGTCAGACGAGGGCAGAGAAGTGTCCTACTTAGGCTATCTGGAGCCTTCGGTACCACCTAAGCGGATGCACTGTGTGTGGTGCTCGGAATATGCCCCATTGATATCACGACCAAATACAGAGCTGCAAGGTACTAGTTAAAGGTGGGGAGACTAGATAAGGTACACACAATAACCGGTGTGGCCATAGAGACGATACGTCACCTTGAAAGTTGGCGTTTGGATACATGGCAAGGTGAGTGGGATGTAAGTGATAAGGGACGTAGACTGCACGACTTCCTCCCTGACATAAGGGAGCGGTTGAGAATGAGACATATCGATCCCAGCCGCGGTATGGTACATTTCTTAACCGGGCACGGACCTTATCCCACGCACTTAAACCGCGTGAGTCTGAGGCAGACACCTACATGCACATGCGTGGAAGAAGGTTCCCCAGCACACACTGTCTTTTTCTGCGGGCAATACGCGAACAATAGACATACACTACACTTAGATTACACAGATACAGACATAGATATATACACAGCAATAAGAGACGAAGAACAATGGGCACAATTAAAGGCACTGACAAACAGTATTTCAAAAACAACACATGAAGAGTATATGCGGACACGACATTACAGACATGCATATATGCAGCGTAACAGAAATCTCCAGAGGATGGACAGCGATACCCACAGTGACAGTGAAAATAGTGACAATGAGGAGGAACAGGAGGAGGAAGCTGAGATGTGACAGTAAATAAGCAAATTGCTAGCAATCTAGCCAAGAAAACACCAAATGCTGAACATGGATGCGCACCTAAAGTAGTTAATACATAGGATTAGTAACAAATTGGATAAGCAACATTATTTCTCTATTAATAACCATTTGTGTGTGTGTGTGTGTGTGTGTGTGTGTGTGTGTGTGACTGGCGGTCAACGGCTTGAAGAAACCATTCCGAGGCATTCACCGTCAGTCACATCGGTGAAGGTACTAACAAATCTCTCATCTATCCTATCTTCTTTCTACACTCCTGGAAATTGAAATAAGAACACCGTGAATTCATTGTCCCAGGAAGGGGAAACTTTATTGACACATTCCTGGGGTCAGATACATCACATGATCACACTGACAGAACCACAGGCACATAGACACAGACAACAGAGCATGCACAATGTCGGCACTAGTACAGTGTATATCCACCTTTCGCAGCAATGCAGGCTGCTATTCTCCCATGGAGACGATCGTAGAGATGCTGGATGTAGTCCTGTGGAACGGCTTGCCATGCCATTTCCACCTGGCGCCTCAGTTGGACCAGCGTTCGTGCTGGACGTGCAGACCGCGTGAGACGACGCTTCATCCAGTCCCAAACATGCTCAATGGGGGACAGATCCGGAGATCTTGCTGGCCAGGGTAGTTGACTTACACCTTCTAGAGCACGTTGGGTGGCACGGGATACATGCGGACGTGCATTGTCCTGTTGGAACAGCAAGTTCCCTTGCCGGTCTAGGAATGGTAGAACGATGGGTTCGATGACGGTTTGAATGTACCGTGCACTATTCAGTGTCCCCTCGACGATCACCAGTGGTGTACGGCCAGTGTAGGAAATCGCTCCCCACACCATGATGCCGGGTGTTGGCCCTGTGTGCCTCGGTCGTATGCAGTCCTGATTGTGGCGCTCACCTGCACGGCGCCAAACACGCATACAACCATCATTGGCACCAAGGCAGAAGCGACTCTCATCGCTGAAGACGACACGTCTCCATTCGTCCCTCCATTCACGCCTGTCGCGACACCACTGGAGGCGGGCTGCACGATGTTGGGGCGTGAGCGGAAGACGGCCTAACGGTGTGCAGGACCGTAGCCCAGCTTCATGGAGACGGTTGCGAATGGTCCTCGCCGATACCCCAGGAGCAACAGTGTCCCTAATTTGCTGGGAAGTGGCGGTGTGGTCCCCTACGGCACTGCGTAGGATCCTACGGTCTTGGCGTGCATCCGTGCGTCGCTGCGGTCCGGTCCCAGGTCGACGGGCACGTGCACCTTCCGCCGACCACTGGCGACAACATCGATGTACCGTGGAGACCTCACGCCCCACGTGTTGAGCAATTTGGCGGTACGTCCACCCGGCCTCCCGCATGCCCACTATACGCCCTCGCTCAAAGTCCGTCAACTGCACATACGGTTCACGTCCACGCTGTCGCGGCATGCTACCAGTGTTAAAGACTGCGATGGAGCTCCGTATGCCACGGCAAACTGGCTGACACTGACGGCGGCGGTGCACAAATGCTGCGCAGCTAGCGCCATTCGACGGCCAACACCGCGGTTCCTGGTGTGTCCGCTGTGCCGTGCGTGTGATCATTGCTTGTACAGCCCTCTCGCAGTGTCCGGAGCAAGTATGGTTGGTCTGACACACCGGTGTCAATGTGTTCTTTTTTCCATTTCCAGGAGCGTATATTCTTCTTAAAAAACAACAAAATGTTTTTTATATTTCAACCTTAAATTATTGTTATTTTGAAAAGTGTCATTCTTTGTAAATTTTGTAGATAAAACAAAAGCAAAGAAAATTGTAAAAAGATGAAAAACGAAAATTGTAAGATGTACGACCTGTTTTAAACATCAGGTAACAGGTCTATAATTTGGCAATAAGTAAATAAATAAATAGATAATAAATAAATAAACACATGTGGAAATAGTAATAAATCCTACCATCCTATAAACTTCTGTTGTATTTGAACTAATTTACAATACGAGTTCTCGTACATTATTTATAGATACTCTATACAAACATTTATGGTGATTTTTTTATGTAAAGCTAACAGTCGAATACGAAAGTACTGTTTCAAAAATATTGCTCTACGCTGTACTCAGTTCTATATTTTATTTGGTTATTAGCTACTCTAATTAATTCCCAAGAGAGTTGCAAATGAACATTTCGATCTCTGTTCACATATTACAAGAACATGGGAAATAAGTTGCCAGTTTTTAATCAGACGGCAAGGTTCAGACAAAACAAAGAAAAAAAATTAAGTGGGAACTGAATAATCAGTAATCAATAGTAACGGGGGAGGGCGTAGTTTATGCCCCCCCCCCTAAAAGAAATTTAAAGTATAAAATTTGTTAATTGTTGTTGTTTTATGTTAACAATAGAGTTTTTAAGGAAGTTCTGATGTGTAGGCCGGTCCAGAATTTGAAAATGTGTCAAATACCACACTCTTAGATATTGCAACGCACATTCAATAACTCGTACTAACATCGGGTGAGTGGTATTCTGTGATAACCACAAAACAATACTAACTACAAATTTAGTTAACTGTTGTTCAGTTTTACTCACAACATGCCTTTTAAAGAGACTGATGTGTAAATAGGGACGTGAACATTAAAATAATAAATATGACACTCATTGAGAAAAGCCATATCTAGTACCATGACATCAGTTTATGAATTAAAGTTCAACTAAAAAATTGTAAAATACTTATGGAATCTGGTAGAACACTTCAATAACAACGAAACAAAAGTCCAGAGTTTTAAAATATGAAATACTAACTAGATTACAGTATTTTCAAAAAATCGGGAGAAACCACCCTCCCCCCTGGGTATTGTGGGGGTTAAACTGACTATAGCTGCGCTGTCAAGAATCAGTAAGTGGCATGACCCGCTGCAAAGACAGTATAAAAAGTCACCACACTGCCATTTTGCACACGAGGTGAGCAGGTTCTGCCGATTTCCGCATCTACCATAGTGCCACGAGATCTTCCTTGTTTCCCTACTGTGTCGTGAGAGTCCTTGTGTGCATCGAATTGTTGTTTGTCTCTCAGTGTCTCATGCTTGTAACTCAATTTTGACGCTGCATTGTCTTGCGTCGTGATGTCATCCATGGATACCAGGAACAATCAACATGTACGTACCGTCCATTTTAGTTACGTGCACCCAAGTTAATCAGAAATTCATATTAGCTTGTACACACGATTAGTGCAATTTCAGAACAGGTTCACACGGCTTACTTCGATTCTGAACCTTATGCTCCGGCCGCTGTGGCCGAGCGGTTCTAGGCGCCTCAATCCAGAACCGCGCTGCTACTTCGGTCGCAGGTTCGAATCCTGCCTCGGGCAAGGATATGTGTGACGTCCTTAGGTAAGTTAGGTTTAAGTAGTTCGAAGTCTAGGAGACTGATGACCTCACATGTTAAGTCCCATACTGCTTAGAGCCATTTGAACCATTTTTGAATCGTATGCGTTGTATGTAAGATTTCTAGATCCGCTTCAGGTTGCGACAAAGACAGCAAGTCTCTTTCACTCATTGCGATTGTTCTGATAGTATGGTTATTTTGGCGAACGCGAAGGTGAAATGTGTGAGAGTGTTTAACCTTCCGTCCGAAGTTGGTGACAGTTTCCTCGATACCGTTATGGTTGTTTGGATACGTACAGAATATATGGCAGGAACTCTGGGCCATTCCATCCGTGAACATGGTGGTAAAACGGAATAACCACTCTCATTTGTAACTGTGTGGATATCGATTACATATAGTTTATACAGGACAAGTAGGGACCTACTTTGTATGTTATGGAGAGACATCTTGTTACAAGTTGCCCACGTCGTGTCACGGTCTTAAAATCCACTTATGGACAGCGTGAAAGGCTAACTTCAGCTGACCGTGTTCCCCAAGTGTCAGACATTGTGGCTAATCAAGTTCCTGAATGGCAACGCGAGCCATTGCTTGATGACCCTAGTGAATTTTCTACATCTACATCTACACAGATACTCTGCAAGCCACCGCACGGTGCGTGGCGGAGGGTACCCTGTATCACTACTTGACAGTTCTTTTCCTGTTCCACTCGCAGATAGAGCGAGGGAAAACGACTGTCTCTATGCCTCCGTATGTGTCCTAATTTCTCGTATCTTATCTTCGCGGTCCTTATGCCCAGTATATCATTCGACTGTCAGCTTCAAATGGAGATTCTCTAAATTTTGTCAATAGTGTTTCTCGAAAAGAACGTTGGCTTTCCTCCACGGATTCTCATTTGAGTTCCCGAAGCACCTCCGTAACACTTACGTCTTGTTCGAACCTACCGGTAAGAAGTGTAGCAGCCCGCCTCTGAATTGTTTCGACGTCTTCCAGCAATCCGACCTGGTACGGATTCTAAACGCCTGAACAGTACTCAAGAACAGGTCGCATCAGCGTCCTATACGTGGTCTCCTTTACGGGTCAACCACTCTTTCCTAAAATTCTCCCAATAAACCAAACTCAATCATTTGCCTCCTCTACCACAGTTTTCGGATGCTGGTGTCGCTTTGCAACGTTACGCCCAGATATTTAAACGACATGAGTGTGTCAAGCAGCACACTAGTAATACTGTATCCGAATATTACAGGTTTGATCTTCCTGTTCATCCGCGTTAACTTACATTTTTCCACATTTAGGGGTAGCTCCCATTCATCAGACCAACTGGGAATTTTGTCTAAGTCGTCTTGTATCTTCCTACAATCACTCAAACTTCGATAGCTTACCGTACACCACGGCATCATCAGCAAACAACCACAGATTGCTGCCCACCGTGTCAGCCAGGTCACGTATGTATACAGAGAACGACATCGGTCCTATCACACTTCCCTGGGGCACTCCAGACGATATCCTTCTCTCTGATGAACACTCGCCGTCGAGGACAACATTGTTGTTGTTGTTGTGGTCTTCAGTCCTGAGACGGGTTTGATGCAGCTCTCCATACTACTCTATCCTGTGTAAGCTTCTTCATCTCCCAGTACCTACTGCAACCTACATCCTTCTGAATCTGCTTAGTGTATTCATCTCTTGGTCTCCCTCTACGATTTTTACCCTCCACGCTGCCCTCCAATGCTAAATGTGTGATCCCTTGATGCCTCAAAACGTGTCCTACCAACCGGTCCCTTCTTTTTGTTGTGGCGTAGCAAGACAGCCACGCCACCGAAGTAGCCGAAAGGCACGCGTTTAGTTTACGCAGGCAAGAGATAGGTCTGTAACAGGATACGTAATGAATGCTATAAAGAAAAGTACGTAGCTTCTGGAATACTTAACTTTAATCCATCCTTGTTGTATACATCGCTATTGACGATATAAGTGAGACTCCATAGATACATGCAATGTTACTAATGGCGCCTTGCTAGAGCGTAGCCATGGACTTAGCTGAAGGCTATTCTAACTATCTGCTCTGCAATGAGCGAGGCTTCGTCAGTGTGCATCGCTAGCTACGTCGTCCGTACAACTGGGGCGAGTGCTAGTCCGTATCTCGAGACCTGCCTTGTGGTGGCGCTCGGTCTGCGATCCCTGACAGTGGCGACACGTGGGTCCGACATGTACTAATGGACCGCGGCCGATTTAAAGCTACCACCTAGCAAGTGTGGTGTCTGGCGGTGACACCACATTCCTCCCCCGCAAATCGGCGAACGGTCGTGTTATAAGGCTTCCGCCCGCCGTGGGGAGGACCCCATGTTGACGTAAGTGATGAGGTGGGGAGCCTAACAACAGGCGAGGCTGTGCCACCCGCACCCGGCCATTCGGTCCGAGGGGAGCTAGGAAACGCCTGAAAACCTAGTCCAGGGTGCACGTCAACATGCGGTGCATGCGCCCGTAAAGAGACAGGAGGGGCCGAAGAGTCGACCTCCATTGCGTCGGGGTATCCGACGCGCGATGACGCCATGTGGTCCGGAGCGGGCAAGAGTTCCATGGCGGAGGACTGCTGGTCACGGGAAGCGATCGGCGGCGCGTGACCCAGGGAGGCGCTTGGCGGCTGCAGCGAAGCGCCCACTGCGGGCGGCGCCGGCTGGAGGACAGGCGGCGGCGGCGAAGGCGGCAGCGGCGCGTCGCCATGGGGCAAAATGGAAGGCATCGTCGGTAACACCTGGGGATGAGGCGAGCCAGTAGATGGGTCCCCAGGGCGCTGACCGGACGGCACCGTCGCTGAAAGCAGACGGGGAGCGGCAGAACCCGTGCGATGACAGAGGTGCAGCTGATTGAGATGCCGACGCACCTCACCAGAGGCCCCCAAAACGAAATACATCGCGCGGCCGAGGCAGCGAAGAATGCGCCCTGCGAGCCAACGCCGTGAACCTCGATAGTTGCGATAGAATACAACGTCGCCTGGAGCAAAAACAGAAGTCTGCCGCTGCACAGGAACCTGATGCGGCGGGTGCAGCAAAGACATCAAGGTTCGATGAGGACGACCGTGGAGCAACTCAGCCGGCGAGCGACCATCTCGGGGCTGAGAGCGATACGATGACAAAAAGAGCAACAACGCGTCCTTCCGAGAATGCGACTCTTTCAACTTCAACGTCTGTGACGTGAAAGTCCGGACCAATCGTTCAGCCGCACCGTTTGACTGAGGCGAAAACGGCGCGGATGTCAGATGTTGAATACCATTGGCCTGGCAGAATGACTGAATTTCTGCAGACATGAATTGTGGGCCATTGTCGGAAACAATAGTCTGCACACGTTCAATTACACCTTGTGATTTTAAATCGTGTAATGTTCTTGCGACCTCATCACGCAATGCGTTAGGAACATTGCGCGCTCTGAAAAATTTCGGTTGCGCGTTGACTTTCAGGTCCAAATGTGCTTCATAGTTCTGAGCGCAACCGAAGCCCGGTGCAAAAATGTCTGCAAATTCTTCACACAGATGAGAAACACTGTCTGAAGGCACAGTCTGATTCACTGATAGGACCTGATTTACAATAGACAAGTTAAACAACTGAAATAAATCTAAACCAAACAAGTTCACTGCAGTAGAAGAACGAAGAACGTAAAATGATGCAAGTTTTGTTTGTCCCTTGTATGTTGCAAGAAGAGTGCACTGTCCTAACACAGGGATATGCTGACCTGAATAACTATTTAACTTAACAGTTGCGGCACGCAACGGAGGTTTGCCCAGTTGTTTGTACGTGTCGTGATTGATCTATGAAACTGCAGCTCTGGTATCGAGCTGGAATGGTATGACCTTGCCATTAAAGGCCAAATCTACAAAAAGTTTATTGTCCTGCTGACGACAAGAGCGACTGTCTCGTGCAATTTGAACTGATACAGGTACAGCATCACTTGCTAATTGACGTGATTTCCGGCGACGTCGACGCACACTTTGTGTGGGACGAACACAGTCACTGTTAGAGACAGTGGCACTGGACGAAGTGGAATTAACTACATGAATGTCCATGGGCGAAGGTCCACGAGCCTGAGTGTCCTTGGTTCGATTCCGGCGCGAAGCAAAGGGCCTGGAATGATTAAGAGTGTCTGATCTGAGCTTTTTCTGGCAAACACCTTGAACATGTCCTTTTTTATTACAGTAAAAACAAATAGCTTGGCATGATGGGCAATTGTCACGCGAATGTCTAGATGCACACCGCGGGCATGATTTCACTGTATTTGTATGCTGGCGCGGCACACGTGGTTTAGAGCGTGGCGGCAGCTGCGTGGACGTGCGCGAGGGCAGTGTACCGGTCCGTGCAGCGCGCCCGGCGGGCCGGTTAATGTTACACATGGCTGGCGAAGTTTAAAATGATTCCTGTGCAAAGTCAAGAGTGTCTTGTCTATCCAATATGTATATCACTTGTTGAAGGGAGGGATTGACTAGTTTCAAAATCTGTTCCCGTATGCGAACATCAGAAACGTTCTGTGCTATTGCATCACGTACCATAGTATCAGAATAAGGGAGTCCACATTCACACTCAAAAGCACAATTCCGAGTAAGGCCTTGCAATGTTGCAACCCACTCCCTATTAGTTTGACGGGCCGTACGTTTTGTACGAAAGAAAGTATACCTTTTTGCAACTACATTAACTGTTTCCTCGAAATAGGCATCTAAAGCAGACAAAATTTCTTCGTAGGACAGAGTTGCTACGTCGCGTCAGGGAAATAATTTCACTATCACACGGTACGTTTGCACCCCTACACACGCCAATAAATGAGGCTGCCGCTCGTTACCTTGAATTCTGTAGGCGGCGAGATTAAATCCAAATTGGCGTGACCACTCCGTCCATGTTTCCGTAGCTGGTTCATAGGGACGAAATGGGGGTGCAACTGCATGTTGTGGCTGCGGTAGCGGTGAAGCGGCGGCGGCCGCATCGGTTTGCACTGCACTTTGACCCTGGACGAGCTGTCCAAGGGCATCCAATAACGCCTGCGTCTGCTGATTCTGCAAGCGATAAAATTCGGACAGTACATCTGGAGAGTGTGGCGAAGCCATGACACAAGTAAATCAAGTAAGGATAAAGAAGAAAATCGTTTTAATCGTCGTCGCCAACTGTTGTGGCGTAGCAAGACAGCCACGCCACCGAAGTAGCCGAAAGGCACACGTTTAGTTTACGCAGGCAAGAGATAGGTCTGTAACAGGATACGTAATGAATGCTATAAAGAAAAGTATGTAGCTTCTGGAATACTTAACTTTAATCCATCCTTGTTGTATACATCGCTATTGACGATATAAGTGAGACTCCATAGATACATGCAATGTTACTAATGGCGCCTTGCTAGGTCGTAGCCATGGACTTAGCTGAAGGCTATTCTAACTATCTGCTCTGCAAATGAGCGAGGCTTCGTCAGTGTGCATCGCTAGCTACGTCGTCCATACAACTGGGGCGAGTGCTAGTCCATATCTCGAGACCTGCCTTGTGGTGGCGCTCGGTCTGCGATCCCTGACAGTGGCGACACGCGGGTCCGACATGTACTAATGGACCGCGGCCGATTTAAAACTACCACCTAGCAAGTGTGATGTCTGGCGGTGACACCACACTTTTTGTCAAGTTGTGCCACAAACTCCTCTTCTCCCCAATTCTATTCAATACCTCCTCATTAGTTATGTGATCTACCCATCTAATCTTCAGCATTCTTCTGTAGCACCACATTTCGAAAGCTTCTATTCTCTTCTTGTCCAAACTATTTATCGTGCATGTTTCACTTCCATACATGTCTATACTCCATACAAATACTTTCAGAAACGACTTCCTGACACTTAAATCTGTACTCAATGTTAACAAATTTCTCTTCTTCAGAAACGCTTTCCTTCCCATTGCCAGTCTACATTTTATATCCTCTCTACTTCGACCATCATCAGTTATTTTACTCCCTAAATAGCAAAACTCCTTTACCACTTTAAGTGTCTCATTTCCTAATGTAATTCCCTC
Source organism: Schistocerca serialis cubense (assembly GCF_023864345.2). Taxonomy (NCBI): domain Eukaryota; kingdom Metazoa; phylum Arthropoda; class Insecta; order Orthoptera; family Acrididae; genus Schistocerca; species Schistocerca serialis. The sequence goes on from NC_064645.1 coordinate 94,185,061, forward strand.
AGCATCACCCGATTTAATTTGACTACATTCCATTATCCTCGTTTTGCTTTTGTTGATGTTCATCTTATATCCTCCTTTCAAGACACTGTCCTTTCCGTTCAATTTCTCTTCCAAGTCCTCTGCTGTCTCTGACAGAATTACAATGTCATCGGCGAACTTCAAAGTTTTTATTTCTTCTCCATGAATTTTTATTACCTAATCCGAATTTTTCTTTTGTTTCCTTTAATGCTTGCTCAATATACAGATTGAATAACATCGGGGAGAGGCTACAACCCTGTCTCACTCCCTTCCCAACCACTGCTTCCCTTTCATGCCCGTCCACTCTTATAACTGCCATCTGGTTTCTGTACAAATTGTAAATAGCCTTTCGCTCCCTGTATTTTACCCCTGCCACCTTCAGAATTTGAAAGAGAGTATTCCAGTTAACATTGTCAAAAGCTTTCTCTAAGTCTACAAATGCTAGAAACGTAGGTTTCCCTCTTCTTAATCTTTCTTCTAAGATAAGTCGTAAGGTTAGTATTGCCTTACGTGTTCCAACATTTCAACGCAATCCAAACTGATCTTCCCCGAGGTCCGCTTCTACCAGTTTTTCTTACACATTGAGTGACCTGCGCGTTTTAGCAGTCGTTTGGGACAACATACTGGCTTCTAATATTGAAGAAGTCTTCGAGCCACTCACATGTATGTGACCTTATTCCATACGTTCGTATCTTCGTTAACAGCCTGCAGTGGGGCACCATGTCAAATGCTTTTCGGAAATTTTAGAAATATGGAATCTACCTGTTGACCTTCATCCATAGTTTCAATATAATGTGAGAAAACGGTAAGCTGGGTTTCGTACGAGCGATGCTTTCTAAAACCATGCAAGTTCGTGGACATAAGCTTCCCAATCTCAAGAAAAGTTAATATATTCGAACTGAGAATATTTTCAAGAATTCTGCAGAAGATAGACTTTGGGGATATTGATCTGTAGTTTTGCGGTTCCGTTCTTTTACCTTTCTTACACACTGAGTGACCTGCGCGTTTTACCAGTCGTTTGGGACTTTGCGCAGGGCGAGAGATTCACGATGAATGCAAGCTAGGTACGAGGTCAGTGCCGTAGAGTACTCTTTCTAAAATCGAACTGGGATTCCATCCGGACCTCCTGATTTACTAGCTTTCAGTTGTTTTATCTACGCCAGGGATGCTTATTACTATGTCGTCCATATGGGAGTCTGTCCGATGGTCAAATAACGGTATGTTTGTACGATTTTCCTGTGTGAACGGTTTCTCAAACTGTAATTTAAAACTTCGGCTATCGTTTTGCTATCTTCATCTGCCGCGTCAGACTGGTCAACCAGGGACTGAATGGAAGCCTTAGACCCGCTCAGCGATTTTACGTAAGACCAGAATTTTCTCGGGTTCTGTGACAGATATTTTGCTAAGGTGTGACGGCGGTAGTAGCTGTATGCATAGCGCATATACACTCCTGGAAATGGAAAAAAGAACACATTGACACCGGTGTGTCAGACCCACCATACTTGTTCCGGACACTGCAAGAGGGCTGTACAAGCAATGATCACACGCACGGCACAGCGGACACACCAGGAACCGCGGTGTTGGCCGTCGAATGGCGCTAGCTGCGCAGCATTTGTGCACCGCCGCCGTCAGTGTCAGCCAGTTTGCCGTGGCATACGGAGCTCCATCGCAGTCTTTAACACTGGTAGCATGCCGCGACAGCGTGGACGTGAACCGTATGTGCAGTTGACGGACTTTGAGCGAGGGCGTATAGTGGGCATGCGGGAGGCCGGGTGGACGTACCGCCGAATTGCTCAACACGTGGGGCGTGAGGTCTCCACAGTACATCGATGTTGTCGCCAGTGATGGCGGAAGGTGCACGTGCCCGTCGACCTGGGACCGGACCGCAGCGACGCACGGATGCACGCCAAGACCGTAGGATCCTACGCAGTGCCGTAGGGGACCGCACCGCCACTTCCCAACAAATTAGGGACACTGTTGCTCCTGGGGTATCGGCGAGGACCATTCGCAACCGTCTCCATGAAGCTGGGCTACGGTCCCGCACACCATTAGGCCGTCTTCCGCTCACGCCCCAACATCGTGCAGCCCGCCTCCAGTGGTGTCGCGACAGGCGTGAATGGAGGGACGAATGGAGACGTGTCGTCTTCAGCGATGAGAGTCGCTTCTGCCTTGGTGCCAATGATGGTCGTATGCGTGTTTGGCGCCGTGCAGGTGAGCGCCACAATCAGGACTGCATACGACCGAGGCACACAGGGCCAACACCCGGCATCATGGTGTGGGGAGCGATCTCCTACACTGGCCGTACACCACTGGTGATCGTCGAGGGGACACTGAATAGTGCACAGTACATCCAAACCGTCATCGAACCCATCGTTATACCATTCCTAGACCGGCAAGGGAACTTGCTGTTCCAACAGGACAATGCACGTCCGCATGTATCCCGTGCCACCCAACGTGCTCTAGAAGGTGTAAGTCAACTACTCTGGCCAGCAAGATCTCCGGATCTGTCCCCCATTGAGCATGTTTGGGACTGGATGAAGCGTCGTCTCACGCGGTCTGCACGTCCAGCACGAACGCTGGTCCAACCGAGGCGCCAGGTGGAAATGGCATGGCAAGCCGTTCCACAGGACTACATCCAGCATCTCTACGATCGTTTCCATGGGAGAATAGCAGCCTGCATTGCTGCGAAAGGTGGATATACACTGTACTAGTGCCGACATTGTGCATGCTCTGTTGCCTGTGTCTATGTGCCTGTGGTTCTGTCAGTGTGATCATGTGATGTATCTGACCCCAGGAATGTGTCAATAAAGTTTCACCTTCCTGGGACAATGAATTCACGGTGTTCTTATTTCAATTTCCAGGAGTGTATATTTTCACAGTCGTACGAATCTCTACTAACCTTCAATTGTCGTCATTTATGGGTTCCCTTTTGATCCGAGAGTGCTACAGCCTCTGCTTTCTCGACATCCGCCGAATTTCGCTATTAAACCACTTACTAGGCACGTGACTTTCAGGACCACGATTTACATTCTGCTTAAACTTTACCCATAATTCCTCTATATCTGTCTTACTGGAACTATGTGATACCAATTCACTGCCTAAGTGAAACGGTAACAGCTGCTTATCTGCTCTATCTAACAGAAACACTCTCCTAGCCTTCTTGACTGATTTATTATCTTTCGTAATCATACTTGCCTCGCATAGGGACTTCGCCACTGTAGCTTTCGCGCTGCCACCACCTCCAAAACAAGCGTAAACGTGTGCAAGATAGTTAGGAGTCCGACGATTGCTCTACCCTTCTCGCCTGTACTGTAAAGATTTCTTTGGACGGTGCCACCACCTTCACGAAATTCAGATCGGATGATGACGTGTCAGCTGCTGTTCAAGATTCGAAAGCGTCCAGCACTCCATAAAATGTATTTCCCGAGACCGAGACTGCCTCTTTGGGATCGCATGAGGTTGAACTTGTTCCGGAACTCTGTACTGTATCGACCATCCCTGAGTCTGTAACTTGTTCCCTCCCTTCTTCTGCGCCCCCGGATGGGGAAAGCATGACACAGACCAATACTGATCAGACCCAGATCGGCAGAAGTGTGCCAGTGGAACACTTGGTGACGATAAATGGCATACCGTCAGTTTTCCTTCCCATTGATTCTGAGGAGCCACACAGCCCACCTGTGGAAGAGTGGGTTGTGTCCTCTGTGCCTGATACTGAATTTCCACATGACCCTCCCACTTTGCCCCATGCGGCAGTCGCCTTCTCGCAAAGCCGCAATAACAGAGTTTTCAACCCGAGCGTGTGGCATCGTGAAAAATGGGAAAAACATAAAGAGGGTGGAAGAGAGGATGCAGCACTTTACAGTCAGATTCAATCGTTGAGTCTGCCATGGACTATGACACGCAGCCTTAAAAGTCACTTGCAAATAATCGTCTGTATTGTTTTGGTAATAACTGGCTGCAGTCCTATACCTTTATTACCTTTTTAGCGGGTCGGGGTTTAGTGACACTAGATACTGAGCATCAGTGACAGAGGGAACCAAAGTTGATCAGGGATGACGGGAGGGAAAGTGTCACTTTGTAGGCGGTGGAGTAGGTTCTTTTCTTGGCTCAATGGGTGAGGTGAGAGGGAAACATTGATGGTCCATTTATGGAGACACTTTAAACTAACAGAGTAATACATTTCAGTACCGTGCCAGTGACCCTCTGCACCGGCGGCGCCGGCTTCTCCTTGTGAATTCGCTCGTTGCGTTATAAACAAGCGGCAATGCCGTGGCACGTAGTGCTCCGTCCCGGAATCGAACCAGCGGCCCTCAGGTTCGGCTTCTTCTGGCGGAAATCATCAATCTCTAGGTTCACGGGTGACCCATTTGGTAACGCCGCGGTCCCTTCGTCCTCAAAAGCGACCTGAGTAAGCATCACGCCAACTTCTTTCTGGTAACATCTGGGATGGCATCTTCTGTGTTGAACTATTGGCGTGGTACCGACGTCTTCTTCTGTCGAGCAGCTTAGCGACTAAGTCGTTGCAGCGAAGTATGACGACCGCTAACCATCGGTCCATCCCACGAGGTGATGTTTCTTCATCTCTTCTTTCTCCCCTCAAAGGACCCCTACATGCCCATTTACGGGTGTGGGGGAGGGGTATTTATTCTGTGTTTCTGCCAATGTCGCGAAAGTTTTAGGGCGGCGACTCACTCTTCAGTCGTTGATCTATGCTTGTTACGCTGGGGAGAAATGTGACGTATGTCAACACAACTGTCGGCTTTCCTTGTTTTACCTCTATGCTGGCGTGGTCGGGCATTGCCCTGTCGTCCTCCTCCGCATCGCCAGATACGTCAGGCACGTGAGTTCAGTATGCTGCAACTCCTGGAGCATTGACTGCTGATGTGCGAACTGTGCTGGTCGTTGTTCTCCTTGGAATCATTGCCCGTCTGCTCGGTCGCTGATCTGTCGAAGTACTGACTGCTGCTGCTCAAACTCCACTGGTCATCGGCCTCCTTGTTCGAATGCTGCCGCTTCTGACTATTGTGGCTGTGAGCGTGGAGGGGTTGATCTGCTATTCTGTTATCCTGCACAACGGATTAATCTGAGATGTACCCTTTACCCTGTGGCTCCTGCAAGATGCAATTCTACCCCCACACTACTATAGAAGTCAGACAGACTCTCCTAACGTTCTAAAGAGAAATGCCTGAAAAACTTTCAGCAGTAAATATCTTCTGGAGTCGTCTGCTGGAAGGAAATGACACAAAAATTCACAAAATTTCTTACGTAACTAGTGGGATACTTGAGTACTTGAGTAGTGCTAGTTAGTGTAAGAAAAACATGAAACTAACAAAAGTTATTATTTATTTTGCAAAAATTCTGAGAAATCACAATGACACTTTTAGTTATGAATTGAACAAGTTATATACTGGTTCCTTTCGGAATGGGAAGTTACCTCTCAAGGATAGGTTCGCTAATGAAATTTCTATACAAAGTTTAAGATTGTTATTGACTTGGCAGAATGGCAGAGGCGCGCCTACTCAACTTGAATAATTAGCCTTTAGAATGTTGCTAGGTACGGTCGAGGCTGTCGTGTGTGAAATGTAGTGAAGTCTACTGTTGTGGAGGAAATATGGGGCTCGCAAGAGCTGTAGCGCACAATACCGTTAGCTGTGATGACTGCTGTCTGCACCGCTCGCTGCTGACAAATAAGATAACTCTCGTTCTATCTGGATTGACCTTCGCCAATCAAACTCTCCCTAAGCCTTGATGAAGGCAAGGATTCCTATTCGCCCCTAGTCTAACTAGCGGCTTGGTACACCAGTCACATAACCAGTCCACTGCGATGCCACTCAAAAATTCGCTCGCAGGCGTTTAACTATAACTCTGTCCTTTCACACCACACAATAAGTGTGTCGGCCAACACAGTGAACAACGCTTAATCACAAGGACTCAATATAGAGAGTCACACTTCGATTCGCTCTCGACAGAGGTGCTCTCCCAGTGAAGTACTGAGGAGAGACTTGTTCCTCGCTCCAAGAGCGACAACGGAACAGCGCCTCTCTGCACCAGATGTGAAGGGGTATATCTTTCAGTCTCTTCCATTACTCCTTCAGCTCAAGGCGTCAGAAATATCGTCTGCCAATCTGCATTGCTCTTCTAAAACGGGAGAATGACGTTTCGTTTAAGGCGACCAATCCGCAAATCTGTAGTATCGGCGTTTGGCGTTTGCTGTCTCCCTGTGAAACTCTCTGAAACTGCGTGCTATGTGTAAAGAATGCGTAGCTTGGATGATCCCACACAATGTAGCGGAATTTGCTTTTAAGCTGAACACGGGGTCTTTCCCCCTTTCAATCGGGCACATGCTGTCTGCTCCACAGGCGACCGAGGTTGACTCGTCCTCTGGAGGGACCAGCCTCCCAGTGTGTGGTCTGCCTCTCTCGAACTATAAGCTCCTGTGACCGTCGTGTCTGGAATGTATGTGTGTACGCCAGCCTCGAGTATTTCAACCCCAGTGCGCACTTGTTATTTGCATATCATTTACATGAATTCATACAACATTGACTTTATCTTATCGAGTTCAGGTTCGAATGAAGCGTCTTGATGTGTGGAATATGATTGTGAGGGCGGAATATGTAAGCAATGAAGGTCAGGAGACCACAACGTCTTACATGGCTTAATGTGCCAATGTCTCTTATAACTACAATAAGTCTTTATGTATTTTTCTGGCGGATCTATACTTTGAACAACCATAAATAACACATAAAAATTATAAATAATCATTATACACCCTACATCTTCAATGTGCACAAAATTAATTTAGTACTTAGACTTGCAGAGCTGTGACAATGTTTATGATTCAAATGGAGATGTATTTTTTTTTTACAAAAAGTCTTATTTCGTCATATTTCCATACTCGGTTTTTCTACTTTCTTTAATGTGACTCCTGAACTATCTGCTGGTACTGCGTTATGAGTTAGAGTAAA